>NC_091067.1:57624999-57956713 GCF_000393655.2 Nicotiana sylvestris | reverse complement strand
GTGATTCATTTAGTAATTATTAATGTGATTAAGTAACTTATGACTAGATTCGAGCGGATTGGTGGTGGAATCAAGAGGTAAAGCTATACTAGAAGCGTGAGTTGAGTTTGGAGCATTCGAGGTAAGTGTTTGTTCTAACTTTGGCTTGAGGGAATAGGATTAGGATGTTATTTGCTACTTGCTAATGTGGAGTACGGTGTATAGGCATGGTGACGGTTATCTATGCACTGGAGTCTAGCATGACCGTGAGTCTTAATTGCTTTTAATTCGAATAACGTGACACAATCTCCTTGGTTATTTGATGAGTTTCATATAATGTGAACGGTTGAGGTAAAATTGTGATTGGTGTACTTTTGGAGCGTTAGCTCGAACATGAATGTGTTAGTTGAGGAAGAAGGGATTTAAAAAGAGAATGTGTTGTGATTACTCCCTTGCCAGGATGTGTAGACCGATATATATACTCTCCCTTGTCGGGATATTTTGGGGTGTTATTTGTACCCTTGCCGGGTTAGAGTGACATGTTGTTGATTTCCCCTAATGGGACTCTCCTTACAAAATCAAATGTTTCGAATGATATTATGGGATCGTGTGGCACGCCGTCCACTTATATATGATATTATGGGATCGTGTGGCACGTCATCCACTTATATATGATATTATGGGATCGTGTGGCACGCCGTCCACCTATATATGATATTATGGGATCGTGTGGCACGTCGTCCACTTATATATGATATTATGGGATCGTGTGGCACGCCTTCCACTTATATATGATATTATGGGATCGTGTGGCACGCCGTCCACTTATATATGATATTATGGGATCGTGTGGCATGTCGTCCACCTATATATGATATTATGGGATCGTGTGGCACGTCGTCCACTTATATATGATATCATGGGATCGTGTGGCACGCCGTCCACGTATGATTTTACGAAATGGGAACGAGTGGTACGCCTACCACGTGGTAAATGAAAATTGGGATCGTGTGGCACGCCGTCCACTTATATATGATATTATGGGATCGTGTGGTACGCCGTCCATTATATATATATATATATATATATATATACATATCATGGGAACCGGAGTTTCTTCTGTTTATTTCTGATATTTCTCTTTTATCTGTTACTCCCCGATAGCATGTCCCCTCCTAGCTTTACTTTGTATTATCTTGTTATTGTTTTCTTGCACTTGTATATATATCTGTACAGGTTAATTGTGGTAGGTCCTGTCTAGCCTCGTCACTACTTCGCCGGGGTTAGGCCAGACACTTACCAGCACATGGGGTCGGTTGTGTTGATGTTACACTCTGTGCATTTTTGTGCACAGATCTGGGAGCAGCTTACGGGCCACAGCAGTAGGACTTCTAGGAGCTATCTTCAGTCCAGGGACTCTCGAGGTAGCCTAGCTGGCGTTCGCAGGTCGAAGTCCCTTTCCATGTTTTTCGTTTGTTCATCTTGTATCAGGCAAACATGATGTATTTCCTTTCAGACATTATTTGTAGTAGTCTGTAGTAGTCCGTGAGCTAGTGACACCAGACCTTGGGTAGTTATGTGTATTAACTCCCGCACTTTTGGTTTTCAATTGCTTTAGATTTAAAGTCTTCCGCTTAAATTTTCTCTCGTTTATTATATTGGTTGAAAGAAAGCAGGAAAGGTGTTTTAAATATTTGGCTTGCCTAGCTCCGATAGTAGGCGCCATCACGACACCCGATGGTGGGAAATCCGGGTCGTGACATTGATATACCCTGTATCAAATTTAGAAATCATTAAAAAGCCTTAATGCTTTATCCTTGGTACTGAACATTGTCTCATCACGAGAATGGACTAAAACAAATTTTGTTGACAATGTTGAACCGTCATTAATGACTTTGTTTGATCTCCTTGAACCTAGATCTTGGGATCTCCAGTCTTCTAGGTAGAGTTACCGCCACAATGACTTGTTCTCGGCCATAGTCCCATTCCCCTCGATGATTTCTCAACTACCTCTCTAGTTAGGCCTTTTGTAAGTGGATCTGACACATTATCACTTGACTTTACATAGTCAATCGTGATAATTCCTCTAGAGAGAAGTTGCCTAACGGTTTTATGTCTTCGTCGTATATGACGAGATTTACCGTTATACATAACGCTCCCAGCCCTTCCAATTGCCGCTTGGCTATCACAGTGTATGCATATTGGTGCCAACGGTTTGGGCCAAAATGGAATATCTTCCAAGAAATTCCGGAGCCATTCAGCTTCTTCACCGGCTTTATCTAAGGCTATGAACTCAGCCTCCATTGTAGAGCGGGCAATACATGTTTGTTTGGACGACTTCCAAGATACCGCTCCTCCACCAATAGTGAATACATATCCACTTGTGGACTTCGAATCAGTTGAACCGGTGATCCAATTTGCATCACAATATCCTTCAATCACCGCAGGATATTTACTGTAGTGCAAATCAAAGTTTTGGGTATGTTCTAAATATCCCAAAACTCGTTTCATTGCCATCCAGTGAGATTGACCTGGATTGCTCGTGTATCGACTCAGTTTACTTATAGCACAAGCTATATCTGGTCGTGTACAATTCATGATGTACATTAAGCATCCCAACACACGAGCATAATCCAATTGTGATATGCTTTGGCCTTTGTTCTTTGCTAATGCAAGATTCACGTCAATTGGAGTCTTTGCAACTTTAAAGCCTAAGTGCTTGAATTTTTCAAGTACTGTCTTAATATAATGAGATTGTGACAATGCCAGACCTTGAGGAGTCTTTTGGATCTTAATCCCCAGAATTAAATCTGCAACTCCCAAGTCCTTCATATCAAACTTGCTAGTTAGCATACGCTTAGTCGCATTTATGTTGGCAATGTCATTACTCATTATCAGCATATCATCCACATATAGGCAAACAATGACTATGTGATTTGGAACATTTTTAATGTACACACATTTATCACATTCATTTATCTTAAAACCATTTGACAACATTGTTTGGTCAAATTTCGCATGCCATTGTTTGGGTGCTTGTTTTAGTCCGTAGAGGGACTTAACAAGTCTACATACCTTCTTTTCTTTACTTGGAACTACAAACCCTTCAGGTTGTTCCATGTAAATTTCTTCCTCCAAATCTCCATTTAAGAAGGCTGTCTTTACGTCCATTTGATGAATTTCAAGACCATAAACTGCAGCTAAAGCTACTAGCATTCGTATGGACGTAATTCTCGTCACTGGAGAATATGTATCAAAGTAGTCAAGACCTTCTCGTTGTCTATACCCTTTGACAACAAGTTTTGCTTTAAATTTATCAATAGTGTCATCATCTTTCATTTTTCTTTTAAAAATTCATTTACACCCCAAAGGTTTATTTCTAGGAGGAAGATCAACCAATTCACTGTGAAGGCAAGAAGAAAAATATTCTTTAATTTGATCAGGCTGCAATTGATTTGACAGGCTACCATTGATTTGATCAGGCTGTCATTAATGTGATTATATTAGATACGCCGCAGAATAAATGGATCAAAGTTGGTTTTAAGATAGAATTCGAGGATAGTCTAAATATTCAAAAAATAAATAAAATAAAATAAAATTTTGGATGTAAAACGACCTTTTAACTTTCTCTCTTCTGTTTTTTTTTTTATGAACTTTCTTCATAAGATAAACAAGAGCTTTTCTGAAGAGCGGAGAGATTTTTTTTATGTTTAACTAATTGATGCACAAGGTTAATTTTTGGATAAAAAAGAAAGTGAAAATTTATAGCATAATTGGGTGCAAATAATATTATCTCTTAAATAAATAAAAAATTATACTTTGAAAGACAAATCAAGAGATTGTGAAAATTCGGGTATCAATAAAGTTGATGTGAAATTAAAAATATAAGTGGCGAGAAGAGATTTTAGTTATTTTGATCCATGCATTTATCTGGTGGCTAATTTTGAAAAGAAATCTCACAAATATTTCAGGAAAAATACAATATAATTGCCTTAATTCAAGGAATTTACTTTTGCTATATTCTGGTATAACAAAAAAGTAATACATTATATAAATGCAATATTTGATTTTCTTGTTTCTTTTTGAAAAAAAGAAAGAACTGTCGAGTGAATAATATTTTCCTAAACAAAACTCTTGTAATGAATATATTGTACATGCTATTGTTGTTTGATTTCCTTAATACATTACATAAACTATAATATGCTCACTTCAGTAAATGCTATATCAGCTTCTTGCAAATGCATTAATTCTCATGTAAATCGTGGTATTCATTTGTATGATAACTAAGTTAATCTATAAATATCTTTTCCACCATCTAATCATCTAACTTTTAACTTTGTTTCCCGATCATTTAATGATTGATTTAATAACATGTCAAAGCATATTTTATCAAGTATTATTTTTTACTTCTTTTATCTCACTACTAGAAATTCGGAAAAAAGCGACCACAAAAAGCGATCAAAGTTGGTCGCTTACAAGTCACAAAGCGACCAAAAAGCGTCCAAACGGGCGTGGTCGCTATTTTGTTGGTCGCTTTACCTTAGAGACCAAAGTTGGTTGCTAATTAGCGACCAACTTTGGTCTCTAAGGTAAAAGGACCAAATATTCCGGGTAAACAATATACCGACCAACTTTGGTCGCTTTAATATTTTATTAATATAAATTTAGCGATCAAACTTGGTCTCTATATTTAAATTACGTTTTTTTTATTTATTATTATTCAAAATATAGCGACCAACTTTGGTCTGTAAACCAAATATTATGTTTTAAAATTTGAAAAATAGGGACCAAAGTTGATCGCTTTTTTTAAATTTTTTTTAAACATAAGCGACCAAAATTGGTCGCTAATTTCCAGATTTTTTTAATAGAATAGCGACCAAAGTTGGTCGTTTTTTAGGAAATCTAGGTTAATTAGCGACCAACCTTGGTCTTTATTGCCCAGAAAATATTTTTTTTAAATAAAAAAGCGACCAAAGTTGGTCGCTTTTCTGGGTATAATTTTGGCAGAAACTGCCTGTTTTGGTAGCTACATCACCTGCCAGCATACCAAATTCCCTAAATAACAATATAATTCAATACATAAACTACAATTTCAATACCAAAATCTCCACAACAACCCAACAACACCACCACCACCACCACCACAACAACAACAACAGCAACAACAACAACAACACAATTTAAAAAACACATTAAAACCAATAAATTAAAGTTCAATAGAACTAACAAATTAAACTAAGTTAACGCTTATTACACCTAGTTCAAAACCGATTTTATTTGTCTAGTTCAAAGTATATAAAAGTCAAAGAGTGTTTTGTACAACATCATTATCATCACCATCTGATGAACTTTCATCACCAAGACGGTATACAGAAGGGTCTACTTGTCGAGGACGGGAAGAGCGATCACGGGGAGGAGAGATTTGACTCACGAGACGGGGAAATCGGAAAACCTCCAGAAGTTAGGAGAGATTTGAGCTGCTCTTGCATGCCCTGGTACTGAGCTTGCATGCCAATGTACTAAGCATCTCTAAGTTTTTCTCTTTCCTTGGCCGCTTCTAGCTCGGATGTGAGCTTTGTCACAGTCTCTCGCATAGCGGAGAGGCTCTTCCCATCAAGTTGTTCGCCTTGCGAGGAAGTCTCTATTCCTTACATTCCACACTTATAGTGATGAAATTTCTTAGTAGGAAGCCCGTATACCTTCCCCCATTTTGGACCGCCAACAGCCTTCGTCCCCATTCTTTTAGCATCCTCGTCCGAAGGTTGGATTGGCTCGCCCAACTCATTAGGTGGCTGACTGCGTATGAATTCCTCCACGCCAGCTGTGAAGCGACCCTATAAGAAAAATTACATTGAATTAGTATTTCAAAATTTATATAAAAGTAAATCAAAATACTTAATGAAAAGTGAAAACTTACATGTATAGTCGAGGCTCTTCCCTCGACCCACCTTTCTTGATCCGTCTCTTTCTTCTTCTTTACAATATGAGTCTCCTTGAATATCTCATCTTGGTTCATTGGATGCCCCAACTTCTTTTCCTGAAAACTCATAAATTTTAGCTAATAAATAGAATAGATATACTTTAAAAATTAAAATAAATTAAGAAATTACGTACCAATCTTCTTTTTATTGTCCCTAGGCTAATTGCACCTCTAGTGTGCAAGGATCCTCCCTTCTCAGATGCGCGAGCTTTCTTTCCTTTTTCGCTCTTCTCTAAGAACTTTGCGGTAAGCCATTGCCTTTGCAAATCCTCCCATAAATTCTGAAGCAACCAGTCAGGCTTCTGGTTCAACTTTCTAGCTTTGGAGAAACTTTGCGACAACCGCTTGCGAGCTTTGTGATGAAAATTTGCAGTCACTTCCGTGCTATAGCGGTGTTCCCATACACACTTGCTCTGTATTTCAAAAGTTAAATATTATATGTAAATATCATAAATATAAATAATTATACTGCTTAAAAGAACATTTATACCTTAAATTGATTAAAAATTTGCTCATTCAGCGAGAATGAGAATTCACTCCAAGTCGCATAAGGGTCATCATAAAGCTTTCTGGTGGCTTTGGTGATTATCCTCGTAGTAATATTACTTGGGATGAACCTGCAATTTAATAAAAAAAACACATTAATATCTTAGTACAAAATGTACAAAACAATAAACGTAAAAATAACAAATAACTCTTACCCATCACCCTCAGGGACTATGATGATCCTGTCATATTAATCATAATACACCTCCTCGTTATCATCAGCATCACCATCTGAAGCATGTATATCAGAGGCATGTGTGGAAGGTGTAGGGGGTCAGAGCTACTATCTCGCAGGCGAAGGCCTGAAATAGATGGAGTCGCTGATGAAGATGGTTGTGATCCCTGTGACTGCAACATAGCTTGATGGACCGTAAGTGGTTGTGATACTGATGTCTGTGACCCGAGTGGCTGTAACACGGATGGATGTGATCCATGTGGATGTGACATGGATGGATGCAATCCATGCAATACAGATGGCTGCGATCCACATGGTCGTGAGGCAGTTGGACTATATGCAGGACGTATAGTCCTATGACCCCGTGATGAAAGACCTGGTGTCTGCACGAAGGTGTAGGGCTCGTGATGCTGTGGCAGCTCAGAATAGCCCTGAGGTGGAGGATAAGACCTAAGCATAGGCATAGGCATCTCTGAAGAGGGTGAAAAAGATGCAGTATTATTTTCTACCCTCTTCTTTGCCTTCCTAGCCTTTTCTCGACCCCGAGAACCAGTAGAGTCATTGTTACCTCGACCCTTGCCTGTCATCTGCATAATATAATACATATTTAGATTGAAACATATAAGAAACTAGCTATAAAACGAGAGTTATTAAAGAAACCAACTTTTTAAAGTTCATCGACGTATTGTTTCTCGTCCGAGAATTCTTCTTCCTCACTAGTTTGAGCTTCATCAATTGATTCTTTTTCCTCATTTTCTATAATTCTTACTTCATTTATATCAACTTCTTCCAATATGTGTTCAGGATGTTCCAAATCACTTTCTAAAAGTTCGTCCACTATTTGGTGAACACTAGAGATATCGTTTTGATATACAACATCTAATACATTCTCGACTTCCACCCTACCTACATGCTTAGTTTTTATTACAACCCACCAATCGGATTTATTCTGCTGCAATGGATAAGGAGTATAATACACTTGCCTAATATTATGTGCAATTATGAAAGGATCATAGCGATCATACTCCCTCGTATGATTAACCTCAATTATGTTATATTGATTGTGTACTCTTGTACTTCTTGTTGGATTTGGGTCAAACCACTTGCATCTAAAGAGTATCAATTTCTTAAATGGCCAACCTGTATATTCTAGTTCTATTATTTCTTTGAGCACACCATGATAATCAATATCTCCAACTTGGTTGCCATCACCACCTTGAACCCACACCCCGCTGTTGTTGCTATTTTTATTTTTAGAGCAATCCTCTGTATGAAACTTATAATCATTCACAACATACTTAGACATTGTTGTGACCTGAAGCCCAGGTTCCCAAGATATATCTTTCGAAAATTGATTTACACCATTATTTGGATCATTTACCTACATATTGTTAAAAAAAATTCATAAGTTAGCATAACTTCCAAACATTATTTACCTACATAGTGTTAGAATATTATAAGGATAAACTTACAAATTGTTTGAACCATGTATCA
Source organism: Nicotiana sylvestris (assembly GCF_000393655.2). Lineage (NCBI taxonomy): Eukaryota > Viridiplantae > Streptophyta > Magnoliopsida > Solanales > Solanaceae > Nicotiana > Nicotiana sylvestris. The sequence continues at coordinate 57,948,539 of NC_091067.1, read as the reverse complement.
AATCTCGTATATACAATATCATGGCCAAATTGACCCACGAAGTGACTGTGACACATCAAATATTTTTAGTAGTTGCATTGTCACGACTCTAACCCCGAACCTGATCGTGATGGCGCCTCTCGTGAAGACAAGGCCAGCCAAACTAAAATAGACCACCTCTTTTAAACAGTTAAATACCATAAGTAGTTCTAAAACATGATATAATAACCATAATTTGCGGAAATAATGATAACAACAGTAGAAACCATCCCGACACAGCCCAAACCAGGGTGTCACAAGTCACGAGCATCTATTAGAGTATAAATACAACTACAAGGTCTGAAATATACAAAACAGGACTGATGAGCAAAAGGGAGAAAAGTGGTGCTGCGAACGCTGGCAGCCACCTTGCTAAACTCCAATAACTCTGCCACCGATTAGCCAAAACCCGCTATCGGGTGTATAGCTGAACTCCGATAAATACATCTGCACACAAGGTGTAGGGAGTAAAGTGAGTACTCAAGCTCAGTGAGTAATAAAGGTAAATAACAACTGAGCAGTAAGAAATCACGTAAGGCAAACCAACATGCTGTATAGAAGCAGTGTAAAACCTTTAAGAAAAGCAATGAAGCTGTGAAATCTTTAAAAACATCTTAGCTCATTTTAAAACCCTCTTTCGAAAATGACTTTTTCAATAGTTACGCAAATGAATGCAAAACAGTTAGTGCCGATAAGCACAGAACATCCGCCCCTCGGGCACAAATACCACAGTGTACAGGTAAAATGGCAAGTAAATATGAAAGATGAACACATAAAGGTTTGCCCCTCGGGCAATCTCTCAGAAGAGTACCAACCCCTCGGGCTCACTCTTAGAATAATATCAGCCCCTCGGGCTCACTCTCAGATCATGATGGGTACCCGCGCTCACTGTGGGTGTGCAGACTCCGGAAGGGGCCCTTACGACCCAAGCGCTATATCAAGCCACCTCATGGCATCATCACTCGGCACTCGGCCTCACATCACTCAAGCCACCTCGTGGCATATAAAAGTATCTTAGGCCCTCGGCCTCATATCGCTCAGCATATCCTCACATATGGCCCTCGGCCTCACTCAGTCCAAAAATCATCACAAGCCTCTCGGGCATTAGTAAAACAGTAGTTCTCAGCCCAAAACATCATTTAGAAATATCATTTAAGTTTCAAATATGAGTAATAGTGGTTGAGTTTGTAAAACAGTAAATATCAACAGGACTGAGTTCAAGTAATAAGTCAAAGCAGTGAGGAAATAGTGATAAAAATCCCCGGAGAGTTCAAATAGTTGGCACGAAGCCCAAATATAGCAATCAGCCCAAATCATGATGCTAACAAACAGGTTTCAGTCAAATACGCAGTAAAATTGTCAATCGGGACAGACCAAGTCACAATCCCCAATAGTAAACAACTCCATACTCATTATCAACGCGTGTCTCACCTCAATATAGCACTACGATGTGCAATCCGGGGGTTCAAACCCTCAGAGTATCATTTACAATCATTACTCACCTCGAACCGGCTACAACTCTAGCTCGCGACGCCTTTGCCCCTCGGATTGGCCTCCACGTGCGTTGAATCTCTAGGTGATTCCCCTTGAATTTCTCTTCAATTTCCTTCAACAAGCTCTCAATATGATCAACAATGGGGGAAATGAGCCCCAAAATCGTGGATGAAATGACTTAAAACATTCTGCTCAGGTCTGACAATTCCTTCTTCGCGAACGCGGTCAACCTCTCGCGAATGCGTAGCACAAAATTGCGTTGACCAACTTTTACTCTTTGCAAACGCGACATGGCAGACGCTAACGTGATGCCTTACACAACCCACTCATCGTGAACACGTCCTCAACCTCGCGAATGCGGTGCATCACTTAGCCAACCTACGCGAACGCGACCCAGTCTCACACGAACGCGATGCCTACTGGTCCAGCCCTCCGCGAACGTGAAATCTCTCTTGCGAATGCGAAGGCTAATCTCCTGGCCTTCCTCAATACTTCTTCGTGAATGCAAGACTCCACTCGCAAATGCGAAGAGATAAATCTCTGCAACAGTTGAGCAGATTTTTCTGCAATTTCCAAACTTCAAAATGATCCGAATGACCACCTGAAACTTACCCGAGGCCCCCGAGACCAAAACAAAAGCACCAACACATCCTAAAACCTCATTCAAACTTTTTCCAATCGTCAAAACACCCCAAACAACACCAAATCCATCAATTCACATTGAATTCAAGCCTAAGTTTTTTAAAAACTTCCGAACTACGCTTTCGATAAAAAACGCAACCAAACCACGTCTGAATGACCTGAAATTTTGCACACACATCAAAAATGACATAAAAATTCTACTTCAACTCTCGGAATTCCATTCCGACTCCCGGATCAAAATCTCACCTACCAACCGGAAATCGCCAAAATCTCAACTTCGGCAATTCAAGCCTTATTCTACTCCGGACCTCCAAAACCAATTCCGATCACACTCCTAAGTCATAAATCACCCAACGAAGATAACAAAATCATAAGAATTCCGTTCCAAGCTCATATACAAATAAGTCAACTCTTGGTCAAACCTTTCAAATTCAAAGCTTTCATCTGAGACTGTTCTTTCAAATTTATTCTGATTTTCCTGAAAACCAAAACCAATGATCTACATCAGTCATAATACATTACACAGGGCAAGTCATGACCGAGAACTGGCGATCAAAGTGCAAAAGCTCAAAACGATCGGTCGAGTCGTTACATGCATTGAGATGTAGTCACAATAAATTTTATATTTTGACAACTACTAAATCAATACTTACTTGAGAAATGGTACAACTTCAGGACAACTTAGCAACACATAAAGTGTAGCTGACTTGTACTCCATATCACTCAAACTTCTCTTTCTAACATCCTTAGAACATTGTCCTGGTTGATTGAATATGGACATAGACGAATATAATGGATCATTCACACATTCGACCGTGTGCCTATTGGGCCTATTCCTAGCACATGGCATATTACTATCAAAATAATAAGAACAAAAATGAGCAGTTTCCCTTGCAAGATAAGCTTCGCATATAGATCCTTCAATCATATTCCTCTGCTTAACAAATTGTTTGCATTTGCCAATTGTCCTACATAATTTCAGGTTAGCCAAGAACATTCAAATAAAATAGAAAATTACATCAAACTTATAATATTACCTCTCAAAGGGATACATCCATCTGCATTGAATAGGCCCTCCAAGTCGTGCCTCATGTACAAGGTGGATTGGAAGGTGTTCCATCACATAAAAAAAACCACATAGAAATATCTTTTTCATCTTAGTAGAAGTTACGCGAATGTTCTGATCCATCTGGAGTAGGTTTTCTTCCCTTAATATGGAAGAACACAAGTCTTTGAAAAACAAACTAATCTCTATGATGGGTTTCCAGATTCTTTCAGGCAACCACAAAATGCAATAGGCACTAAGGTCTCCATGAAAACATGACATTCATGACTTTTCAAATGGCTCAACTTCCCTACCTCCATATCAACTTTTTTTTCCAAGATTCGACACATAACCCTCATGCATCTTCAATTTCGTTACCCAATCACAAATTTTCCGTCTTTCCTCCAAAGTGAATGTGTAACTTGCTTTGGGCTTGAATATCTTACCATTATTTTCTATGTGCAAGTATAATTCAGGCCGCCTGCAATATTCTTGTAAGTCCATTCTAGCCTTCGGGTTATCCTTTGTCTTACCTTTAACATCCATCACTGTGTTGAACAAATTGTCAAAATAATTTTTCTCAATATGCATGACATCAAGGTTGTGACGAAGAAGATTATCCTTCTAATAAGGCAACTCCCAAAATATACTTTGTTTCGTCCAATTATGAGTAACACCGTATTCGGGGAATCTATAAGGTGGAGCTTCAGTAACTTTAATGAAGTTCTGGACCCTCTCCCAAATTTCCTCACATGAAAGTATCGGAGGTGGAGAATCATATTCCATTTTATTCTTTTTGAATGCATTTTTCATCATTCTAAACTCATGATCAAGAGGCAAGAATTGATGATGACAATCAAACCATGATTGCTTTCGGTCATGTTTCAAAGTGAACGCTTTATTATTTTCCATGCAGTAAGGACAAGCTAGCTTCCCAGCAGTCATCCACCCAGACCTCATTCCATACGCAGGAAAATCATTAATTGTCCACATTAAATTAGCACGCAAATTGAAATTCTTCTTGGTTGATATGTCATATATTTCAACACCGTCGTACTACAATTGTTTTAGCTCATCAATCAAAGGTTGAAAATATACATCAATCAGACTTTTCGGATTATGTGGATTGGGGATAATACAATTTAAGAATATATATGGACTAGTCATGCACAACTCGGGTGGTAGATTATAAGGTGTAAGAAAGACAAGTGTGACAACCCGGTCAGTCATCTCATGAGTTACCGCTCCATTTTCCCCCATTTCAGCTTCTTTATGCTTCGTTATCCGTGTTTTATGTGATCGGGTTGATTAGTTTGAGTTTGGAGAGGATTTTGGTAAGAAATGAGACACTTAATCTCTTTTAAGAAGGCTTAAGTTGGAAAAGTCAACCGGATGTTGACTTATGTTAGAGGGCTCAGATGGGAGTTCTGATGGTTTGATTAGCTTCGGGAGGTGATTTGTGACTTAGGAGCGCAATCGGAATGGGTTTTGGAGTAGTAGAGAAGATTTAGGCTTGAATTGGCGAAATTGATATTTTGGCAATTTCCGGTTGATAGGCGAGATTTTGATATAGGGGTCAGAATGGAATTCTGAGAGTTGCAGTAGCTTCGTTGTGTCATTTGGGATATGTGTGCAAAATTTCAGGTCATGCGGACGAGATTTGATAGACTTTTTGAGCGAAAGCATAATTTAAGAGTTCTTGGAGTTCTTAGGCTTGAATCCTATGTTAAATTGGTGATTTGATATTGTTGTAAGCATTCCAAAGTGTTAAAAAGTTAGAAAGATGTCATTGGATATGTTGGTACAATTAGTTTGAAGTTTCGGGGTCCCGGATAGGTTCCGGAATATTTAAGGCCGAAAATCATAGCTGTAGCAGGTCCAAGAGGGTTGCAGGCCTCAGAAACCACCCGCGTGGTCCGCACAAAAAGAAGTGCAGCCGCGGTATGTGTTGTGCGAACCGCACAAAAAGAAGTGCAGTAGCGGTAGGTGTTATGTGGAATGCACAAAATGGTGTGCGGCCGCGGTGGGGAACGATTCGTCGGTCCTACTTCAGAAGCTCATACCTTTTGATCTACAAGGATTAGAGATGATTCAAAAACAAAAGTTGTAGCCCTTCGTGTCTAGTTTCCAGAAAGATAAAGATATCGTACTTTGGACATCTGTAGAAACAGATATGGCCAAAATACTAAAGCCTGTCACTGCAGAGGAAGGCCTGTGCGGCCGCAGTTGTTTTTGCGCGGACAGCACTGGCTTGTGCGGACCGCGGTCGATTTGGTGTGGCCCGTGGAGGCTGAAATCTGAGGGGTACTCTATAAATACGAGGTTTTGGGTTTTATTTAATATTTTGACCTAGAGAGCTCGGATTTTGGCGATTTTTCGAAGGTTTTTCAAGAAATTCATCGGGGTAAGTGATTTTAACTCAGATTTGGCTAGAATACACGAATCTATCACTGAATTCATCATTTAATTCGTGATTTAGGATGGAATTTGGGAAGAAAATTGTGAAACCTTTCAAAAATGTAAAATGATGATTTGAAGGACCAAATGGTATCGAAATTGGATAATTTTGGTATGGTTAGACTCGTAAGGGTATGAGGATTCCGAAAATGTAAATTTTACCCGATTCCGAGACATGGACCCGGGGCTCAGATTTTGCTAATTTTGGGAATCATGCCTTTGTTGATTGTTTTTGCTTGGGCTTTGTTCCCTTAGCATATTGTGACGTATTCGTTCTGATTTTGGATAGATTCGACGCTCGTGGAGGCTGATTTGAGGGGCAAAGGCATCGCGAGTTAGAGATTTAGCCGGTTCAAGGTGAGTAATGATTGTAAATGATGTCATGAGGGTTTGAAACCCCGGATTGCACATCGTAGTGCTATATTAATGCAAGATACGCGCTGGATGATGAGCGTGGGGTTTTTTACTACTGGAGATTTTGACTTGGTCCGTCCCGATTGATGATTTTACCGTGTATTTGACTGAAATTCATTTGTTATCACCATGATTTGGGCTGATTGTCATATTTGGGCTTCGTGCCAACTATTTGAACCCTTCGGGGATTTTTATCACTGTTTCCTCACTGCTTGACTTATTATTTGAACTCAACCCTGTTGATATCTACTATTTTACAAACTCAGCCACTTTTACTCAGATTTGAAACTTAAATGATATTTCTACATCATGTTTTGGGCTGAGAACTACTGTTTTACTAATGCCCAAGGGGCTTGTGATGATTTTTGGACTGAGTGAGGCCGAGGGCCATATGTGAGGATATGTTGAGTGATATGAGGCCGAGGGCCTGAGATACTTTATATGCCATGAGGTGGCTTGAGTGATGTGAGGCCTAGTGCCGAGTGATGATGCCACGAGGTGGCTTGATATAGCACTTGGGCCGTAAGGGGCCCCTCCGGAGTCTGCATACCCACAGTGAGCGCGGGTACCCATTATGATCTGAGAGTGAGCCCGAGGGGCTAATACTATTTTGAGTGATTGATACTGAGCCCGAGGTGCTGATACTGTACTGAGAGTAAGCCCGAAGGGCTGATACTATTTTGAGTGATTGATACTGTGCCCGAGGGGCGGATTTCTACTTGGTATTTACCTGTTAAAAATTTCATGTTTTACTTTTTTTAAAAAGGGATTTCATTTGACTTCTTCACTGAGTTACTGTCTTAAGTGATTTTACTGCTTGATATGGAATTGTTTTGTGCCTTTACGTGTTTTCATACTTTCAGCCATTATTTATAATTATTACTCACTAAGTCGGAGTACTCACATTACTCCCTGCACCATGTGTGCAGATTCAGGCATAGCAGAGTCCGCTTCTGAGTGCTGATTCTCCCAGTCCAGGCAGTGATTTGGAGACTACGAGGTAGCTGTTGGCGTCCGCAGCCCCGTGCCTCCCTTATCTTATCATTTTCATGTTCTTAGAACTATTGTATCGGATTTAGTGTTCAGTAGACTTGTGTCCGGATTCTTAGTTGCTCATGACTTGTGACACCCCGGTTTGGGCTGTGTCAGGATGGTTTTACTGTTGTTATCGTTAAATTCCGCAATTTATAGATATTATATTATATTTTATTACTGTTTATGATAATTAACTATTTAAAAGAGGTGTTCCATTTTGGTCTGGCTAGCCTTGTCTTCACGAGAGGCGCCATCACGATCGGGTTCGGGAATTGGGTCGTGACAACATGCCAACATGAATATGGTGTCGCAGATACAGAAAAAGGCATGAAGCCATCCGCACACAGATCTAACTGAATGTTCCTTGCTTCACTAGCAAAATCTGGATATGTCCTATCAAAGTTCTTCCAAGCTTCTCCATCTGAAGGATGACACATATCACCAGGTGGTCTTCTATTTTCAAAGTGCCATCTCATATGAGGAGCAAAACTCATCGACGCATATAACCTCTTTAACCTAGGTATAAGAGGTAAATAATGCATCGCCTTGATAACGACCATATTCCCGCTGGAAAGCCTCTTGAAACTTTCGCAAAATTTACAACTGTTTAAATTTGCATCATCTTTATAATATAACATGCAACCATCTTCACAACAATCAATTCTCATTGAGGAAAGTCCTAACTTAGAAACTAATCACTTTACTTTATAGAAATCACCAGGTAATTTGATATTAGTGTCAACTAGTTCACTCATAAGGTTAATGAAAGAGTCCATGGCTGCTTGAGAAATATTCCAATCAGATTTGATACTTAGTAATCTAACTGCAACAGACAACTCAGAATGCGAACTTCCATTATGTAGTGGATAACTAGCTTCCTCTAACTGTTCATAAAAACGTTTTGTATCATCATTAGGAGTTTGTTCAACATTTTCATTGGGCTCATCCCTAAGTGCATCCTAAAAGCATCCGCAACCATATCATGAATTCTAGAATCACAATTTGTATTCTCCACCGACCTACTATTTTCACCCACAACCATGTTATGAAATATCCCATGGCTACCATCGATCTCTCCATGATTAGTCCACATAAAGTAATTTGCTATAAACCCCTTCCTATAAAGATGATGCTTAACTTCCGTCGGTTTTCCAAACTTCATACAATCGCACCTAACACAAGGGCGCCTAATTACTCCTTCACTTAGGTATGGTGGAAGTGACATTGCATGTCTAATAAATTCATCCACCCCTTCTACAAAATCCTCCCGCAATCCCTGCCGATTAGGATAATTCCTATTGTACATCCAAGTACGATGTTCCATCTATACAAATAAAGCAAGAACAAATTAATTTAGTTAATTCATATCCTAATCTTTTTTAGTTAATTAATTTCATATCCTAAAATTTCAATTCATATCCTAAATTTTCAATTTACAAACTAAAAGTTCAATTTATAAATTAAAAGTTCAATTCATACACTAAAATTTCAATTCATATTCAAAAGGTTCAATTTATAAACTAAAAGTTCAATTCATATCCTAAAATACTCAATTTATAAACTAAAAGTTCAATTCATATCCTAAAAGTTCAATTTATAAACTAAAAGTTCAATTCATAAACTAAAAGATCAATTCGTATCCAAAAAGTTCAATTCATATACTAAAATTTCAATTCATATCCGAAATGTTCAATTCATAAACTAAAAGTCCAATTCATATCCTAAAATACTCAATTTATAAATTAAAAGTTCAATTCATATCCTAAAATTTCAATTTATAAACTAAAAGTTCAATTCATAAATTAAAAGTTCAAATCATATCCTAAAATTATAATTTATAAACTACAAGTCTATAACGACCCGACCGGTCGTTTTGAGCTCCGGCGCGTTATTCAGCAGTTTGAGGCCATGAACGGCTTCATCTCAGGTATATTGACTTGTGTATATGGTCAGAATTAAAATTCAGGAAGTTTGGAGCCAAATCTAAATGGAAATTCTCATTTTGAAAGCTTAAAATTGAAGAAATGAACTAGGATTAGAATTTTGAGTAAACGACCTCGGAATTGGGATCTGAAAGTTCCAGCATGTTTGTATGATGATTTCGGACTTGGGCGTATGTCCAGATTTGGTTTTGGGTAACCCGTGAGCATTTCGGCGTATATTGTGAAAGTTAGTACTTTAGAAGAATTTCATAAATTTGGGTTGGAAGGCATTTCAGTGTTATAGATGTCCGTTTGGAATTCCAAGTCTGGTAATAGATCCGTATGGTGATTCTGGAGTTGGGAGCACGATCGGAAGTGAATTTGGATGTTCGGAGGTCATTTTGAAGTCATTTGGCTAAATATAGAAATTTGAAGGTTTTTGAGAAAATTCGACCGGAAGTGGAAATTTTGATATCGGGGTCGGAATGCGGTTCCGAAAGATGGGGCAAGTCCGTAATGTCGAATGTGACTTGTGTGCAAAATTTGAAGTCATTCCGGAATGATTTTGGTAAGGTTTGAGACACTTAGTCTCTTTTAAGGAGGTTTAAGTTGGAAAAGTCAACCGAACGTTGACTTATGTGTTAGAGGGCTCGGATTTGAATTCCGATGATTCGGTTAGCTTCGGGGGATGATTTGTGACTTAGGAGTGTGATCAGATGTAATTTTGGAGGTCCGGTGTAGAATTAGGCTTGAATTGGCGAAGTTAGTATTTTGGCGAATTTCGGTTGATAGGTGAGATTTTGATCCAGGAGTCGGAATGGAATTCCGAGAATTTCTGTAGCTTTGTTATGTCATTTGTGATGTGTGTGCAAAATTTCAGGTCATTCGGACATCGTTTGGTCGGGTTTTTGATCGAAAGTGTATTTTCGGAAGTTTTTGGAAACTTAGGCTTGAATTCGATGAGTTTTGGGTAATTTGATGTTGTTTGAGGTGTTTTGATGATTTGAGCAGGTTTTAATGATGTTATGAATTATGTTGGCATTTTTGGTCGGGGTCCCATGAGGCTCGGATAAGTTTTGGAAGAGTTTTTGGAAGATTTTTGCCGTTTTGAGCATAAGCATGTAATGATCCAAGGGTCCATTTTTAGTTCTAGAGATCCAAATTTGATTTCGAGACTTTCAGAATTTAAATCATGAATTATAGGACTGATCTGGAAATTTTGGTTTAATTTCATCAAGTCGCGATTGGGTTGTTGACGTGAAATGTGAGTTAATTGTTTAACGAGCGAAATGGGTATTGAACTGGTCAAACGAGCTCCGAATTGAGTTTCGATTGAAGGGTTGTGTTCGTATTATTATTTGTGACTCATAGGAACAAGAATAGTCTAATTCCGAGTTCATATAATGGATTTAGAGCCTTTTTAGTGAAAATAAAAGCTGCTGCAATTTCTGCTGCTAAGCTGTCTTTGGACAGCAATGTGTAGTTGTGGAGCGTACTTCAGAGACCTATATCTTTTGATCTACAAGGAATTTTGAGATGATTAAAAAACGAGAGTTGTAGCCCTTCATATTTAGTTTCCAGAAAGCTAAACAAATTGTAATTTGGACATTTGTAGAGAAAGTTATGATTGATTGAAGATGACTGGTGGAGCAGTTTCTCCAGAAATTTTCTGATTTCATGGAGCCGATTTAGAAGCTCATATCTCGGGATATATAAAGAGTTATATGGTGTACAACCTATCAAATTAAATATCTTTGAGTCTAGTTTCTAAATATTCAAACCGTTTGTCATTTGGATATTTATACAAGACGTTATGGGTGTTTAAACAGAAGGTGTCCGACAAGGAACAATTTTAATAAGATGTACAACTTGTATAGCACAAGTGCAAGGTACAACTCAACGAAGCACGGGCAGATTCTTTTAAACACGGATTTGGCTTATTTCTTTCATTTCTTTCATTTGGCTTGAATTATTTTGGAGAGAATTTCAAGGGGTATTTCATCAAGTATCAAAGGTGAGTTGTTTCTACTTATTTCCAAGTTAAATACATGGATTAGAGCTGAAAACTCAAGTAATTTATGGACAAAAATGGTGGTTTAGGGCTTGAAACTTAAGAGAATTAAATGGTAATTTGAGGGGTCAAATGAACTCCGATTTTTATGAATTTGGTATGTATAGACTCGTGGAGAGATAAGGGTCGTATTGATGTAAAAATTTCTGAATTTCGAGACGTGGGCCCGGGGCTCGGGTTTTGCTAATTTCGGGATTTTCGACATTTTTCGAGTCTTTTCGATTGGGTTATATTCCCTTAGCCTATTGTAACGTATTCGTTGTGGTTTTGACTAGATTCGACGCGCGAAGAGGTCGATTCAAGAGGAAAGGGCATTGCGGACTAGTCTACGGCCGGTTAGAGGTGAGTAATAGATATAAATGCTATTCTGAGGGTTTGAAACCCCGGACTTTCACATCGTAACGCTATATTGAGGCGTGACACGCACTCCATGGCGAGTGCGGGGTCGGATACTACTGGGGATTGTGACTTGGTCCACCCCGTGTGATGTTTATACTATACTGGTGATTGATACACATACTTCATTGATATTACTGGGCTTGATGCCATGTTTGGGGCCTTGTGCCGATTTGTAAAATCCTTCGAGGATTGATATTACTGCTTAGCATGATTTGCATATCATTTAATTTCAGTCCAAGGTTTTAAATGTTGTTTTGCAAACTCAGCCATAATTCTAAGTGTTGAAAACTTAAATGATATTTTTAAATGTATTCCGGGCTGGGAACTTCTGTTTTGTAAATGCCCAAGGGGCTTATTATATTATTTTCTGGACTGATTATAAAGTGACTTGAAACAGTGGTAACAATGACACTGTGTGATATACTTGAAACAGTGGTAACAATGACACTGTGTGATATACTTGAAATAGTGGTAACAATGACACTGGATGATATACTTGAACAGTGGTAACAATGGCACTGTATGATATAAATTGGTCAGGTAACAATGGCTGACCGGTCAGGTAACAATGACTGACCAAGATATTGCGCTTGGGCTGTAGGAGCCCCTCCGGAGTCTGTACACACCCCCAGTGAGCGCCGTCGACGATAAATAAATATGGATGGCTCGGGCTGCACGCCGCAGTGGGTACTGGAATGTACCATCATATGCATTGCATTGCATTCATGTATTTCTATTTATACTGTTGTTTAGCTGCTCAGTTCCATATGTTGCTGTATATTTGGATTTTAGCTTACTTTGTGTATTTACTGGATTTTCTTATCTTCGGACTGTAGTTACTTTTATTACTCACTGGGTCGGAGTACTCACTTTACTCCCTGCACCTTGTGTGCAGATCCAGGGCAGTCTCAGGCTCAGTAGATCCAGTTGATCAGCAGATCCAGCTTCTGGGAGTATCGAGGTAGCTGCACGGCGTTCGCAGCCATTGATCTTCTCCCTCCTATCCTATCTCTTTATTTCCGCATTATCAGACTTTGGATATACCATGTATTAGGATGATATTCTGTATTCTAGAGGCTCAGATTCGTGACACCGGGTCCTAGTGAGATTATATTGTGTATTTTGTTAAATTCTTCAGTACTTTAATCTTGCTTAATTGATATTTCTTTCCGCTATTTTTGATAAATTGGGTTAAGTGTTGAATAATGGTCGGGCTTGCCTAGTAGTGTGCTGGGCGCCATCACGACCGGGATTTGGGTCGTGACAAAGTCCAATTCATAAACTAAAATTCCAATACATAAACTAAAAGTCCAATTCATATCCTAAAAGATCAATTCATATCCTAAAATTTCAATTTGTAAACTAAAAGTCCAATTCATATCCAAAAGTTCAAATCATATCCTAAAATTACAATTTATAAACTACAAGTCCAATTCATAAACTAAAAGTTCAATTCATATCCTAAATGTTCAATTTATATCCTAAACCCTAGATTCTAACTAAACTATCAAGACAATACAAAGTATAATTCAAATCTAACTAAACTAAATTCAACACTAATTAAACTAATTAGTTCATAAAATTAATTAACAAAACTAATTAAAACAAGACCTAAACCCTAATCCTCAATAAAATACAATGTTCAAAGAATTGACACAATAATTGAAACAATAAACTACAATACATCAAATATTGGAACACACACACACACACACTAGAAATAACAAAGATTGAAGGTTATAATTCTAACCTTGATTTTTTTTTAGGTGGAGAAGGAGAGAGAGAGGGCCGGCAGTGGTGGTGGTCAGCGAGCAGTGGGCGGCGAGGCGGCGGCGAGCAAGGGGGTAGTGGTGGCGCGGGGTAGGGGATGGGATTTGGGTGAGTGAAATAGAGAAGGGGAGGGAAAGAGAGAGTTGGGGAAATTTTGGGAAGGAAATAAGAGAAATGGGGAGAGAAATGAGAGGAAATCCATTTTTGTCTCTAGAATTAGGAAAAGCGACCAACTTTGGTCGCTATTTTTGGTCTATAAATAAGTTTTGACCGTTTGACCAAAAATAGCGACCAACGTTGGTCGCTATTTTAAAAAAATTAACTTGAAAATAGCGACCAAAGTTGGTCTCTATTTTTAAAAAAATTAAATTGTTTTTTTATTTTTTGGTTTTTAAATATTATAATCTATAAAAAAATTATTTTTAGCTATAAATATTTATTTTATTTAACTACAATTATTATAAATAATTATTAACTATGTAATTACTTTTAATAGATTATAATAGCATCTATGTAAAGTAATTTTTTAAGTTATATTTAAGTATATGAGTAATTTCATACACACGCATAATCTATATTGTAATTGATGATCAATCTTATACATTACAACGTACGAATAATTAATGAATTGATAAACCAATATAATATTATTCTGTTAATTGATATAATAGTATTCATTATTTGTATTATAACAGAGTTAATGAATTACATTCATTCATCACTAGGTTATAAGTCGATGAATCAATTATAACATATTAATTGATATAAGTCGAGACGTTTTGTATTTAATATTCAATGATGCATCTGAGTAGGTTGTAAGTCGATGAATCAATTTATAAGTGTATAAATCCCTAAAATAATCCGACCATGTGTTACTAGCGCTTTATGTTCTTATATATATATATATATATATATAGAGAGAGAGAGAGAGAGAGAGAGAGAAAGAGAGAGAGAGAAGTACATAGACACTTCACTGTAATACTGTAACGTATATATAACTTGTTATAGTATATGTTAGTGTGTGTATATCTATAACACACACACTTTGTGTTGCTTTAACTATATATATATAGCATGTTATAATATATCATATTGTATTCATTATTTGTATTATAACAGAGTTAATGAATTACATTCATGTATATTTGATGAAAAATTATATATATTAATTAGGATCTTGACAAGTCTATCAATATATATTTAGGGATTGATAGACTTGTGAGGGTCCTAATTAATATATGTAATTTTTCATCAAATATACATGAATGCAATTCATTAGCTCTGTTATAATACAAATAATGAATACATTATCATATACTATAACATGCTATATATGTAGTTAAAGCAGCACGAAGTGTGTGTGTTATAGATATACATACACTAACATATACTATAACAAGTTATATATACGTTATAGTATTAAAGTGAAGTGTCTGTGTGTATGTGTCTATATATATATATATATATATAATCCGACCATGTGTTCCTAGCGCTTCATGTTCTTATATATATATATATATATATATATACATGAAGCGCTAGTAACATAGGGTCGGGTTATTTTAGGGATTTATACACTTGTAAATTGATTCATCGACTTATAACCTACTCAGATGCATTATTGAATATTAAAACAAAACGTCTCGACTTATCTCTCTCTCTCTCTCTCTCTCTCTCTCTCTATATATATATATATATATATATATATATATATATATATATATATATATACATATAACACGCTTCGTTGTACAATTTTAACTACATATATAACATGTAGAGTATATTTTAATGTATTCATCTCTTGTATTACAAAAGTGTTAACGGATTACATTTATATTATTTAGATAGTAAATATAAAAGTGATTTTTAATTTTGACCAATGTTGACCTGAAAAGAGACCAACTTTGGTCGCTAATTATCCAGAAATTAAAATTAGCGACCAAAGTTGGTCGCTAAATTTAAATCAGATTTATTTATATTTTATATAATATTTAAAATAATAATATAATTGTTAAATATTAGAACTGGGTCCCAGATTAGCGACCAAAGTTGGTCTCTATCTGCTTCCCCTTTCATAAGCGACCAACTTTGGTCGCTAATTTTAAATTATATTTATTTATATTTTATAATTTTTTTAAATAATAATATAATTATTAAAATTTTATAACTGGGTCCCAGATTAGCGACCAAAGTTGGTCTCTATCTGCTTCCCCTTTCGTAAGCGACCAACTTTGGTCGCTAATTTTAAATTATATTTATTTATTTTTTATAATTTTTTAAAATAATAATATAATTATTAAAATTTTATAACTAGATCCCACTTTAGCGACCAAATTTGGTCGCTAATTTCAATATTTCTTTGACCAAGCAAGTCTGACCAGTCCGGTCAACATTTTGACCACATTATCGATCAAAAAGCGACCAACCTTTGTCGCTAATGTATTTAGAATAATTATTTAATAATTTTCTCCAATAGTTGGTCGCTTTTCTTGACAGATCAATTTTGATCGCAAATTGTTGGTCGCTTTTTTTCGAATTTTTAGTAGTGTCTGTTTAAAGTTCATAAAATAAAAGCATTTTGATGATCCAACATAATAGACAAATTTATAATTTGGTAGTGCTTTGAATGTTGTTGCATTTAGATACATCATGTGAACTAAAAGCTTAATTTAACATGTAATGCCCGCTTGGTGAAACCTTTGAACTCACCATCATAATGATGAAGTACCATTTGTGCTCCACCATTCCAGATTATCAAGATTTCAGCATGGTTCCTATTAGAAGATAAATAGTAAAATTTGCATATATTTCTATGTTCGCCCCAAGAAGTGAATATGACATTAACATACTTTCAAACCATAGATAGTTTTCCCTAATAAAAGATCAGCCGTTGTTAGGTGACATGGTTAACTGTATCTCATCTTAATGACCTAGCAATTGAAAGATATAATAATATTTGATGTGTAGGAATTAGTGATTGAGAAGAAGTTGGGTTCACTATCTTTATTTGGACAATCTCTTAAATTTCTTACCAGTCTCTCTACACAAATAATTTGTTGCAAATAAATATATTAGTAAGAAAATATGTTTCTTAATACAAGTGCATGGTTATTTTCTTTGTAATTATTCGTTATATCCTATTTTCCTGTCGTTCTAGAGATTTGATGTGATGACCCGGCCAGTCATCTCATGAGTTATCGCTTCGTTTCCCCTATTTCTACTTCTTTATGCTTCGTTATCCATGTTTTGTGGTATCGGGTTGGTCGGATCGAATCCGAAATGATTTTGGTAAGGTTTGAGACACTTAATCTCTTTTAAGGAAGTTTAAGTTGGAAAAGTCAGTCAGATGTTGACTTATGTGTTAGAGGGCTCGGATGTGAGTTCTGATGGTTCGGTTAGCTTTAGAAGGTGATTTATGACTTAGGAGCATGACCGGAATGGGTTTTGGAGGTTCGGTTCGAAGTAGATTTAGGCTTGAATTGGCGAAGTTGAGATTTTGGCGATTTCCGGTTGATATGCGAGATTTTGATATAGGGGTCGGAATGAAATTCTGAGAGTTGCAGTAGCTTCGTTATGTCATTTGGGATGTGTGTGTAAAATTTCAGGTCATTCGGACGTGGTTTAGTTAGGTTTTTGATCAAAAGCGTATTTCGGAAGATTTTAGAAACTTAGGCTTGAATCCGATGTGTTTTGGGTGATTTGATGTTGTTTGGGGTGTTTTGATGATTGGAACAAGTTTGAATGAGGTTTTAGGATGCGTTGGTGCCTTTGGTTGAGGTCCCGGGGGCCTCGGGTGAGTTTCGGGTGGTCAATCGAATCATTTCGGAGTTTAGAAAATTGCAGAAAAATCTATTCAGTTGTTGTAGGGATTTTACCCTTCGCGTTCGCGAGTGGAGCCTTGCGGTCACGAAGAGGCAGTTGAGGAAGGCAAGGATTAAGTCTTTGCGTTTGTGAGAAGGGCTTCGCATTCGCGGAAGGCTAGGAAGTGGTGCATCGCGTTCGCGAGAAGGTCTTCGCGATCGCGTAGTGGAATTTGGGTCAGATGAGTTCGAGGTCAAGTGTTCATCGCGTTCGCGGAAGAGTGAGCGCGTTCGCGATGGGTAAGGTAGAGGAAGCATCGCGTTCGTGATGGTCGTGTCGCATTCGCATAGAGGAAAAGTTGGTCAAAGTAAGTTTGTGCTTCGCGAACGCGAGGGTTTGACCGCTGTAAGCACGTGATTTTTGCCCTATATGAGAATTACTCCCAAAAAATTCAAAAATAAAATGATTTTTCTTTGGTGTGCAATTTTGTGATATTTTGTGATATTTTGAAGAATTATTTGTATTTGTCTGTGCGTGTTTATTCGCTAAATTAATAAAAAATACAAAAATATGTCGCATTTTGCATGTAGTATTTAATTCTACAATTGTTAGTAATTAAAATTGTTTTACAAAAATTAAAAATTACAAAAATAGGCATCGTTTGCATTTTTAGCATTTAATGTCCAAATATACAATTTTATGCTTAATTAATACTTAATTGTGCGTTAATTGTTATTGGGAGTTAATTTGCGCTTTTATAACTTAATTTAGTTCTTAATAATAGTTTAAGTATTTTTATAATTTAGTTTTAGAAAAAATAAAAGAAGAAAAGAGAGCGAAAATATAAAGAAAGTCGGAATTAGGCCTCTTCTTCAATTTCAAGACATAGGCCCAAAAAATGGCCCAATCTTCCCTACGACCCAGTCCATTTCGAACTGGGTCGACCCAGTCCATAACCCAAAAGACCCAATACCCCTATCTTGCATTTCAAAGACACAAAACAAAACAAAACAAAAAAAAAACCAAAAACCCTAAAAATGACCTAAGTCATCCGCCCCCCCTATCATTCTTCTTCTTCTTTTCTTCTTTCTTCTCCAAACTCTAAAACACACATCCATGGCTGCCATGGCTAAGCTCCAGCAGCTTAATCTCCTTCGACACAAGCGCACACACCACCAAGAAGCCCATCTTCTCCATGTCAAGCTCAAAAGGCTCGTCCATGGCTGCGTCTTCGTCGTCAACCCATCGCCATGTTTGTTGCTTTTTCTTGCTGCCTCTGCGTCGTCCATGGCTTCCCGAACTGCTGCTCCATTTTCTCCATAAGCTGCTGAACGCAGCAGCAGTAGACGACCAGCTGCTGCCCGTGTCCAGCTGCGACGAGCAGCCATGGCTGTCCGCGACGCTGCCGCTGCTCCTCCTTCCTCCGCCGCTGCTTCTACTTCTTCTTCGTCTTCGTCGTCCTTCGTTCGAGCTTTGGTCGAGGCTTGGACAGATTTGTTTACAATCAAAGTTCGTCGTTGATTCATCTCCGGTTAGTTGTTTTTGAGTTTTATTTTTGTTCATATTTTGTTTGATATTTTCCGGATCCAAAATCGTTAAATGATTTAATCCTTGTTTTGTTCGTTGTTCATCTTTGAAATAATTTTCTATTGTGTTCATGTTGTTTGTTAAATTAATTTTCAGATTTCAAAATAGAAGTTTAATTAGTTGTTTTCATGTTTATTTCATGTTTGTATTATTGTTTAAGTAAGTATTTGTTAGTTTGATGTTTGTTAGATTCAAATTGAAATTTAATCAACTATTTCTTCAATTTGTTTCATGTGTTTATGTATTGTTAGAAATTGTTAATATTGTTAAGTTCAAGTTTAAGTTCATAATTGTTTCTTCGTCGATCTTGTTATTTGTTTAAAGAATTTAGTTGTATTAAAGGAATATATTGTTTTAATCGTTTAATCCGTCATGTTTGTTGTCTTAAAATAGATTCATTCATGTTCATACTTTGTTTGGATGATCTTGAATCCGAATTTTGTATAGTTTGATTTCTTGTTTACCATTTATGATTATTGCTTGAATTGTTCTCATAATCTTGTTTTAAGTTTAATATAAGAATTGTTTGTTGTAATGTTGTTAGAGTTGATTTTAAGTTCAATATGATTGAATTTAGAAATCTTCATACTTTGATTGTTGTTGTTGTTGAATCCGAAAATAGGATTGTTTGTTGCTAAAATATTGTTCAATCAAATTTTAGTTGTTCTTTGTTGTTCAATTCGTGTTCATGTGATTTGTTGTTGAAATGTTGTTAAAATCGTGTTCATGTGATATTGTTGTTATGATGTTCATCCATGTTCATATTGTTGTTTGAACATTGTTAGAAATTGATCATATTGTCTATATTTTGGTTAAGTTTGATTAATTGATGTGTTATAGCTGATGGGTAGTTTGGTAAATTTGTAGTACGTTCAGGGGTAGTTTGGTAATTTCAGTAAGGTCGGAAGGGGTAGTTTAGGAATTGTACATTTTGAAATTGTTTATTTGAAGCATGGGGGACAAAATGAAATGGGGTGGGTTGTGATATGATTATTTAATATAAAGGGGGGACAAGATTTAAATTAAAGGGGAATCTTGCATTATTTTAAATAAAGCATGGGGGACAAAATATAATGGGGTGGTGTGATATGTTTATTTAATGTAATGGGGATGAGTGGAAAGATAATGGGTTGGGTAGAGAAAAAGTATTGATTTAATTGATTAAAAGATTTATGGGATGGGATTATATATATGTGAAGTCTTGAACACAAGACAACACAGAGAGAAGAAGAATACAGATAGAGAGAAAAAAACGGACAGAGAATAGAAGAGAGAAAAATTCCGAAAAATATTTAAGCTTTCAAAAATAAAAATAAAAGCTAAAAAATCTACTGCTTTCTTTCTTTGTTTGAAATTAGTATTAATGGTTGTTGTTTCATTTAAAGCTTAAAGCTTTTGTTTTTGGGATTACTACTCCACCGGTCTGTTACTGGGTTGTTACTATTGTTGGGCAGTTGTTGCTATTGTACTGTTATTATTGCTGCTGATTCTCATCATCATTTTCTTTTGCTTCCAATATCAGGTACATATCTGTAAATTCATGTCACGAAAAGCTTCAACATGACAAATTAATGAAGTTCGGGAATTATAATTCTGTTTTCCATTCATTCAAGTTTAGTAGTTAAAAATTTGGTTTTGTTTCAGTTGATTAATATAGTAGTACGTTTGGCGTAATGAATATAAGATAATTGTTACCTCTTAAAATTCGTTTAAGTGTTGTAATAATATCATCTATTTCGGAATTTTCATTAAGTGAAGTCATGATTAAAATATCAAGGTAGCGAACATGGCATAAAATGGGCCATTAATTACATCCCGTAATATTGTTAGCTAAATGCAAAGTAGAATGGAAGTATCAATAAATTACATTATTAGTATATCTTGTAAAAAATCTGATTTTTTTAGATTGATATAAGTTGTATGTTCATATATAGCATGATGATGAGTATATATATAATCATATGTGGAAGGTGAGTTGATACAATATTAGGAATGGTTCAAACGTATAACTATATTGCATGTGATGTAATTTTATTGAATCAATTTGTATAATAGTTCTCTTTCTTATCAACTTGACTCTTATCTTCCATTGCAAACATTAACCAAACCATTGCAACTTTGGACTAAAACAAATACATAAGAAGGACATAGGATTTATAAACGAATCGTGGCATTTTATGTAAAAGATATATAGAAGAAGAGTTCGCCTGAAATGAAACAATGAAAATTCTTCAGGAACTATTATTTGTTTATCAAATTAATTCTTTTTCCATTTTTATATGCGATTCGATTTTTTGATATATTAATGTTGTATCCACGATAAAAAATGATAGTATTTTTTAGTTACCTGTTGTTTATTTCTTTTTCATATCATTAATTCTTTATAATTTGAATGGCTTGGAGGAATATAATTCATATGCGTAAAATAAGATTTGCGGTGAACACATAATAACTTTTGAATGTTTTTTCAAGAAATATAGAGACGTCTAAATCAATGTTTCTCTATGGCTTTCATATAAAAATAAGTGGATATAATAAACAATTTGTAAACAAATTTATACTACCATCAAGAATATTTTTGTAATTAGGGATACGTTCGCGTAACCTAATTATATTTCTAAAGGCAATTCGGATTATGCGTTCGCGCAACTTCGATCGAATATTTAATAAAAGGGATTTCTCGGAGAATATCATTATTAATTTCATATAACTCGAGATGTGCGGTTCAATATTTAATGATACAAGAGCGACGGACATTCTTAATTTTATTTTAAGCACAATTTCGAACTTAAGTCTATTTTTATAAATAAATAAAAATTTCGAAAAAAAATAAATAAATTATATTATCAATATCATTGTGTATACGTACGCGTGACACGATTTTCACGTTAAAAAATATTAAAAACGAATACACGTACGCGTGATTCGATTCGAAGAAGGGTCTTTAATTATAAACAATTTAAATAGAAGCGGTAACAATAAAGTCATGCAATAAAAATGTATTTAATAAATCAAAATAATCAAGCCAAATATAACTGTTGAGCGACCGTGCTAGAACCACGGAACTCGGGAATGCCTAACACCTTCTCCCGGGTTAACAGAATTCCTTATCCGGATTTTTGGTTCGCAGAATAATAAACAGAGTCATATTCTCCTCGATTCAGGGATTAAAATTGGTGACTTGGGACGCCTTAAAATTCCCAGGTGGCGACTCTGAAACAAACAAACAAATCTCGTTTCGACTGTCCTTTAATTGGAGAAAACTCCCTTGCACCCTCTCGGGCGCGAAAAAAGGAGGTGCGACAGCTCTGGCGACTCTGCTGGGGAATAAAACCCAGAACCACTGGTTCAGGGTTTAAGAATTCGAGCTTAAAATAACTGTTATAGTTGGCTTTATTTATTATCTGATTTTTTTATATATGCCCAATGTGCTAAATGACACTTTTACCGCTTTAATATTATTTGAATTATGAATATATACAACTGCTACGAAACCCCCTTCTTTCTGAGTCTTCTAAATTTATGGTGCACACGTGCGCGTGGCCCACCTTTCTGTTAAAGTCATACCAAATAAGACGAAGTTGGGACAAGTAACTAGGCCGGGTAGACTTTCGTGCTCCCGGTACGTTGCCCCCGCTTCGGCTCAAACTGTCCGTTTGGGTAAGCCAGGGCTAGATCAATATGCCTCAGGTTTTTTCACTTAGAATAACTCAGCTTCATGCCGGATCCCTAGTAGGAGCGATTGTTTGCATCACGTGCATTTGACTTTGGAGACTCAACACAGGGGTTGGGTCTGTCTAGGACAGGTGTACCAAAAAAAAATGACCATCCTGATGCATCTTACTTGCTGCTACTTGCGCATTTATTTGATCCGGATTTGTGTGTTGACTGACTTTTGAATATGATGAATAATATTTTAAAATTGAAAAAAAAAATAGCTGTTAGGGAATTGACTGTTTATTTTTGAAAAAAAGCCAATGCCCAAATAACTGTCAAAACTCTGCCGAAATTTTGAGAAAATGAAAAAAAAAAAAATTATTAGTTTGTTTTATTAAAAGCAAAGGAAAAATAGAAAATGAAAATAAAAAAAAGAGTCTTATTTTTAAAATGGTTTTTATTTTATTTTATTTGCTTATGAAAATGCAAAAAATAAAAAAAAAATAAAAAAAAGGTCTTTCATTATTTGTCGCAAATATATATATATATATATATATATATATATATATATATATATATATATATATATATATAAATCCGAAAAGTTTTTTTTATTTCCAAAAGATATATATATCTTTATTTGTTGCAAAGAGTATTTTTCTTGCCAAGAAAATTTAAAATAAAATTCCAAAAAATATGTCTTGCAAAAAATAATATAAATATCTTTATTTTCCATTGTTGATAAAACAAAAATAATAAAAATGTTTTCTTTTAAGAAAAAAAATCCGAAAATATTTTGATTCCTCTTTCAAAATTGAAAAGAAAATTCAAAATTCAAAAAATATTTTTTAGAAGCATTTCTTTTATCAAAAGAAAAATTCCAAAAATATTTTTTTTAGAATAAAAAAAAGACAAATGGAAATTCAAAAAAAAAAAAAAAAAACTTCCTTTTGAAATTCTCAAAGTTCAAATCAAAAGAAAAGGAATTTTTACGAGTTTTTCTTTCAAAAAGAAATCAATCAAAAAAATATATATATACTTCCTTTGAGCAGTTCTTTCACAGTTCCAATAAAAAAAAATATTAGTTCATTTACTTATTCACGATGCCCGAACTACGCCGGTTTGATTCTCACCGGATGTGAGATACGTAGGCAACCCTCATCGGGTCCAACCCCCATTTTTGCTAAAATAGCCAAAAACCAATAAATAAATAAAAAACATGTCAAAATTTTAATTTTTTCATAAATAAGTCGGGTAGTGTCCAGCCTCCACTTTTTGCTAAAACAAAATAGCCAAAAAAATATATATGTCAAATTTTAGTTTTGTCATAAAGAAGTCGGGTGACGCTGTTTTATCAAGACATAGCCGAATGTTCCCGAAAGGGACGCCGGAAGGCTGACTTTGCATAAACAGCCACCTTTGGGTCATTTTTTAAAATTTGGTTCAGTTGACCCACACAGCCTTAAAAAATCTTCGTCCCCGAGGCGCTGAAAGGCCGTGTTGCAACACCTGGTTTTTATTGTAATTTGAAAAAAAAAAGAGTCAACGGTCAGGTGAATTTTTTTTAGTCAAAAATAAGCCGAGCTAGCTTCGACAGTGTCTTAAACCGTTCTTGCCAAAATAGCCTTAGAGTATCTTTCAGTTGTCGAAAGGCTATTTTCGTAAAAGAACGAACAAGTTTGTAAAGTGTCAAAATAATCCTCCCCGGCCTTAAAATTCATGTGAGATTTGGAAGGGGCCACATTTGCAAAAATAGCCATTTGGTTGCATTTGTCAAACGGGGAAAGGAAGCTGACCTTTTTGTTTCGAGGTTATAAATCTTTAATTAGAATATGTGGGTTGTTTGATTTTCGAGTTTGTAGGTCATCTTCAAACCTTTAAAACCCAGTTTATTTTAATATGAAAATTGAAAAAAAATGATTAATATTGTTTATCTTTTATTGGTCCGAACTACGCAAGGTCTGATTCATGCGGGGTCATGATACATAGGCAATCTCCATAATATTCGACCACAACAAATAATGAAAAAATGAATGAAAAAAAATCGGAAAAAAAAAAGAAAAAAAAGATGTTGCTAGTAATAAGAACCGACTGAGTCCATTCTAACATGTTTTATTTTGAATTGTGAAGAAAGTTGAGTTGGTCGGTTTGTTCAGAGGGTTCAACAAGAGTCTACTGTGCCGGAAAAAAATAGAATACTGAAACAGCAAATGACCGGAGTGTGTCAAGCATGGGCCTGTGGGCAAGGACAGCCTCGTCATGAGTCACAATTTGCGACACAACAAGAGCAGTACCACTCTCCTAAGTACCACCCGTACTCGTTAGATCTTCCTTCAAAGATTGAAGAGTCTGCCCGAAAGATGGTACAAGAAGAATTAACCCAAAGGGTGAAAAACTTAGAACAATGGTTGAAAAACAGGCAAGGGTTGTCTGGCCAAAAGAGTGTTGCCTTCAAAGATCTATGTATGTTCCCCGATGTCCACTTTCCGCCTGGTTTCAAGACTCCCAAATTTGAAAAGTACGATGGACATGGAGATCCCATTGCCCACCGAAAATGTATTGCAATCAAATGAGAGGTGCGGGAAGAAATGAAGAATTGTTGATGGCTTATTTTGTGGAAAGCCTTACGGGAGTAGCTTTTGAATGGTTTATGGATCAAGACACGTCTCGCTGGTATGTCTGGGGCGACATGGCACAAGCATTTGTCAAACAGTTCCAATACAACATCGACATTGCCCCAGACCGCATTTCCCTTTCAAACCTGAAGAAGAAACCAAGTGAAAGTTTCAGGGAATATGCCATTAAATGGAGAGAGCAAGCAGCTCGAGTTAAGCCACCCATGGATGACCACGAGCTAATAACTGTCTTCCTTCAAGCGCAAGAGCCAGATTACTTTCAGAACATGATGTCCGCAGTTGGCAAATCCTTTTCAGAAGCAATCAAAATGGGAGAAATAATAGAGAATGGTCTTAAGACAGGAAAAATTATAAGTCAAGCAGTTTTTAAAGCTGCAACTCATGCTGTCCGGGTTGAGTCTGATAATTTTTGCGACACAAATGAGAAGATTGAAGAAATCATGATGATATCAGGGTCAAGAAGAGGTCCTAGGAGAACATCTCGAAGGTATGAGCAGCCTCCTAAAGTTATCTATGAATCCCCTGAGCAATATTATCCCCCTCAGAACCCACAACACTCTATTGTTCCACCTCAGTATGTTGCCCGGCCACCAAAAACGCCCCAGAAGGCGAGCACGAGCATCACAAAATCTCCAGAAGCCTCCACATAACTTTCAGGTGCCCTATAACCCACATCCAAGCCAGAAGTATAAAGGGGAACGAAGGTTGAAAGATAATTTTACACCAATAGGAGAGTCCTATGAAAGCTTATTTGAGAGGTTAAAGCATCACGACATGATTGCATCTATTCCTCCAAATCATCTGGACACACGTGCAAGAAGCTTTGACCCTTCTAAAAGGTGTGAATACCATTCCAATGCCCAGGGGCACAATGTTGAAAGTTGTCGGGATTTGAAAAAAGAAATAGAAAGGATGATCCAGGAAAATCTGATTGTAATCCAAGGTAATGACACCCAGAATATCGCGCAGAATCCTTTACCTGCACATCATGATGCACACTTTATGGGGAGGATGCCTGGTAACATGGGATTTTAGAGTCATCCCGAAAAGCCGCTAACCGATGATAATGATATCGAAGTTGGAAATGGTCTGGACAATACTGCAAAGCTCAGTGGCTAAAGATGCCAACTTTGATAAAATGGGAGGACACACCGTTCCTTGGTTAACAAGAGAGAAACTTGTGGTGGCTTATTTTGTTGTCATTTCTGTTGTCCGGATTATTCTTAGGGTTGTAATCCGAATATTGTCTTGTGTCAAACCTTCTTATCTTTCCATTTTTGTCGTATCAGTTTGTTTAAGTCTCGTTGATGTTGTGTTAAGATTTTATTCTGGTTGTTTTGTTTGTTTTTCTAACCATTTCGCCGGAAGTCTAATACAAAAGCCGGTCTTTTATTATTTCCAGTCATCTTTTTATTTAGTCCTTTTGTCATTTTCGTTCAATGCCGATTCTAGGGACATGACATGCGCACACAGTTTGGGCCTAGTCTTTAAAGTTAATCATAAAACCCTGGAGAGGTGATCAAAGCATTTAAGGGAAATAAGAACGGTTTGAGATTATTTGAAGCCCGAGTCATGTGGAACTGGGGCAAGTAAAACTTAAAGAAAACCGTTAAATGCAAGATTCGCCAAATTGGCATGAGAGTCGTTCATGAGAATGAGAGTGTCGCCCAACGGTGCTTTAGAAATGACAAATGAAAAAGCAAGTGTTTAACATAATTGTCAAATCCAGCACCATCGGAAGAGACTATAAATCTATGTTCAATAGTGTTGTTTGCACTCGGCATGTTTTGAAGACTGGAATGACGAAGGCATTTTGTTCTGCTACCTAAACACTTTATCCTTCGTTACCCCTTTTGAGCCTTATTTATTTTCTTTCATACCCCTCGTTCGGAATCAATAGCAATGACTAGGAAATACGAGCCTGGAAGGTAAAGAAAAAATCAAAAAAAAAAAACAACGAAAAAAGAAAAAGAAAAATGAAAAAAAAACAAAAGAAAGTCAAATGAAAAAGAGGAATTGGGAACTACGTTTGACCTGGTTCCTCAAAGAGGATACGTAGGCACTTCACGGCTCGGTCATAGGGTGCATAGTGCGCATAATGTGCGTAGTATGCATAGTGTAACCAAAAAAATTTAAAAATAAAAATAATAAATAAATAATCCCCAAGCAAGAAACTGGGGCAAGAGTTGTACTCGTTGTAAGCAAAATTGGTTCCGAAGGTTGTAATTTTAAAACCCCAAATTTATTTTGTTTTTGAGACTTTAATACCCTTTCTTTTTAAGCCTATCCAAAAAACCCACATTACGGTCCAAAGAAAGACCTTCTGACCAGTCTGCAAAAGATGCCAAGTCAAACAAATGAGAGTCTTACCGGCGAACATAACATTCTGTTCCACAACAGAAAGGACTCTAATCTCCAGCAGAGAGAGTCATACCGGCAACACTCCAAATCCCCAACTGGAAAGTGATATAAATGAGAGAGTCTTATCGGTGAAAATCTTCACGGACACCATAAGGCGATGAAAGCTGAGAGAAAAACCAAAATGAGAGAGGCTTGATAGTGAAAACCCTTCGGGCACTACAAGTCGAATAAGATTGGGAATCAGATGAGGAATTGCCAATTGAAGGTCTTGAAAGACGATTGACGGCAGAGGATAGGCCACATGTGCATGTCATGACCATTAGAGTCGGTATTTGCGTTTGATAGGTTTTTATTTATAGTTTCTTTTGTTAAAGAGTCATCTTTTTCCGTTGTCTTTTATTCTGTTCCCTTTTATCTTTTCCTTTCATAGAAATTTCCCCAGTAGAGTCTGTTTGGTCAGAACCAGTGGGAAATGACTTCAAAATAGGCCATCAGCTTTCCAAGATAAGATCTGACTAGTACATACAAATGGTATAGTCAGCAAGGAACAAGCGCGAGGCCAGTATCAAGAAAGATATCTCCAGCAAAAGGGAATTGAAAAAAAGATCAACGAGTGTCAAGAGGGATATCCCCAGCAGAAAAGGATTATCCCCAGCAAATAATATCGTCCCTTGTGGAATGCAGAGCAAGGAAGGAAAAAGGGAAAAGCCGTCCCAGTGGAGTATCACAACCAACTACCACGCTTTAAGCTAACAAATTTTGTTTTGAAACAGGTAAAATAAATGGCATTGATGACAGAAATGCATGCCACAAGGGAGACTGTAAAACTGGGGCAGAAAATTTTCCTTTCATTTGGAAAATTTTCTGGAAGTCAGGTACCATTTGAGGAAGAATAAAAAATAACACCAGTCTCAAGGGAAGTGGTCTTTGAACCAGTGTTGCCCCATTATAATAAGTTTCCAATGGAGGAAATTGATCCCCAACAGACAGAACAAAGGGATGACATTTGTGCTCAGAAAAACAAAAACCATTATCATCCCTAGGAGCTTCCAGAAGAATGAAGCATCGATTTGAAGGGAAAAAATTCCCCAGCAACGTTATCCCAAAAAGATAACACTTTTATCCCCAGCAGTGTTGAGAGAAAATAAATTCTGAAAAAAAAGAAAAAAAAAATTGAATTTGAAGGAGGGGAAGAAAGAAAACTACCGCAGTGGTATTATCCCCAGCAAGCAAGAACAAAGCAGCGCGAAGGAAGGAGAAAAGAAAAGAAGAAATTACGAAGGTAAGTTTCTCAAATCATTAATCTTTACTACATTTTTCTCCTAGGATAAAAAGTCCTAGTCTGATGAATTTACCTCCCGATACAATCTTGGTCCGATGAAATTTTTCTCCCAAGATAAGATAAAATCTTAGTCGGATGAATCTTTCTCCTAAGATCACAACAAATGGACCTAGTCTGACGATTTATCTCCTAGAGTCAAAATCTTGGTCTGATAAAATTGTTCTCCCAAGATAAAATCTTAGTCGGATGAATCTTTCTCCTAAGATTACAACAAATGGACCTAGTCTGACGATTTATCTCCTAGAGTCAAAATCTTGGTCTGATGAAATTGTTCTCCCAAGATAAAATCTTAGTCGGATGAATCTTTCTCCTAAGATCACAACAAAATGGACCTAGTCTGACGATTTATCTCCTAGGGTCAAAATCTTGGTCTGATGAAATTGTTCTCCCAAGATAAAATCTTAGTCGGATGAATCTTTCTCCTAAGATCACAACAAAATGGACCTAGTCTGACGATTTATCTCCTAGAGTCAAAATCTTGGTCTGATGAAATTGTTCTCCCAAGATAAAATCTTAGTCGGATGAATCTTTCTCCTAAGATCACAACAAAATGGACCTAGTCTGACGATTTATCTCCTAGAGTCAAAATCTTGGTCTGATGAAATTGTTCTCCCAAGATAAAATCTTAGTCGGATGAATCTTTCTCCTAAGATCACAACAAATGGACCTAGTCTGACGATTTATCTCCTAGAGTCAAAATCTTGGTTTGATGAAATTTTTCTCCCAAGATAAAATCTTAGTCAGATGAATCTTTCTCCTAAGATAAGATATCAAATCCTAGTCTGATGAATTTTCTCCTAGGATAATAATAAATAAAAAAAATGAAAAAATTGGAAAAGAAGTCAGGCGTCCACTTGGAGAATGAGGATGAAAAATCGAAGAAGAAATCAGGCGCCCACCTGGAGAACAAGGGAAAACAGTTGAATTATCAGAAATCAGGCGTTCACCTGGAGAACAAGGAAGGACAGTTGAAATAGCAATCAGGAATCCACCTGGAGAACAAAGAAGAAGAGTTGAAATATCAGAAGTCAGGCGTCCACCTGGAGAACAAGGAAAAGCATCAAAACTAGGGCAGAAGATTTTCTGTCATGGTCGAAAATTTTCTCGGAAGAACGAGGAAATCAATTCAAGTTTTAAGAGATAGCAAGACAACAAGATTTGGAGAAAAACAGTCGGAGGTAAGACAATTCCAAGATGTTGAAAATGGGATCATCCGCCCTCGAATAGGATATTTGGGTTCATCCACCCTCGAATAGGATATTTTGGGTTCATCCGCCCTCGAATAGGATATTTTGGGTTCATCCGCCCTCGAATAGGATATTATGGGTTCATCCGCCCTCGAATAGGATATTTTGGGTTCATCCGCCCTCGAATAGGATATTTGGGTTCATCCGCCCTCGAATAGGATATTTTTGGGTTCATCCGCCCTCGAATAGGATATTTTGGGTTCATCCGCCCTCGAATAGAATATTTTTGGGTTCATCCGCCCTCGAATAGGATATTTTGGGTTCATCCGCCCTCGAATAGGATATTTTGGGTTCATCCGCCCTCGAATAGGATATTTTGGGTTCATCCGCCCTCGAATAGGATATTATGGGTTCATCCGCCCTCAAATAGGATATTTTGGGTTCATCTGCCCTCGAATAGGATATTGTTGGGTTCATCCGCCCTCGAATAGGATATTTTTGGGTTCATCCGCCCTCGAATAGGATATTTTGGGTTCATCCGCCCTCGAATAGGATATTTTGGGTTCATCCGCCCTCAAATAGGATATTATGGGTTCATCCGCCCTCGAATAGGATATTTTGGGTTAATCCACCCTCGAATAGGATATTTGGGTTCATCCGCCCTCGAATAGGATATTGTTGGGTTCATCCGCCCTCGAATAGGATATTTTGGGTTCATCCGCCCTCGAATAGGATATTTGGGTTCATCCGCCCTCGAATAGGATATTTTGGGTTCATCCGCCCTCGAATAGGATATTTTGGGTTCATCCGCCCTCGAATAGGATATTTGGGTTCATCCGCCCTCGAATAGGATATTTTGGGTTCATCCGCCCTCGAATAGGATATTTTGGGTTCATCCGCCCTCGAATAGGATATTTGGGTTCATCCGCCCTCGAATAGGATATTTTGGGTTCATCCGCCCTCGAATAGGATAAAAGCAGTTTTTTTTTAAAAAAAGTTGTTGAAATCTTGCCAACCTAAAGAAAGGAATGGCGATGTGTGATTTGAAGTCAGGAGCCCGCCTGAAGAGAGGAATGGCGAATTATTTTCAAAGTTGTTGTTGAAGTCAGGAGCCCGCCTGAAGAGAGGAATGACATTCATTTTTGTTGTTTGAAGTTGGGAGCCCGCCCATAGAACAGAGGCATACATTTCAGTCTTTAATTTTCAAGCATTGAACTTGGGAGCCCGCCCAGATAACAGAGGCATACATTTCAAGTCTTTAATTTTCAAGTATTGAAGTTGGGAGCCCGCCCAGATAACAGAGGCATACATTTCAAGATCAAGTCAGAGAACAATAAAACAGAGGGTTACAATAGGAATCCCCAGCAGGAAACAATAAAATTCCCCGGCACCGGGAAGCAGAAGGTTGCAACAAGAGGTCACAGCACAAACTCAAGTGCATGTGTCAAAAGAAGAAAAGTACCGGAAGAAATGCAAGCAGACAAGGAAGCAAGGCAACAAAAACAAATTGTACTCTAGCCTAGCTTCTTGTTTTCTTTTAAGCACGTTGTAACAAGGAGATCGGTAAGCAGTAGTAATAGCATGCAACAACAGTAACAGTGCAGTCCAACGGTAGTCCCAGCTACCAAACTTTTCCGAACTACATTGACCTGATTCCTGTTTAGCCCAGGATATGTAGGAAACCTTTGAAGCAAAGGTTCGGTCAAATCTTTTTCAAAAAATGCTTCAACGGAGTACTCGAATGGGCAAAAATCGCTCGCTTTATCTTTGCACGAAAACCCTTCGTGTCTTCGGGCAAAGAGGGGCAGCTGTAAGCACGTGATTTTTGCCCTATATGAGAATTACTCCCAAAAAATTCAAAAATAAAATGATTTTTCTTTGGTGTGCAATTTTGTGATATTTTGTGATATTTTGAAGAATTATTTGTATTTGTCTGTGCGTGTTTATTCGCTAAATTAATAAAAAATACAAAAATATGTCGCATTTTGCATGTAGTATTTAATTCTACAATTGTTAGTAATTAAAATTGTTTTACAAAAATTAAAAATTACAAAAATAGGCATCGTTTGCATTTTTAGCATTTAATGTCCAAATATACAATTTTATGCTTAATTAATACTTAATTGTGCGTTAATTGTTATTGGGAGTTAATTTGCGCTTTTATAACTTAATTTAGTTCTTAATAATAGTTTAAGTATTTTTATAATTTAGTTTTAGAAAAAATAAAAGAAGAAAAGAGAGCGAAAATATAAAGAAAGTCGGAATTAGGCCTCTTCTTCAATTTCAAGACATAGGCCCAAAAAATGGCCCAATCTTCCCTACGACCCAGTCCATTTCGAACTGGGTCGACCCAGTCCATAACCCAAAAGACCCAATACCCCTATCTTGCATTTCAAAGACACAAAACAAAACAAAAAAAAAAACAAAAACCCTAAAAATGACCTAAGTCATCCGCCCCCCCTATCATTCTTCTTCTTCTTTTCTTCTTTCTTCTCCAAACTCTAAAACACACATCCATGGCTGCCATGGCTAAGCTCCAGCAGCTTAATCTCCTTCGACACAAGCGCACACACCACCAAGAAGCCCATCTTCTCCATGTCAAGCTCAAAAGGCTCGTCCATGGCTGCGTCTTCGTCGTCAACCCATCGCCATGTTTGTTGCTTTTTCTTGCTGCCTCTGCGTCGTCCATGGCTTCCCGAACTGCTGCTCCATTTTCTCCATAAGCTGCTGAACGCAGCAGCAGTAGACGACCAGCTGCTGCCCGTGTCCAGCTGCGACGAGCAGCCATGGCTGTCCGCGACGCTGCCGCTGCTCCTCCTTCCTCCGCCGCTGCTTCTACTTCTTCTTCGTCTTCGTCGTCCTTCGTTCGAGCTTTGGTCGAGGCTTGGACAGATTTGTTTACAATCAAAGTTCGTCGTTGATTCATCTCCGGTTAGTTGTTTTTGAGTTTTATTTTTGTTCATATTTTGTTTGATATTTTCCGGATCCAAAATCGTTAAATGATTTAATCCTTGTTTTGTTCGTTGTTCATCTTTGAAATAATTTTCTATTGTGTTCATGTTGTTTGTTAAATTAATTTTCAGATTTCAAAATAGAAGTTTAATTAGTTGTTTTCATGTTTATTTCATGTTTGTATTATTGTTTAAGTAAGTATTTGTTAGTTTGATGTTTGTTAGATTCAAATTGAAATTTAATCAACTATTTCTTCAATTTGTTTCATGTGTTTATGTATTGTTAGAAATTGTTAATATTGTTAAGTTCAAGTTTAAGTTCATAATTGTTTCTTCGTCGATCTTGTTATTTGTTTAAAGAATTTAGTTGTATTAAAGGAATATATTGTTTTAATCGTTTAATCCGTCATGTTTGTTGTCTTAAAATAGATTCATTCATGTTCATACTTTGTTTGGATGATCTTGAATCCGAATTTTGTATAGTTTGATTTCTTGTTTACCATTTATGATTATTGCTTGAATTGTTCTCATAATCTTGTTTTAAGTTTAATATAAGAATTGTTTGTTGTAATGTTGTTAGAGTTGATTTTAAGTTCAATATGATTGAATTTAGAAATCTTCATACTTTGATTGTTGTTGTTGTTGAATCCGAAAATAGGATTGTTTGTTGCTAAAATATTGTTCAATCAAATTTTAGTTGTTCTTTGTTGTTCAATTCGTGTTCATGTGATTTGTTGTTGAAATGTTGTTAAAATCGTGTTCATGTGATATTGTTGTTATGATGTTCATCCATGTTCATATTGTTGTTTGAACATTGTTAGAAATTGATCATATTGTCTATATTTTGGTTAAGTTTGATTAATTGATGTGTTATAGCTGATGGGTAGTTTGGTAAATTTGTAGTACGTTCAGGGGTAGTTTGGTAATTTCAGTAAGGTCGGAAGGGGTAGTTTAGGAATTGTACATTTTGAAATTGTTTATTTGAAGCATGGGGGACAAAATGAAATGGGGTGGGTTGTGATATGATTATTTAATATAAAGGGGGGACAAGATTTAAATTAAAGGGGAATCTTGCATTATTTTAAATAAAGCATGGGGGACAAAATATAATGGGGTGGTGTGATATGTTTATTTAATGTAATGGGGATGAGTGGAAAGATAATGGGTTGGGTAGAGAAAAAGTATTGATTTAATTGATTAAAAGATTTATGGGATGAGATTATATATATGTGAAGTCTTGAACACAAGACAACACAGAGAGAAGAAGAATACAGATAGAGAGAAAAAAACGGACAGAGAATAGAAGAGAGAAAAATTCCGAAAAATATTTAAGCTTTCAAAAATAAAAATAAAAGCTAAAAAATCTACTGCTTTCTTTCTTTGTTTGAAATTAGTATTAATGGTTGTTGTTTCATTTAAAGCTTAAAGCTTTTGTTTTTGGGATTACTACTCCACCGGTCTGTTACTGGGTTGTTACTATTGTTGGGCAGTTGTTGCTATTGTACTGTTATTATTGCTGCTGATTCTCATCATCATTTTCTTTTGCTTCCAATATCAGGTACATATCTGTAAATTCATGTCACGAAAAGCTTCAACATGACAAATTAATGAAGTTCGGGAATTATAATTCTGTTTTCCATTCATTCAAGTTTAGTAGTTAAAAATTTGGTTTTGTTTCAGTTGATTAATATAGTAGTACGTTTGGCGTAATGAATATAAGATAATTGTTACCTCTTAAAATTCGTTTAAGTGTTGTAATAATATCATCTATTTCGGAATTTTCATTAAGTGAAGTCATGATTAAAATATCAAGGTAGCGAACATGGCATAAAATGGGCCATTAATTACATCCCGTAATATTGTTAGCTAAATGCAAAGTAGAATGGAAGTATCAATAAATTACATTATTAGTATATCTTGTAAAAAATCTGATTTTTTAGATTGATATAAGTTGTATGTTCATATATAGCATGATGATGAGTATATATATAATCATATGTGGAAGGTGAGTTGATACAATATTAGGAATGGTTCAAACGTATAACTATATTGCATGTGATGTAATTTTATTGA
Organism: Nicotiana sylvestris; assembly: GCF_000393655.2. Classification (NCBI taxonomy): domain Eukaryota; kingdom Viridiplantae; phylum Streptophyta; class Magnoliopsida; order Solanales; family Solanaceae; genus Nicotiana; species Nicotiana sylvestris. The sequence goes on along the minus strand of NC_091067.1, from coordinate 57,913,674 downwards.
ATCAATTTGTATAATAGTTCTCTTTCTTATCAACTTGACTCTTATCTTCCATTGCAAACATTAACCAAACCATTGCAACTTTGGACTAAAACAAATACATAAGAAGGACATAGGATTTATAAACGAATCGTGGCATTTTATGTAAAAGATATATAGAAGAAGAGTTCGCCTGAAATGAAACAATGAAAATTCTTCAGGAACTATTATTTGTTTATCAAATTAATTCTTTTTCCATTTTTATATGCGATTCGATTTTTTGATATATTAATGTTGTATCCACGATAAAAAATGATAGTATTTTTTAGTTACCTGTTGTTTGTTTCTTTTTCATATCATTAATTCTTTATAATTTGAATGGCTTGGAGGAATATAATTCATATGCGTAAAATAAGATTTGCAGTGAACACATAATAACTTTTGAATGTTTTTTTCAAGAAATATAGAGACGTCTAAATCAATGTTTCTCTATGGCTTTCATATAAAAATAAGTGGATATAATAAACAATTTGTAAACAAATTTATACTACCATCAAGAATATTTTTGTAATTAGGGATACGTTCGCGTAACCTAATTATATTTCTAAAGGCAATTCGGATTATGCGTTCGCGCAACTTCGATCGAATATTTAATAAAAGGGATTTCTCGGAGAATATCATTATTAATTTCATATAACTCGAGATGTGCGGTTCAATATTTAATGATACAAGAGCGACGGACATTCTTAATTTTATTTTAAGCACAATTTCGAACTTAAGTCTATTTTTATAAATAAATAAAAATTTCGAAAAAATAAATAAATAAATTATATTATCAATATCATTGTGTATACGTACGCGTGACACGATTTTCACGTTAAAAAATATTAAAAACGAATACACGTACGCGTGATTCGATTCGAAGAAGGGTCTTTAATTATAAACAATTTAAATAGAAGCGGTAACAATAAAATCATGCAATAAAAATGTATTTAATAAATCAAAATAATCAAGCCAAATATAACAGTTGAGCGACCGTGCTAGAACCACGGAACTCGGGAATGCCTAACACCTTCTCCCGGGTTAACAGAATTCCTTATCCGGATTTCTGGTTCGCAGAATAATAAACAGAGTCATATTCTCCTCGATTCAGGGATTAAAATTGGTGACTTGGGACGCCTTAAAATTCCCAGGTGGCGACTCTGAAACAAACAAACAAATCCCGTTTCGACTGTCCTTTAATTGGAGAAAACTCCCTTGCACCCTCTCGGGCGCGGAAAAAGGAGGTGCGACAACCGCGTTCGCGAAGAAGGAAATTAAGGCCTGGGCAGAATGTTTTTAACTCGTCTTGTCCGCGATTTTGGGGCTCATTTCCTCCATAGTTGGCCATTTTGGGAGATTTTTAAAGGAGATTGAAGAGGGTTCAAGGGGAATCGTTGGGAGGTAAGATTTTCGGACTTAAAACTCGATTATTATGTGAATTCTACCTAGAAAATCATGGAAACTTAAGCTAAAAATGGAAGAACTAGGGCTTGGAATTTTGGACTTATGATTGGGGATTTGGAGGACCATTTGGGGTAGGATTTGAGAACTTTTGATATGTATGAACTCGTGGGGAGATAAGGAATCTATTGATGTGAAATTTTCTGAATTCCGAGATGCGAGCCTGGCGGTCGGGTTTTGGTAATTTCGGGATTTGTGCCTTTTATTGATTGTTTTCGCTTGGGCTTTATTCCCTTAGCATATTTTGACGTCCTCGTTCTGATTTTGGATAGATTCGACGCTCATGGAGGCCGATTCGAGGGGCAAAGGCGTCGCGAGCTAGAGATTTAGCCGGTTTGAGGTGAGTAATGATTGTAAATGATGTCCTGAGGGTTTGAAACCCCGGATTGCACATCGTAGTGCTATATTGAGGTGAAATACATGCTTGATGACGAGCGTGGGGTCGTGTACTATTGGGGATTGTGACTTGGTCCGTCCCGGTTGATGATTTTACTGTGTATTTGATTGAATCTTATTTGCTATCATCATGATTTGGGCTGAATGCCATATTTGGGCTTCGTGCCAACTATTTGAACCCTTCGGGGATTTTTATTACAAATTCCTCACTGTTTTGATTCATTACTTGAACTCAGTTATGTTATTTTCTACCGTTTTACTACTCAGCCATGTTTACTCAGTTTTAAAACCTAAATGATATTTTAAATGATGTTTGGGCTGAGAAATACTGTTTTACTATTGCCCGAGGGGCTTGTGAGTATTTTTGACTAAGTAAGGCCGAAGGCCTAGTTGTGAGGAAACACTAATACTGATTTGAGGCCGAGGGCCTGAGATATATATGCCACAAGTGGCTTGATTGATATTAGGTCGAGGGCCTAGTTTTGATGCCATAAGATGGCTTGTTATTGCGCTTGAGCCGTAAGGGGCCCCTCCAGGAGTCTGCACACCCCCAGTGAGCGCGAGTACCCATTCTGATGTGAGATTGAGCCCGAGGGGCTGGTACTGATCTGAGATGTTGCTCGAGGGGCAGATTTGTTGATACTGTGCCCGAGGGGTGAACCTCTATTTGTTTACTTTATCTTAATTATCTGTCAAATTACCTGTTTACTGGTTGAAAGAGGATTTTACTTGATTTTTACTGGTTTTACTGATTTTAAGTGATTTTACTACTTCGTTATAGAATGCCTTGCGCTTACGTGTTTTCTTACTTTTATCGTTATTTATATTTGTTACTCACTGAGTTGGAGTACTCACTTTACTCCCTGCACCCCTGTATGCAGATTCAGGCGTAGCTGGTCTCGCTCCCGAGTTCTGATTCATTCCAGCTTCAGGCGGATCTTCGAGGAGTCTTTAGGTAGCTGTTGGCGTTTGCAGCCTGGAGCTCCTCCCTATCTATTTCCTTTATGTTCTTAGTTCAGTATTTAAAACTCTGTAGTTACATTGAGGATTTAGTATTGTTAGATGCGCGTAACTTGTGACACCCCGGTTAGGGCTGTGTCATGTTGTATTTCCGTAATTTATTATCAATAAAGCATGTTTTAGACTGCTTTTATATTGTTTAACTGCTTTAACAAGTGAATTGAGTTTAATTGGCTGGCCTTGTCTTTACGAGAGGCACCATCACGACCGAGATCGGGTTTAGGGTCGTGACATTTGAAAGACAAATTGTTATTAGTACAACAAACTTTGCTCTTTACAATAGAAAAGAAACAATTAAAAGGCATATGTACATAAGATGTTGGATGCATGGAGTACTCAGACACAATACATGGTACGTAGACCGTAGTATGAAAATTTTGACTCAAAAACATGGTAAAATAAGCAATCACCTTTTCCATCTTCTCTGTTAATGCTTCAAGCTCGGCTTGTTACTACTTTTTCACCAGACCATTATCTTCTTTCTTCAGTCATCTTCTTCTATTTATCTACTAAACTTTCATATTATTAATTTTCAGCGAAATCGACTTGTAAATTCACTTTTATTTAAATAGCAAAAAATATTTGTATTCATACAAACCTCTCATGTTCCTCCTTATCTTTGTTTATCAATTGATTTCTGATATGAGTTCTAACTATCTTTTGTTGTTGAGTTATATATATATTATGTAAAATAGTCGTAATTTGGAGATGAGTAGAATTTAATTGAGTTCGAATTGTTTGGCCTTAATTTTATCTATTTTATTTTTTGTTATGTGTATCTTTTACGTTACTAAGAGTGCAACCGTAAACCATTTTGTTATCTTGGACGTTAGAAATATTTTAAGTTCGAGATGAACTTATTAGAAACACTTCTTGGAACATGGTAATAAAAAATTTACTATTAACACCGAATAAAAATGTCCAATGACCCTAATAAATGACCAATCATCTTCATTTTTGCAAATCTCAAGCTGTCTTTCACTTGAGAGGTGCAAGAAATATAATCGGATACTACATCACTTAATATACACGTGCCCAGACACTACTTAAATAGAAATGTTGATCATCTAAGCAAACTTTTGGCACTTTGGCCAACAGGGTCATATTTTAACGGGAGGGTTACCCGCTTTTCGTACCCTCTTTATTTTGATTGGTAAAGCTTTTCTTTTTCAAAACTTTTCTTTCCGAACCCGCTTTTCGAAGGATAATCATTCTCCTTGTTTCTACTCTCCCTCTCCCGCGCTGTTTTACCCAAACAAGTAGTACTTAATTCTTCTTAAGATGAAAATTTTCCCTTTTTTCTTGAACCAACCTATGGAGATGGTTTCGCTAGACGTTTTAGGGACAATCCAGTCTTCGGCAGCTTCGTCAGACTCTTTGATATAGGTATTTTTGAGCTTCTTCCCTAACAATATTTGGGTTTATCATTTTTCATGCGGTAATGTTCCTCTGTATGCTTACAAGATGTTTGAAAGTTGTTTATCACATTCGAATTTAAAAGCCACAAAGTTAGGGTTACGTTTTTGTTTGTTTGGTAGGTTTTGAGTTCTTAGTCACATACACATTCGCTAATTTTTACACCTCCAGATAAACGGGATTGTATTACTTGTTTATACTTTATTGGTAGTAAGAGCTCGTTCTCTCTCCCCCCCCCCCCCCCCCACCCACCTTTTTTTTCTTTTGAATTAAGTACCATTAAGCAATAACTATTAGCTATGTTTGTATTGATATTAGACTTCAAAAAGAAAGTACCTCTTTTTATAAGAAATAAATTCCTATTAGCGGGGCATGTACTATCTTTATCAACTTAGTTTGTCCAGTAGTCGTATACTTAGTAGTTAGTGAGGTGGTGGGATTGGAAAGAATGAAGCAAAGCATTTAGTCAAGATCGCCACCAAGGCTTTAGTCTAGTGGTTAGAACGCAACACATGATATGTGGGTTGGACACACGTCACGAGTTTGAAACCTGTCAAAGATAAAGGTTTTGTATTTAAGCGGAGAATGGTAGAGGGGCAGCCACTGAGTTTTAACAGGCTGTCACTAGTCCTCGGAGATTTCTCGATCATAAAAATACAGTTAGGACTCGGGATTAATGTGCTAGTTATTTTTATTATACTTATGTCTGTTGTTTGTCAAGAGCCTTTTGAGTCTGGTTAGAGCTTGGATGCTAGTGTAAGAATAACGTGAGATTTAGAGAATGTTTAAGTTGCCTTTGGCGAGAGATTATTTATAAGCAAAAAGTGTTTTGGACCCGAATAGAGCAGAATGTGTGCAGATGATTCATGTAGCTGAGTCCAGCTTAGTTTAAGATTGAGACACTTGGTGGTTATTGCCTTTATTCGCAAAGATACGAAGTTATAGTCCTGTTGAAGAAATTGTCAATTTTAAAAAAGAAAGCATGAAATCTTAAAATGATCTGATTGTATCCAATCAAATGCAGTCTTATTAAATGAAATGGAGAGAGTACGTTTTCTTACTACTATTTGATGAAAAAATGGAAAATATAAAAGGAAAAAGGGAAGAAATGTATCTCCAACGGTGCTTGTTTTTCTAATTATGAAGCATGGCTAAGTGACCCAATTGATAATAAGCCTCCAGTTTATGGTTTCGGTTCACCTGAATTAAGATCAAAAGAAATTCTCCATTGATAACAAATGGTTATCCATTAACCGCAGGAAATCTTATTTAAAAACCATAAGCCATAAAGATTATGCTTGTCAGGCAGTTCATCTATTAAGATGGGAAAATCCTTTCTTCTTTCTGGATTCTCTTGTTAAGACTATCATACACTTTGTAAAATGAGCTATTAAGAAATCTCCCTAATTTTTAAATGCATGAATTATTCTGACTGACATATTTAACCAGTTTTCCTCATCAAAGACCTGCAGATTTAAGCCCAGCCAACGGAGCTCATTTACCTCAAACATACACAAAAGTTCCTGCATAATTGCAGAAATGGACCCTTCCATGATGAAGCTCCTTGAGGAAGATGAGGTCCTCTTTTCCTTCCATATCCTATATTTAGCTTATCCCTGTAGTACTCAACTCGTCAAAAGAGTTGCGCATTAAAAATTCCAATTTCTGGATCTTCTTTCTTCCTTTTTATTATAATTGCCGGGGAGCAAATTCATACTGAATAATGTCCGCAGGATGAGTCAATGCATTCGGAGGCAGATTTGGAGGCGTTCACTGCTGCCTTAAATAAGAATATTAAAGGAGACAGTTCAACATCTCAGCCATCAGATTCTGGTAGAGGTATCATATATCATTTGGCTTTTCTTTGCACAATGTTGTATTAATCTTTCTTAAATTTACCAATATGGTTTATATAATTTACGGTGTATTTTTAATTCGATAGAGTTTTTTATGAAGATTGGATCAACATTCGCGAATCCGAGCGATAGATTACCTCTAGCAGATATAGACTTGTATAAAAATTATTTTAGGAGGATTCTGTTCTCAAAGATTGGGATATATCGGCTTGTGTTTGGGAGTGGAATTTGGGGGGGGGGGAGTCCATGTATCAATATTGAAGAGTGATGATTAGAGAATACTACAAATAATAGAAAATGATGACACATAACTTCTACGGTAGAAAGAAAGCTTATTTTGCCCATAAGCCTTGGACAAAGCTCCAGGAATTAGATGTCAGTTAATTAAACCATTCAAGGCATGCGGTGAAATGATATCTTAACATGTGTGGTTGTCTCACAAGGCATGCAGTAAAAAAGAAATGATTTGAGGGTTACCCTAGTAGTTGAATGGTAAAAGGTAAAATTAAGCAGGATTTATATGCATGCCACATGCCATCTGAACGATTCTTGTTGTTCCTTTTCTGCCAGCTACATTTTCTTAATGTGCTTGGTTACCATATTTCAAGATTACAGTAGCAATGTCAGTTTTTTTTAGTAGTGTCTGTTTAGTTCCAAGGATCCTACTATTTCTCAGCCATGCTTATAGTAAAATGTAGTCCGTGGGTAATGAACAACTTTTGGGAAGGGTTTGCTAGTCAGTCCTGTTTTTTTTATGGCTTGTTTAATTTTAAACATTCCTTTTGTAAAATTTGGTTTGTGGAGTAGGTCAACATGATCTTAATTCTGTGTTGGGAAAGTTGTGGATTTGGTCACTTCTAATGATTGAGAGCAAGGTCATAATAAGAAATTTCATTGGCCATGTTTCTATGTTGACGACATAATTAAATAAACAAAAGTACGCTCTCTATAACAACTTAAGCTTTTAAATGAGATGGTCACACACTTCAACTTGGTATTAGAGCAGAGATACTGGGTTTGAGTCTCACCAACACCCATTATTAAGAATTTCCACGTGCATGGCCCATGAAAAAGATCAAGCTCGCACGTGATGGGGCATGTTGAAGACACAATTAAATAAATAAAAGTGTTATCCCTCTAACAACTTAAGCTTTTAGGAAATATCACGCACTTCAACACTGGTAATCAACGAATAGATGGTATTTACTTCTCTAATCATTGAAAAGTAATACTCCCTCCATTTCAATTTATGTGAACATATTTTCTTTTTAGTCCATGCCATAAAGAATGATCCCTATCCATATTTGGAAGCAATTTACTTTTATGCAATGATTTATAGCTACACAAAATATATGTGTCTCATTTTACACCACAAGTTCAAAAGTCCTCTTTTTTCTTAAACTCTGTGCCCAGTCAAATAGGTTCACTTAAATTGAAACGGAAGGAGTATATATTTGAGAAAATACAAAATTATTATCAACTCAAAGTTAAAAGAGAAAGGCCTCAAGGGAAATGGTGGCAAGAAAGGCGAGAGAGTTCTGTAGTTCTCTAGGGATATGCAACCATTTCAATACGGAAGATTGGAAAAGGTTGTCAGTCTATATGATTTTACATGCATATATGTAGCCGTATACGCGTCATAATATGTGATTCTTATTGGTGTGTTCACCAAAATGTTGCGCAAGTATAAAAGACGTGATTTAGTTTTGTGAATAATGCGTAAATAGATTTCTCCTCTACCTAAAATGCAGTATTAAAGATGCCTATTTGAATAGAGTAATGTTGTGGTTCCAGTTTGGAATTTCGTTTAGGTTGTTCATGCATTACCAAAACAAACATTCCACTGGCAAAGTCACTTTCTATGAAAACTATTTCCTTTTTGTGGCTGGAACTAGAATCCTCCTGCACCTTTATCACTTGCTTCATTTCTCTTTTCCCCTCTTTTTCCCCCTGTTGTATAGGAGTGGGCTAGGGTAGGTAGTGTCTAAGAGGAGGGATATCAGGTCCCTCTTGATTTGACTTGTGGAAACACAAAGATGAAGGTGCTAATGCCCTTTAACAGTACATTACTCTTTCTTCTCTGAGAAAAATATCTCATCTTTTAACAATGTTAACATGCAGTAAATTGTCTCAGGAAGTTGTTGCACCTTAAATCAGTCTGCTCCATGGCAAACTTCTGGCGATGATGAAAATGCCGATCATCAGAGTCTTCAAAATTCGCAGAACATGCAGCAAAAGGAGGGAGATTCATCTGATATGGAACTAAAGCAACATGGTATAGATGCTCCTACTCAACAACACGAAGATGATTCCTCACAGGAGCTCAATTCCCTTCATTTGCAGCATATACATGCCAAAGATGCTTATCAACTACTGAGGGCTGAACAAAACACACTTCACGCCTCTGAGGTGTTGAATTTGAAGAGATCTGAAAAGAATCCTGAAAATTTAGATTCCCGGCATCTAAACTTGCAGGGATTGAGTAATCAACAATCTATGCAGTCATTTCCAACAGGGACTAGCGGTCAGCAATTGATGGCAGCAAAGACAAGTAATCAACCAAAATCTGCAACTGGTTTGAGTAGCCAACCAGCAATCGATGTAGTTAAACAGGGCAAACAAGTGCCTTTTGCCATCCTTATCCCTCACATACAACGCCAACTCGACAAAGACAGGGCGATGCATCTTCAGACTCTCTACCTTAAACTCAGGGTAGTTTGTTAGAGCCAACTAGTTTTCTGTATCATTTATCCTTTTCTTTTTGTTATGGTATTATTTGTTTTTCTTAAGTAATGTTGGAATGTGATCAGAAAAATGAAATCACTAAGGAAGGTTTTATACGACACATGAGAAGTATAATAGGTGAGCAGATGCTCAAAATGGCTGTATACAAATTCCAATCTCAGGTACAAAAGAAGCAGCATTTCCTAATAATTAAATTACATTCCGTGTTTGTGCACTTATTTTACATGAATGCTTAAATCAGGCAGCTAGAAATGATCAGGCTGTACCTCAGTCTCAGGCTTCACCACAGCAACACCAGCAAAATCGAACTGATGGTAACTGTGTTCTCAATAACATTCATACAAATCAGAAGATTCCAACTTATTTTCTGACCCTACTTATCATTGTGCTGCTGCTCTGCAAACATCCACAGATTCAAGCAACTTGGCAGGTGATAGTAATGCTAAAAAATTGCATGAGGTGGAAAACCAAGCAGATTTGCATGGAACACCAGGAAGCCAAATTTCTTCTTCTAGTTTGTTTGCTGTAAAACAAGAAAGAGATTGTTCAGCATTCCCAGTAAAGGGTCTTAATAAGCAACAACAGCAGCATTTGCACTTTTCACAGGCATCTTTTCCCAAGTTTGCAAATATTGGGGACACCTATAGTCCATATTCTGTAACTAATGTTAGTTCATCTGTGGGGACACCAGTCAAACAGCCATCTAATGATATACAGATAAGGCAAATTCCGGCTTATCCAAATAGAAATGCAACTCCATTAAGAGCCTCAACACATGCCGTGAATATGATAAAGGCACCTAAGCTTGAAAGACAAAATTCATTTGGTGAACCCAAAAGAATACCAGGTGGAAGTCTTTCTCATGTGTCAAATACATCAACAATGCAACAGAGTTCACTTCAATGCTCACGGTCCACCAATAAAGAGCAGAAAATTCTTCTTTCGACACCAATGACCAATCTAAAGCCTGAACCAATTGATCATTTGCATGACCAGGGGCGTGAATCACAGTTGGCATCCTTCGCATCAGTTCAAGTAGAACAAGGAAATTCCAGCTCAGTGAGTTCAAAGGTTGAAGCTTTTAAAATGCAGACTTCTAGAATGGGTATCTCAACAACCACTAGCATCAAACCTTCAAATTTACTCTCCCCTTCAGTGTCATCTCAAATGGACCCTAATACATTGGTAATTATCTTGTTTCCTCATCCTGCTTTTTTTTTTTCCTTCTTTTTTTAATGACACTGATATGCTTTTAGTCATTGTATCCGTGGACAGAGAAACCCAAAAACCTGTCTATCTTGGAGTCCTATGTTTGATTTTGTTTTTTATCAAGAAATTTTAATTACTGCAAAACATGCTTTAGACTCCCGATAGCTCAATATAGTTTCTGAAGAAATTGTGGAGTTCAAAGTTTTCTCATACAAAAGGAAAAAAGAATGGTAGTTCTTTTATTATATAATGTGTCTAGTTTTAATTTCTTTATCATCCAACATTGCACATAAACTTTTAGTTTTTGGCTTAGGGGCTTTTCATCTAATTTAGTAACAAATAGCAGTGTGTAAATGGTTTTTCATTTTTCTTTCAAGAAGCCCAAAAATAGGAGGAAGAAAAATGAAATGAGAAGGGGAAAAAATTAAGAGAGCAGGAGGGGCTCATTCTTGATAGAGGGACATGGGTGAATGGCTTTTCCGTGACACTGCTGATTTTTCTGGGAATAGGCGAGAAGGATGGGTGGTGGGAGCGGAGGGAGAATGTGGCGGGGGATGACAGGTGCTGGGCGGGGCGGGGCATGAGAGGTGAGGGGCAGGGGACAAAGAACAAGGTGCTATGGGAAGGGCGCTAGGGAGCGGGTGGTGATGGACAAGGTCTCCTGGAGGAGGAGGGGGCGAGGGTAGAGAAAACTAGGTCATTCACTCGATTTCTTTTCTTTTTAATTAACTATTTTGGTTTGAATTTGGCAAGAAAAAGAAAAAAAAGTCATCTAAATAGTAAAGTTAAAAAAAAACAAACAGAAAGCATGTTATATTTTATGGTCGCAGTATCCAACAAGTTAAAAAGTTAAATATGCAAAGTAAATGGACGAAATAATGATTTTGCCAAGAAAATTGGGATAAAAAATGCCTTAAAGAAGCGAGACCAAAACCCGTTTCTAGTGAAAACCAGAAGAATTGGGTGGGGTGTGTGTGGGGGGGGGGGAGCAAGAAATTGAGAGAAAGAGAGGGAGTATGATGTTTCCAGTTGCTTTCTTTTTGTTTAATACATGTTTTACTGTCTATTGTTGAATTGGTTCTCATGGTGTTGCCTTGCTCATGTTGCTTGGTTATGATGCAGCACTGATTTATATTATAGTATAAAAAGAGGGTATGAAGATATCTGGAAGCTTCCACGATTACTCGATAGCTTAGTGGTTTAGTTTCAACTGTTTTTTGTACTTTGCATTCCTTCACTTAGTTATCACTACCTTTCCTATGTCTGCTAGCTATATGGTGTACAAAGAGCAGTATAGGGAGAGGAAGAAGGACTTACATATGGTGTTCTGCGACCTAGAAAAAGCATACGATAAAGCCCCAAGAGAGGTTCGTAGGAGATGTTTGGAGGCTAGAGGCGTTTCTAGTTGCATGCACGATTAAGGACATATACAATGGAGTTAAGACCCGGGTAAGGACAGTGGGAGGAGACTCGGGACACTCCCTAGTCGTGAGAGGGTTGCACCAGGGATCAACTCTCAGCCCGTTCTTATTTGCCCTGGTGATGGATGAGTTGACGCGACACATTCAGGAGGTGTCTTGGTGCATGTTATTTACAGATGACATAATGTTGATTGACGAAATGTGAGGTGGTGTTAACACTAGACTAGAGGTTTGGAGGCATACCCGTCTAAATGTTTCAAATTGAGCAGGACTAAAATAAAATACTTGGAGTGCAAGTTCAGTGAAGTGACTTGGGAAGCTGACGTAGAAGTGAGGCTGGATACACAAGTCATCCCCAAGAGAGGAAGTTTCAAATATCTTGGATCTATAATCCAAGGTAATGCGGAGATTGACGAAGATGTCACACATCTTTGGAGCGGGGTTGATGAAATGGAGGCTCGTATCTGGCGTCTTGTGTGATAAGAATGTGCCACCAAGACTTAAAGGTAATTTTTACAGAGGTTATTATACCGGCTATGTTGTATCGGCGAAGTGTTGGCCTGTCAAGACCTCTCATGTTCAGAAGATGAAAGTATCGTAAATGAGGATGTTGAGACGTATGTGTAGACATACTAGGAGAGATATGATTAGAAATGAAGATATTTGGGACAAAGTGGAAGTGGCTTGTGTAGTGGACAAGATGCGGGAAACAAGGCTGAGATGATTTGGGCATGTGAAGATGAGATACACAGATGCCCCAGTGAGGTGTGAGGTTAGCTCTGATGGGTCCAGGGAGAGGTAGATATGAGCCGAAGAAGTATTAGAGAGAGGTGATTAGGTAGGATATGACACACCTTCAACATATCGAGAACATGACCCTTGATAGGAGGGTGTGGAGGTCAAGGAGTATTATAGTAGGTTAGTAAGTAGTCTAGTGTATTTCTTTTTCATACATGTATTTCCTTTCCATACCTGTAGAACTAGTAGTATTCTCGTATTTTCTATTCTTAGATTTCTATTACTACCTGTTATTTCTTTTGCTTCTGTTATCTTATGTTTCTGGATATTGTTACTTCTTCTCTGTCCCTGGTTTCTCCACTACCGTATTTCTTTTTCAAAACTGTTATGATTATGCTTTCCTTGAGCTGAGGATTTATCGGAAACAACCTCTCTACTTTCACAAGGTAGGGGTAACGTCTGCATACACCAGTGTTTTGGATAGCGTGAGGCGACAAAAAGCGATGAGGGCCCGCTTCACTAAGGCGAGAAGCGAGAAGCGTAGTGCTCACCTTTTTGATGTGAAGTGCCAATTAATACAAAAAAATAAAATATTAAATTTGCATATATAAATAACTAAAAACTCCCCAGACCCCACTAGTGAGATTTCACTGGGTCGTTGTTGTTGTAAATAACTCAACAGCAATAGCATATTAATAAATAAATCTATTCAAAAACTCAATAGATAGTCATAGTAAATTCATAAATTAAAACAAGCAACATCTATTCTTGTTCAAGATTTTCAAATTCTTGAATTTAAAAACTGTTAGCATTATATTGGCTATCATCTTCTTCATCCTCAGAGTCTTTATCAATTAGGGACCAACTTGATCTTGTAGCTACTCCTTTTCCATTGTTATTTGAACTTAGGCCTCATTTGTTTGCACTTATGGATGTCTGAATCTTAATCATTCAGATCTCAGACATTAAGTGCATTTGTTTTTAAAGTTTGAATCTTAATTATTCAGATCTTAATCATTAAGTGTGTTTGTTTTTTTACTTCACAACCACTTAATGGGTCTGAATAGGTCTGTATGATTAAGATCTATAACAGAGACTTAATTTCATTAAGATGCTATCATCCATATTCATTATTACCATTATCAACTACCACTATACCATCCACCACCACCATACTCGACCACCACCATCCTCAATCATAACCACCCACCATCCCTACCATTCCCACCAGCATCATTCTCAACCACAACCAACAATCATCCACCTCAACTACCACAGTTAACCACCCCATCACCATCAACAACCATAGCCAACACTGTCCATCATTATAAACTACCATCACCCACTACCACCTTCCTCAATCACAACTACCACCATACGCTATTATTAACTATCATCACCCACCACCACCATGCTCAATCATAATCGCCACCACTACCAATCACCACCAGCTACTACCTTGAATTACCACCATCAACCAAAACTACCACCAACCACCGCCTCTAGTCGGCATTCACAAGCACTTCCGTTAGCCATCACCACCAGCAACTATTATATTTTAAAAACGATATATTTATTGATAGAATATTAGATTAATTAGTATTTCATATGAATTTTATGTTTATTAATTTTTAAATAAAAATAAATTTTATATACTCAGATGTTAAAAATCAAACAGTCTTAATTAGTATTCAGATCTTAATACATATCTTAATAACCAGTTGTGTACTCAGATTCAGATGTCTTAATCTTAATACACATCTTGATATTCAGATGTGTATTCAGATTCAGACGTCTTAATCTTTAAAAAAGCAAATGAGGCCTTAAAGAACTCCCCCGAAGACCATAGATATTCTCCACAACTCCAGGCGCCATAAAAACAGTACCCCACTTGAGATCATCTCCTACACACTTGTTCATCATCATGATTTTGGGGGGCTCCAGTTAACCGTTAATTTGCTTCGTCAATATTATCCAACAAAATTGGATCAATGGTATCGCCAGCGTCGTTAGCGTCATAACGACTCTTCAATGTTCTATTGTATTTAATATACACTAGATCATTGAGATGCGATAACTCAAGCTTATTCCTTTTCTTGGAATGAATCTGCGGATAAGTTGTAGAGAGTAATTAATAGATACTAATAATAATAATACAATATAGAAAACATTAATATAATAAATCTGCTTCTTACATGTTCAAGCACGCCCCAATTTCTTTCATATCCAGATGCGCTACAAGTTAAACTTAGTACTTTGATAGTAAACTTTTGCAAGTTTGTAGTTTGATAACCAAATTGCATCCACCATTGAACTATAGAAATATTTTAAAAGTTAATAAGTACAAAAATAAATCAAATAACTTAAAGTAAAGCTCTAAGGACATCCATATTAAAGTTACCTAGTGACCTTATGTCTTTAGCTCTAATAGTCATCTGTAAACCAAATAACCCATCTGCTTGTGTGTACTTACCAAACTCCTCCCTTATTTGATCTATTATTGCGGAATCAGGGACCAACTTCTCGATTCTATTTTGGTATCCAACCCACACTTTTGAATCTTAAGTGCCATCTTTATTATTCTTGCAAAACAATCACGACTTCAAAATATGGCCCGCTGCATGCAAAGATTAATGAGGTTGATCCGACCACTTTCTATCATTGTTCTCGAAAACTTTCTCATATTTTCTCAAATCACCCTCAATTGACGCTTCAATAGTTTCTTTTGCTCTATCCATAGCTTCATAAAGATAGCCCATTGGTTGTTTTATTTCCCCATCCACCGTACGAAGTACCTTAATCAAAGGACCACCAACTTTAAGTGTCCGGACAAAGTTAGCTTCCTTTGCATAGCTATTTTCTTTCCATTCGATTGAAAGAACTAGCTTTCTCAAGTTTTCTCTTTCGCAAGAAAAAACTATGCAAAGTCAAGAAAGTCGTTGCAAATCTTGTCTTGGGTAGTCTCACCAAATTTCTTTCATTTGTAAATTTCCTCATCAAGTTCACCAACAATGGCTTCTGACTAATGTAAGAATATATCTTAACGACCTTAATGAAAACTGTAAAAGTAACAATAATAATTTAATAGTTAATAAGACACAAGTATAAATAAAGTTAAAGCTTTAAAGACAATTATATTAAAGTTACCTGAAATATATGAGGTTTCCTTGAAGATGTCAGCAAACATCAAATTGATACAATGAGCAGCACATGGAGTCCAATTAATGTGTGGATACACAACCTGCATCATCTTACCCGCACTAACATTCTCACTACCGTTATTGATAACAACTTATACAACATTTCCTTCCTAATTTTCTTAATAGTCTTTGCAAACAAGTTGTACATTTTGGTGGAATTTGTAGAAGAGTTGCTAGCATCATAAGATACAAGAAAAACACTACCTCTTGGAAAATTCACCAACACATTTATGACCATTTTTCTATTTCATGCCGTCCATTTATCCATCATAATGGAACATCCAAATTTGTAATATTCCACTCTATGTTCCTCGACAATCTTATCTATCTTCTTCACTTTTTTTAGAGGAGTTACTCTAACTTCGTGATAGCTGGGAGGGTTCATTCGTGGGCCATATTGTCCTACGGCCTCAATGAATTTATCAAAAGTTTTGTAGTTAACACAATTGAAAGGGAGTCCTGCATCGTACATCCATGTTGCAAAAGCACTTATGACGCGATTCCTTAAAATCTTCTTGGCTTCTAAACCCGAATCAGAATTACCCTTTCCCATTTCCTGCTGTCTTGCCGAGAAATAAAGATTGAGAGGACCTTTTGTCATTGTTTGCGTCGTGGATAATCCACTAGAACTATTTGAAGATATTTTTTTGAGTTTTTTTTGGTGGGGGGTGGGGTGGGAAGGTCCCATTTCATCATCTTCATCAATAAAATTCACAGATGATTTATAGCTCATTTGGGTTCTTGCCACATTTTTCTTTTCGACAAATGCTTTTACTTTCTCCTTAACATCAACCGGACAAAGAGGACCTTGTACTACATTTTTAAACCCACCAACCAAATGTTGTTTGTGACGAGTTATTCCACCATGGTAAGTTTTTTCATAAAGCACACATTTAATTGCGGATCATGTTGAGCCTTGTATAGCATAATTCCAAGCTATATCATTTTTTTATTTCCATCAGATGACGCCATTTCAATACTGTTCGTACTTCATAGGAAAAAATTATTAAGTCATTATGCAATTAATTCTACTCTAAAACTGAAAAAAAGAAGGAAAAATGCAGGTATGGGGAAAGCTAAGCTGTCTGCCCAAGAAAAAAGCATGAAATCATATAAAACAAATATTTCAATATACTGTTTATAGAGAAAAATTAATTGTAATTAAAGAGAGAAAATAACAGTTAGTTATAATTGTAATAATAGAGAGAAGTTAATATGCAATTAATTGTGTACTAAACTGAAAAAAATAAATTGAAAGAGAGAAACAAAAGAAGAAAGAAGAGCAAAAAAGAGCGAAAACATAGGTGAAAGAAAAGAAAAATATTTTTGCCGCAAACCAGTTGTTGGAAAGAAGAAGAACAAAGAAGACTTACCGCCGGAAAAAGAAAAAGAAAAGAAAGAAGGAAGAAAGAAGAAAGAAGAGAGGACTTACTGCTGCAAAAGGCGTCGGAAAATTGAGGCTTACTGTCGGAAGAAGAAAGAAGAAAGAAGAAAGAAGAAGAAAGAAAACCTGAGTCGAAGAATTCTACTCTAAAACTGAAAAAAAGAAGGAAAAATGCAGGTATGGGGAAAGCTAAGCTGTCTGCCCAAGAAAAAAGCATGAAATCATATAAAGCAAATATTTCAATATACTGTTTATAGAAAAATTAATTGTAATTAAAGAGAGAAAATAACAGTTAGTTATAATTGTAATAATAGAGAGAAGTTAATATGCAATTAATTGTGTACTAAACTGAAAAAAATAAATTGAAAGAGAGAAACAAAAGAAGAAAGAAGAGCAAAAAAGAGCGAAAACATAGGTGAAAGAAAAGAAAAATATTTTTGCCGCAAACCAGTTGTTGGAAAGAAGAAGAACAAAGAAGACTTACCGCCGGAAAAAGAAAAAGAAAAAGAAAAGAAAGAAGAAAGAAGAAAAAAGAAAGAAGAAAGAAGAAAGAAGAAAGAAGAAAGAAGAGAGGACTTACTGCTGCAAAAGGCGCCGGAAAATTGAGGCTTACTGCCGGAAGAAGAAAGAAGAAAGAAAAAAGAAGAAAAAAGAAAACCTGAGTCGAAGAAGCGATGCGACTGTTGCTCACAAGTTAGTATATTTGGTTGCAAGCTTCTTCACACTTGTAAACAAGGTGTGATTTCAGTTTATGCAACTTATAAGCACTTAGTCATGTAGCACTACACCCTTTGCTTCATCATAATGCTTTTAATCTCTATATTTTCCTCACACTTCTAATATCCGTTTATGCTTGGCCATGTTCTTTCTAGTTTCTACCATGTGATTTAACATTATTGCTTCCAATTGTTTTATTAGTTCACATTGCTATATGTTGGTTGTGAGTACATGTAGTTTTGTGGATTGTTCATCTAGAAATGTTTAGTCTTCTATAGGGTTCCCAACTCAACAGCACGCCTGGGTGAACATGTCTAATGCATCTAATTTATCTATTTCTGGTAACTTATTCTCTGTTGGCTCAATGTTGTTCTTCAAAGATTTTTTTTGATAAGGTAAATTGTATTAATCAAAAGGGAGAAACTCCCGTATACAAGAAGTATACCAAAAAGTAGAGAATTTATATCAGAACATGATTCTCTACAAATGACGCCCAATCTTCTATACAAGTAGGGGCTATATGAGTGCACCAAAAAGCGATCAAAGATAAAAGACTATTCTTAAGATGTGAAAAGGAGACTCAATCCCCTCAAAAGCTTTCCTATTTCTCTCCCCCAAACTATCCACATAAGAGCTAACGGTGCGAACTTCCACGCCTTTTGCTTTCTTCTTCTACGGAAACCGGCCCAGCTATATAACATTTCCTTTACAGTGCCTGGCATCACCCATTGAATACCAAAAAGATTCAGGATTGCCCTCCACAAACTCGAGGACACATGGCAATGCAACAAAAGATGATAAACTTCTTCCCCTGAGCTTTTACACATGTAGCACCAACAAACAAGTGTAATTCCTCTCTTTCGTAGATTTTTCGAAGTCAAGATCACTTCCCTCGCCACTAGCCATGCAAAAAAGCACACCTTCGTGGGCGCCTTAGGAATTCAGATCGAGTAGTATGGAGAAGTGACCTCTCTCACTAACATACTCTGGTAAAAGGACTTTACGGTGAACAAACCATCGCCACGCAACCCCCATCTCCAAGAATCACAAGATGGCTGGGGCCTGTCTTGCCTATATAGCAGTGCCAACAAATTTTGGAGCTCCGCAATCTCCGAATCTTGCATGTTCCTTCTAAATGAAAGGTCCCATACTACCCCCCCTTCATGCTCTTTACGAATCTGTTGAACCATCGATTCCTTCTGGTTTGAAACTCTGAAGACGTGGGGGAAAGAGACCCTCAGTGTATTCTTTCCACACCACCTATGATTCCAAAAGCTGGTTCTCCTTCCATGTCCCACCCTGTAGGTGATGTTGCCATTGAAGGCTTCCCAATTCTTCATGATGCTCCTCCACATGCCACACCCGAAAGGTGCTGTGATCGCCTTGGTTCTCCAACCCCCTCCCATGGAATTATACTTTTTTACTATGACCTCCCTCCATAGAGCATGCTCGTCTACCCCAAATCTCTACAGCCACTTCCCTAACAAAGCTCTGTTGAATACCCTTATTTCTTTACTCCAAGTCCACCCCACTTCTTTGGGGAAGTGACTGTCTGCCAATTCACTAGATGAAACTTTCTTGTTCCGCCCGCCGCATCCCAAAGAAAATTCTTTTGAATCTGCTCCAGTTTTTCTGTGATGCTCACATGAGCTTGCAACATGGACAAGTAATAGGTGGGCATACTCGATAAGGTACTTTTGATAAGCACTTCCTTACCGCCTTTTGACAAGTACCATTTCTGCCAGCCTGCTAATCTTTTTCAACCCTTTCAATTACTGGATTCCAAACCTTAGTATCCTTACACGAAGCGCCCAATGGGAGACCTAGGTAAGTAGTGGGAAGAGAGCCCACCTTACATCTGAGAACATAAGACAACATCGATGTTAGCAACCTCACCCACCGGGAAAATCTCACACTTGCCGAGGTTGATTTTGAGTCCTGATACTATCTGAAACCACATCAGGACCTGCTTCAGGTAGGTCAACTGATCCATGTCGGCATCACATAAAACCAGGGTATCATCCGCAAAAAGCAAATGAGAGACTCTTCGGGCACTCGGCGCCCCGATTGGAGCTGAGAATCCTCTCAGGAAGCCTCCGCCAGTCGCACAATCCATCATTTTACTCAGAGCATCCATCACTAGAATGAATAGCATAGGGGATAGGGGGTCGCCTTGCCTGGGACCCCTAGAGCTGCCAAAGAAACCACACGGGCTACCATTAACCAGGATAGAGAATCTGACTGAGGAAATGCAGAACTTGATCCATCCCCTCTATCTTACCCCAAACCCCATCCGCAACATAATGAAATTCAGGAACTCCCAATTGACATGGTCGAAAACCTTCTCAATGTCCAACTTACATAGTAAGCCGGGTTCTCTATTTTTCCTTCTAGAGTCTACAAGTTCATTTGCCACCAAAGCAACGTCCAGGATCTGCCTACCTTCCACACACGCATTCTGGGAAGACGAAACAGACACGCCAAGAACCTTCTTGAGTCTATTGGATAGCACTTTAGAAATAATATTTTAAATGCGCTCCACGAGACTAATAGGCCTGTAGTCTCTGATACAAGATGCACCTTCTTTCTTAGGCACAATAGTAATAAAAGAAGCATTGATACTTCTCTTGAAAACACCATTCACGTGGAAGCATTCGATGGCTTCCATCAACTACCCCTTAATGGTGTCCCAACAGAGCTGAAAGAAGGCCAAAGAGAAACCATCAGGCCTGGGAGCCTTATCACCAGCACAACTCGACACAGCCTCGTGCACCTCCTCCTCCTCGAAAGCCCTCTCTAGCCGCTCACTGTCTCCCTCTCCTATGTGGTTGAATTCTATCCCCCTAGAGTAGGCCTCCAACTAACTTCCTCTTTGTATAAGTTCTCATAGAACCCCACTATCGCCCCTTTTACCTCTTCCTCTCCCTCAATCCTTACCCCATCCACAACTGAGGACTCTATGAAGTTCCTCCTTCGATTTGCAACCGCAACCCTGTGGACAAACTTGGTATTCGAATCCCTCTCCTCTAACCAGAGCGCCCTCGATTTTTGCCGCCAACTAGTCTCCTGAGCTATTGCTAACTCGACTATTTCCCTCTTAACTTCCCACAGTCTCGCTTTCTCAGATTCATCTAACTCCCCCACCCCTTCCCCTCTCTCTAATTCCCCCAATTCATGCATAAACTTCCTCATTTTAACCTTTACCCTCCCCAAAACTCTTTATTCCACCTAATAATATCTCCCTTAGCAATTTAAGTTTCTTCGAAAGACAGAGTGAAGGTGTCCTTAATACCCCGTAGCTTGTCCACCATTCTTTCACTTTGTTACCAAATCCTGGCACTTTCAACCACATGTTCTCGAATTTGAAAGGAGCACGCACCTCCCTCCCTTTACATCCATCTAGCAAGATAGACAAATGATCCAAAGTCAGCTTAGGTAAAGGAATCTGCAGCACATTCAGCACCAGCTCATCCCAGGAGGGCGATATCAGAAATCTATCAAGTCTAGACCTTGAGTTGGAATCCTCCACCCTTGGCCCAAGTAAACCTTTCCCCTAACAGTAGAAGGTCAATGAGAAAATGATCATTGATGAAGTCAGAAAGCTCCTCCATGGTCCTCGAAATCAGGCTACACCCTAATCTCTCCTCCGGGAATCTAATAGTGTTAAAGTCTCCCCTTTAGAACCCATGGAATGTCCCATTCCCCTATAACACTGGCCAGTTCCTCCCAGAAAGACACCTTGGACCCTTCTCCTACCGGTCCGTACACTCTCCCAAATTCCCACTCCACCTCACTCACTCTATCTTTGACAAGAGCTGCTAAAGAAAAAACTCCTTTCTTAATCTCCTTTACCTCCAAGCTTCTATCATCCCACATAAGAAGAATGCCCCCGACGCTTCCCGCTGTTGGGACCCAGTCATATTTTACCCAACTACCTCCCCAGACACTCCTCACAATCGCATCCGACAAAACTTCCATTTTGGTCTCCTGAAAACAAACTAGGTTGGTATCCCGCTCTCTAACTCCCACTTTGATGATGACCCTTTTGTTTGAGTCATTCATCCCCTTCACATTCCATGAAAGAATCTTAACTTCCATAAGTAACAATATCCCCCTTTTTCCCACCCCCTCCCTAGCCGAGCTCCCTTCCTCCCTGTCACACACCCGGCCCCTTCTCTGGTACACCACTACATCCCCTAAATTATTTTGCTTAACACCTTGACCCAACTCCCTCCCTGCACCATCATAAAAAGACTGTTGCTTAATCTCCCTCAACAGTTCTAACACCCCATCTTCCTTCCCTTCAAAAGAAACACCTAAGAACTTCCCGAAGTTTAATAGTTTATCCTCCATCCAGAAGGACATATCCCCTCCTCCAATCCGTGACGAAATTGGACATGTATCTTCTATATGTACCTTTTCCTTGCTCTTACCGTAGGAATACAAGACCATAACATTGCTAGCAATAAAAACTTTAGGTGCCGGAAGGATCTCACCATTTCCTTGAGAGGCACCAACCTCTGAGATTAACACCTCGCTGCTATAGGAATGTCCAGAAACGGCAACAGTGCAACGGGAAGAAAAAGAACACGGAACCCTTGTCGGCATATTAACTAGAATTGTTGGACAGACACTAACATCAATTGGGGCATGCGCAACAATCTCCCCAGAAGAAGAAGAAGCTTGCAGTGTAACCTCAACACAGCTAAGCACAGGAGAAGATGAGGGGGCGATGGAGCTGGGTCCATCAGAGGCGGGAGGCCGTGGAATAACACCACCAGCTTTAGCCGGTGCTGCCCCTGAAGCAACGACCATCAAAGAGGGGCTGAGAAATACTGTTTTACTATTGCCCGAGGGGCTTGTGAGTATTTTTGACTAAGTAAGGCCGAAGGCCTAGTTGTGAGGAAACACTAATACTGATTTGAGGCCGAGGGCCTGAGATATATATGCCACAAGTGGCTTGATTGATATTAGGTCGAGGGCCTAGTTTTGATGCCATAAGATGGCTTGTTATTGCGCTTGAGCCGTAAGGGGCCCCTCCAGGAGTCTGCACACCCCCAGTGAGCGCGAGTACCCATTCTGATGTGAGATTGAGCCCGAGGGGCTGGTACTGATCTGAGATGTTGCTCGAGGGGCAGATTTGTTGATACTGTGCCCGAGGGGTGAACCTCTATTTGTTTACTTTATCTTAATTATCTGTCAAATTACCTGTTTACTGGTTGAAAGAGGATTTTACTTGATTTTTACTGGTTTTACTGATTTTAAGTGATTTTACTACTTCGTTATAGAATGCCTTGCGCTTACGTGTTTTCTTACTTTTATCGTTATTTATATTTGTTACTCACTGAGTTGGAGTACTCACTTTACTCCCTGCACCCCTGTATGCAGATTCAGGCGTAGCTGGTCTCGCTCCCGAGTTCTGATTCATTCCAGCTTCAGGCGGATCTTCGAGGAGTCTTTAGGTAGCTGTTGGCGTTTGCAGCCTGGAGCTCCTCCCTATCTATTTCCTTTATGTTCTTAGTTCAGTATTTAAAACTCTGTAGTTACATTGAGGATTTAGTATTGTTAGATGCGCGTAACTTGTGACACCCCGGTTAGGGCTGTGTCATGTTGTATTTCCGTAATTTATTATCAATAAAGCATGTTTTAGACTGCTTTTATATTGTTTAACTGCTTTAACAAGTGAATTGAGTTTAATTGGCTGGCCTTGTCTTTACGAGAGGCACCATCACGACCGAGATCGGGTTTAGGGTCGTGACATTTGAAAGACAAATTGTTATTAGTACAACAAACTTTGCTCTTTACAATAGAAAAGAAACAATTAAAAGGCATATGTACATAAGATGTTGGATGCATGGAGTACTCAGACACAATACATGGTACGTAGACCGTAGTATGAAAATTTTGACTCAAAAACATGGTAAAATAAGCAATCACCTTTTCCATCTTCTCTGTTAATGCTTCAAGCTCGGCTTGTTACTACTTTTTCACCAGACCATTATCTTCTTTCTTCAGTCATCTTCTTCTATTTATCTACTAAACTTTCATATTATTAATTTTCAGCGAAATCGACTTGTAAATTCACTTTTATTTAAATAGCAAAAAATATTTGTATTCATACAAACCTCTCATGTTCCTCCTTATCTTTGTTTATCAATTGATTTCTGATATGAGTTCTAACTATCTTTTGTTGTTGAGTTATATATATATTATGTAAAATAGTCGTAATTTGGAGATGAGTAGAATTTAATTGAGTTCGAATTGTTTGGCCTTAATTTTATCTATTTTATTTTTTGTTATGTGTATCTTTTACGTTACTAAGAGTGCAACCGTAAACCATTTTGTTATCTTGGACGTTAGAAATATTTTAAGTTCGAGATGAACTTATTAGAAACACTTCTTGGAACATGGTAATAAAAAATTTACTATTAACACCGAATAAAAATGTCCAATGACCCTAATAAATGACCAATCATCTTCATTTTTGCAAATCTCAAGCTGTCTTTCACTTGAGAGGTGCAAGAAATATAATCGGATACTACATCACTTAATATACACGTGCCCAGACACTACTTAAATAGAAATGTTGATCATCTAAGCAAACTTTTGGCACTTTGGCCAACAGGGTCATATTTTAACGGGAGGGTTACCCGCTTTTCGTACCCTCTTTATTTTGATTGGTAAAGCTTTTCTTTTTCAAAACTTTTCTTTCCGAACCCGCTTTTCGAAGGATAATCATTCTCCTTGTTTCTACTCTCCCTCTCCCGCGCTGTTTTACCCAAACAAGTAGTACTTAATTCTTCTTAAGATGAAAATTTTCCCTTTTTTCTTGAACCAACCTATGGAGATGGTTTCGCTAGACGTTTTAGGGACAATCCAGTCTTCGGCAGCTTCGTCAGACTCTTTGATATAGGTATTTTTGAGCTTCTTCCCTAACAATATTTGGGTTTATCATTTTTCATGCGGTAATGTTCCTCTGTATGCTTACAAGATGTTTGAAAGTTGTTTATCACATTCGAATTTAAAAGCCACAAAGTTAGGGTTACGTTTTTGTTTGTTTGGTAGGTTTTGAGTTCTTAGTCACATACACATTCGCTAATTTTTACACCTCCAGATAAACGGGATTGTATTACTTGTTTATACTTTATTGGTAGTAAGAGCTCGTTCTCTCTCCCCCCCCCCCCCCACCCACCTTTTTTTTCTTTTGAATTAAGTACCATTAAGCAATAACTATTAGCTATGTTTGTATTGATATTAGACTTCAAAAAGAAAGTACCTCTTTTTATAAGAAATAAATTCCTATTAGCGGGGCATGTACTATCTTTATCAACTTAGTTTGTCCAGTAGTCGTATACTTAGTAGTTAGTGAGGTGGTGGGATTGGAAAGAATGAAGCAAAGCATTTAGTCAAGATCGCCACCAAGGCTTTAGTCTAGTGGTTAGAACGCAACACATGATATGTGGGTTGGACACACGTCACGAGTTTGAAACCTGTCAAAGATAAAGGTTTTGTATTTAAGCGGAGAATGGTAGAGGGGCAGCCACTGAGTTTTAACAGGCTGTCACTAGTCCTCGGAGATTTCTCGATCATAAAAATACAGTTAGGACTCGGGATTAATGTGCTAGTTATTTTTATTATACTTATGTCTGTTGTTTGTCAAGAGCCTTTTGAGTCTGGTTAGAGCTTGGATGCTAGTGTAAGAATAACGTGAGATTTAGAGAATGTTTAAGTTGCCTTTGGCGAGAGATTATTTATAAGCAAAAAGTGTTTTGGACCCGAATAGAGCAGAATGTGTGCAGATGATTCATGTAGCTGAGTCCAGCTTAGTTTAAGATTGAGACACTTGGTGGTTATTGCCTTTATTCGCAAAGATACGAAGTTATAGTCCTGTTGAAGAAATTGTCAATTTTAAAAAAGAAAGCATGAAATCTTAAAATGATCTGATTGTATCCAATCAAATGCAGTCTTATTAAATGAAATGGAGAGAGTACGTTTTCTTACTACTATTTGATGAAAAAATGGAAAATATAAAAGGAAAAAGGGAAGAAATGTATCTCCAACGGTGCTTGTTTTTCTAATTATGAAGCATGGCTAAGTGACCCAATTGATAATAAGCCTCCAGTTTATG
Organism: Nicotiana sylvestris; assembly: GCF_000393655.2. Taxonomy (NCBI): domain Eukaryota; kingdom Viridiplantae; phylum Streptophyta; class Magnoliopsida; order Solanales; family Solanaceae; genus Nicotiana; species Nicotiana sylvestris. The sequence goes on along the minus strand of NC_091067.1, from coordinate 57,887,965 downwards.
GTTTCGGTTCACCTGAATTAAGATCAAAAGAAATTCTCCATTGATAACAAATGGTTATCCATTAACCGCAGGAAATCTTATTTAAAAACCATAAGCCATAAAGATTATGCTTGTCAGGCAGTTCATCTATTAAGATGGGAAAATCCTTTCTTCTTTCTGGATTCTCTTGTTAAGACTATCATACACTTTGTAAAATGAGCTATTAAGAAATCTCCCTAATTTTTAAATGCATGAATTATTCTGACTGACATATTTAACCAGTTTTCCTCATCAAAGACCTGCAGATTTAAGCCCAGCCAACGGAGCTCATTTACCTCAAACATACACAAAAGTTCCTGCATAATTGCAGAAATGGACCCTTCCATGATGAAGCTCCTTGAGGAAGATGAGGTCCTCTTTTCCTTCCATATCCTATATTTAGCTTATCCCTGTAGTACTCAACTCGTCAAAAGAGTTGCGCATTAAAAATTCCAATTTCTGGATCTTCTTTCTTCCTTTTTATTATAATTGCCGGGGAGCAAATTCATACTGAATAATGTCCGCAGGATGAGTCAATGCATTCGGAGGCAGATTTGGAGGCGTTCACTGCTGCCTTAAATAAGAATATTAAAGGAGACAGTTCAACATCTCAGCCATCAGATTCTGGTAGAGGTATCATATATCATTTGGCTTTTCTTTGCACAATGTTGTATTAATCTTTCTTAAATTTACCAATATGGTTTATATAATTTACGGTGTATTTTTAATTCGATAGAGTTTTTTATGAAGATTGGATCAACATTCGCGAATCCGAGCGATAGATTACCTCTAGCAGATATAGACTTGTATAAAAATTATTTTAGGAGGATTCTGTTCTCAAAGATTGGGATATATCGGCTTGTGTTTGGGAGTGGAATTTGGGGGGGGGGGAGTCCATGTATCAATATTGAAGAGTGATGATTAGAGAATACTACAAATAATAGAAAATGATGACACATAACTTCTACGGTAGAAAGAAAGCTTATTTTGCCCATAAGCCTTGGACAAAGCTCCAGGAATTAGATGTCAGTTAATTAAACCATTCAAGGCATGCGGTGAAATGATATCTTAACATGTGTGGTTGTCTCACAAGGCATGCAGTAAAAAAGAAATGATTTGAGGGTTACCCTAGTAGTTGAATGGTAAAAGGTAAAATTAAGCAGGATTTATATGCATGCCACATGCCATCTGAACGATTCTTGTTGTTCCTTTTCTGCCAGCTACATTTTCTTAATGTGCTTGGTTACCATATTTCAAGATTACAGTAGCAATGTCAGTTTTTTTTAGTAGTGTCTGTTTAGTTCCAAGGATCCTACTATTTCTCAGCCATGCTTATAGTAAAATGTAGTCCGTGGGTAATGAACAACTTTTGGGAAGGGTTTGCTAGTCAGTCCTGTTTTTTTTATGGCTTGTTTAATTTTAAACATTCCTTTTGTAAAATTTGGTTTGTGGAGTAGGTCAACATGATCTTAATTCTGTGTTGGGAAAGTTGTGGATTTGGTCACTTCTAATGATTGAGAGCAAGGTCATAATAAGAAATTTCATTGGCCATGTTTCTATGTTGACGACATAATTAAATAAACAAAAGTACGCTCTCTATAACAACTTAAGCTTTTAAATGAGATGGTCACACACTTCAACTTGGTATTAGAGCAGAGATACTGGGTTTGAGTCTCACCAACACCCATTATTAAGAATTTCCACGTGCATGGCCCATGAAAAAGATCAAGCTCGCACGTGATGGGGCATGTTGAAGACACAATTAAATAAATAAAAGTGTTATCCCTCTAACAACTTAAGCTTTTAGGAAATATCACGCACTTCAACACTGGTAATCAACGAATAGATGGTATTTACTTCTCTAATCATTGAAAAGTAATACTCCCTCCATTTCAATTTATGTGAACATATTTTCTTTTTAGTCCATGCCATAAAGAATGATCCCTATCCATATTTGGAAGCAATTTACTTTTATGCAATGATTTATAGCTACACAAAATATATGTGTCTCATTTTACACCACAAGTTCAAAAGTCCTCTTTTTTCTTAAACTCTGTGCCCAGTCAAATAGGTTCACTTAAATTGAAACGGAAGGAGTATATATTTGAGAAAATACAAAATTATTATCAACTCAAAGTTAAAAGAGAAAGGCCTCAAGGGAAATGGTGGCAAGAAAGGCGAGAGAGTTCTGTAGTTCTCTAGGGATATGCAACCATTTCAATACGGAAGATTGGAAAAGGTTGTCAGTCTATATGATTTTACATGCATATATGTAGCCGTATACGCGTCATAATATGTGATTCTTATTGGTGTGTTCACCAAAATGTTGCGCAAGTATAAAAGACGTGATTTAGTTTTGTGAATAATGCGTAAATAGATTTCTCCTCTACCTAAAATGCAGTATTAAAGATGCCTATTTGAATAGAGTAATGTTGTGGTTCCAGTTTGGAATTTCGTTTAGGTTGTTCATGCATTACCAAAACAAACATTCCACTGGCAAAGTCACTTTCTATGAAAACTATTTCCTTTTTGTGGCTGGAACTAGAATCCTCCTGCACCTTTATCACTTGCTTCATTTCTCTTTTCCCCTCTTTTTCCCCCTGTTGTATAGGAGTGGGCTAGGGTAGGTAGTGTCTAAGAGGAGGGATATCAGGTCCCTCTTGATTTGACTTGTGGAAACACAAAGATGAAGGTGCTAATGCCCTTTAACAGTACATTACTCTTTCTTCTCTGAGAAAAATATCTCATCTTTTAACAATGTTAACATGCAGTAAATTGTCTCAGGAAGTTGTTGCACCTTAAATCAGTCTGCTCCATGGCAAACTTCTGGCGATGATGAAAATGCCGATCATCAGAGTCTTCAAAATTCGCAGAACATGCAGCAAAAGGAGGGAGATTCATCTGATATGGAACTAAAGCAACATGGTATAGATGCTCCTACTCAACAACACGAAGATGATTCCTCACAGGAGCTCAATTCCCTTCATTTGCAGCATATACATGCCAAAGATGCTTATCAACTACTGAGGGCTGAACAAAACACACTTCACGCCTCTGAGGTGTTGAATTTGAAGAGATCTGAAAAGAATCCTGAAAATTTAGATTCCCGGCATCTAAACTTGCAGGGATTGAGTAATCAACAATCTATGCAGTCATTTCCAACAGGGACTAGCGGTCAGCAATTGATGGCAGCAAAGACAAGTAATCAACCAAAATCTGCAACTGGTTTGAGTAGCCAACCAGCAATCGATGTAGTTAAACAGGGCAAACAAGTGCCTTTTGCCATCCTTATCCCTCACATACAACGCCAACTCGACAAAGACAGGGCGATGCATCTTCAGACTCTCTACCTTAAACTCAGGGTAGTTTGTTAGAGCCAACTAGTTTTCTGTATCATTTATCCTTTTCTTTTTGTTATGGTATTATTTGTTTTTCTTAAGTAATGTTGGAATGTGATCAGAAAAATGAAATCACTAAGGAAGGTTTTATACGACACATGAGAAGTATAATAGGTGAGCAGATGCTCAAAATGGCTGTATACAAATTCCAATCTCAGGTACAAAAGAAGCAGCATTTCCTAATAATTAAATTACATTCCGTGTTTGTGCACTTATTTTACATGAATGCTTAAATCAGGCAGCTAGAAATGATCAGGCTGTACCTCAGTCTCAGGCTTCACCACAGCAACACCAGCAAAATCGAACTGATGGTAACTGTGTTCTCAATAACATTCATACAAATCAGAAGATTCCAACTTATTTTCTGACCCTACTTATCATTGTGCTGCTGCTCTGCAAACATCCACAGATTCAAGCAACTTGGCAGGTGATAGTAATGCTAAAAAATTGCATGAGGTGGAAAACCAAGCAGATTTGCATGGAACACCAGGAAGCCAAATTTCTTCTTCTAGTTTGTTTGCTGTAAAACAAGAAAGAGATTGTTCAGCATTCCCAGTAAAGGGTCTTAATAAGCAACAACAGCAGCATTTGCACTTTTCACAGGCATCTTTTCCCAAGTTTGCAAATATTGGGGACACCTATAGTCCATATTCTGTAACTAATGTTAGTTCATCTGTGGGGACACCAGTCAAACAGCCATCTAATGATATACAGATAAGGCAAATTCCGGCTTATCCAAATAGAAATGCAACTCCATTAAGAGCCTCAACACATGCCGTGAATATGATAAAGGCACCTAAGCTTGAAAGACAAAATTCATTTGGTGAACCCAAAAGAATACCAGGTGGAAGTCTTTCTCATGTGTCAAATACATCAACAATGCAACAGAGTTCACTTCAATGCTCACGGTCCACCAATAAAGAGCAGAAAATTCTTCTTTCGACACCAATGACCAATCTAAAGCCTGAACCAATTGATCATTTGCATGACCAGGGGCGTGAATCACAGTTGGCATCCTTCGCATCAGTTCAAGTAGAACAAGGAAATTCCAGCTCAGTGAGTTCAAAGGTTGAAGCTTTTAAAATGCAGACTTCTAGAATGGGTATCTCAACAACCACTAGCATCAAACCTTCAAATTTACTCTCCCCTTCAGTGTCATCTCAAATGGACCCTAATACATTGGTAATTATCTTGTTTCCTCATCCTGCTTTTTTTTTTTCCTTCTTTTTTTAATGACACTGATATGCTTTTAGTCATTGTATCCGTGGACAGAGAAACCCAAAAACCTGTCTATCTTGGAGTCCTATGTTTGATTTTGTTTTTTATCAAGAAATTTTAATTACTGCAAAACATGCTTTAGACTCCCGATAGCTCAATATAGTTTCTGAAGAAATTGTGGAGTTCAAAGTTTTCTCATACAAAAGGAAAAAAGAATGGTAGTTCTTTTATTATATAATGTGTCTAGTTTTAATTTCTTTATCATCCAACATTGCACATAAACTTTTAGTTTTTGGCTTAGGGGCTTTTCATCTAATTTAGTAACAAATAGCAGTGTGTAAATGGTTTTTCATTTTTCTTTCAAGAAGCCCAAAAATAGGAGGAAGAAAAATGAAATGAGAAGGGGAAAAAATTAAGAGAGCAGGAGGGGCTCATTCTTGATAGAGGGACATGGGTGAATGGCTTTTCCGTGACACTGCTGATTTTTCTGGGAATAGGCGAGAAGGATGGGTGGTGGGAGCGGAGGGAGAATGTGGCGGGGGATGACAGGTGCTGGGCGGGGCGGGGCATGAGAGGTGAGGGGCAGGGGACAAAGAACAAGGTGCTATGGGAAGGGCGCTAGGGAGCGGGTGGTGATGGACAAGGTCTCCTGGAGGAGGAGGGGGCGAGGGTAGAGAAAACTAGGTCATTCACTCGATTTCTTTTCTTTTTAATTAACTATTTTGGTTTGAATTTGGCAAGAAAAAGAAAAAAAAGTCATCTAAATAGTAAAGTTAAAAAAAAACAAACAGAAAGCATGTTATATTTTATGGTCGCAGTATCCAACAAGTTAAAAAGTTAAATATGCAAAGTAAATGGACGAAATAATGATTTTGCCAAGAAAATTGGGATAAAAAATGCCTTAAAGAAGCGAGACCAAAACCCGTTTCTAGTGAAAACCAGAAGAATTGGGTGGGGTGTGTGTGGGGGGGGGGGAGCAAGAAATTGAGAGAAAGAGAGGGAGTATGATGTTTCCAGTTGCTTTCTTTTTGTTTAATACATGTTTTACTGTCTATTGTTGAATTGGTTCTCATGGTGTTGCCTTGCTCATGTTGCTTGGTTATGATGCAGCACTGATTTATATTATAGTATAAAAAGAGGGTATGAAGATATCTGGAAGCTTCCACGATTACTCGATAGCTTAGTGGTTTAGTTTCAACTGTTTTTTGTACTTTGCATTCCTTCACTTAGTTATCACTACCTTTCCTATGTCTGCTAGCTATATGGTGTACAAAGAGCAGTATAGGGAGAGGAAGAAGGACTTACATATGGTGTTCTGCGACCTAGAAAAAGCATACGATAAAGCCCCAAGAGAGGTTCGTAGGAGATGTTTGGAGGCTAGAGGCGTTTCTAGTTGCATGCACGATTAAGGACATATACAATGGAGTTAAGACCCGGGTAAGGACAGTGGGAGGAGACTCGGGACACTCCCTAGTCGTGAGAGGGTTGCACCAGGGATCAACTCTCAGCCCGTTCTTATTTGCCCTGGTGATGGATGAGTTGACGCGACACATTCAGGAGGTGTCTTGGTGCATGTTATTTACAGATGACATAATGTTGATTGACGAAATGTGAGGTGGTGTTAACACTAGACTAGAGGTTTGGAGGCATACCCGTCTAAATGTTTCAAATTGAGCAGGACTAAAATAAAATACTTGGAGTGCAAGTTCAGTGAAGTGACTTGGGAAGCTGACGTAGAAGTGAGGCTGGATACACAAGTCATCCCCAAGAGAGGAAGTTTCAAATATCTTGGATCTATAATCCAAGGTAATGCGGAGATTGACGAAGATGTCACACATCTTTGGAGCGGGGTTGATGAAATGGAGGCTCGTATCTGGCGTCTTGTGTGATAAGAATGTGCCACCAAGACTTAAAGGTAATTTTTACAGAGGTTATTATACCGGCTATGTTGTATCGGCGAAGTGTTGGCCTGTCAAGACCTCTCATGTTCAGAAGATGAAAGTATCGTAAATGAGGATGTTGAGACGTATGTGTAGACATACTAGGAGAGATATGATTAGAAATGAAGATATTTGGGACAAAGTGGAAGTGGCTTGTGTAGTGGACAAGATGCGGGAAACAAGGCTGAGATGATTTGGGCATGTGAAGATGAGATACACAGATGCCCCAGTGAGGTGTGAGGTTAGCTCTGATGGGTCCAGGGAGAGGTAGATATGAGCCGAAGAAGTATTAGAGAGAGGTGATTAGGTAGGATATGACACACCTTCAACATATCGAGAACATGACCCTTGATAGGAGGGTGTGGAGGTCAAGGAGTATTATAGTAGGTTAGTAAGTAGTCTAGTGTATTTCTTTTTCATACATGTATTTCCTTTCCATACCTGTAGAACTAGTAGTATTCTCGTATTTTCTATTCTTAGATTTCTATTACTACCTGTTATTTCTTTTGCTTCTGTTATCTTATGTTTCTGGATATTGTTACTTCTTCTCTGTCCCTGGTTTCTCCACTACCGTATTTCTTTTTCAAAACTGTTATGATTATGCTTTCCTTGAGCTGAGGATTTATCGGAAACAACCTCTCTACTTTCACAAGGTAGGGGTAACGTCTGCATACACCAGTGTTTTGGATAGCGTGAGGCGACAAAAAGCGATGAGGGCCCGCTTCACTAAGGCGAGAAGCGAGAAGCGTAGTGCTCACCTTTTTGATGTGAAGTGCCAATTAATACAAAAAAATAAAATATTAAATTTGCATATATAAATAACTAAAAACTCCCCAGACCCCACTAGTGAGATTTCACTGGGTCGTTGTTGTTGTAAATAACTCAACAGCAATAGCATATTAATAAATAAATCTATTCAAAAACTCAATAGATAGTCATAGTAAATTCATAAATTAAAACAAGCAACATCTATTCTTGTTCAAGATTTTCAAATTCTTGAATTTAAAAACTGTTAGCATTATATTGGCTATCATCTTCTTCATCCTCAGAGTCTTTATCAATTAGGGACCAACTTGATCTTGTAGCTACTCCTTTTCCATTGTTATTTGAACTTAGGCCTCATTTGTTTGCACTTATGGATGTCTGAATCTTAATCATTCAGATCTCAGACATTAAGTGCATTTGTTTTTAAAGTTTGAATCTTAATTATTCAGATCTTAATCATTAAGTGTGTTTGTTTTTTTACTTCACAACCACTTAATGGGTCTGAATAGGTCTGTATGATTAAGATCTATAACAGAGACTTAATTTCATTAAGATGCTATCATCCATATTCATTATTACCATTATCAACTACCACTATACCATCCACCACCACCATACTCGACCACCACCATCCTCAATCATAACCACCCACCATCCCTACCATTCCCACCAGCATCATTCTCAACCACAACCAACAATCATCCACCTCAACTACCACAGTTAACCACCCCATCACCATCAACAACCATAGCCAACACTGTCCATCATTATAAACTACCATCACCCACTACCACCTTCCTCAATCACAACTACCACCATACGCTATTATTAACTATCATCACCCACCACCACCATGCTCAATCATAATCGCCACCACTACCAATCACCACCAGCTACTACCTTGAATTACCACCATCAACCAAAACTACCACCAACCACCGCCTCTAGTCGGCATTCACAAGCACTTCCGTTAGCCATCACCACCAGCAACTATTATATTTTAAAAACGATATATTTATTGATAGAATATTAGATTAATTAGTATTTCATATGAATTTTATGTTTATTAATTTTTAAATAAAAATAAATTTTATATACTCAGATGTTAAAAATCAAACAGTCTTAATTAGTATTCAGATCTTAATACATATCTTAATAACCAGTTGTGTACTCAGATTCAGATGTCTTAATCTTAATACACATCTTGATATTCAGATGTGTATTCAGATTCAGACGTCTTAATCTTTAAAAAAGCAAATGAGGCCTTAAAGAACTCCCCCGAAGACCATAGATATTCTCCACAACTCCAGGCGCCATAAAAACAGTACCCCACTTGAGATCATCTCCTACACACTTGTTCATCATCATGATTTTGGGGGGCTCCAGTTAACCGTTAATTTGCTTCGTCAATATTATCCAACAAAATTGGATCAATGGTATCGCCAGCGTCGTTAGCGTCATAACGACTCTTCAATGTTCTATTGTATTTAATATACACTAGATCATTGAGATGCGATAACTCAAGCTTATTCCTTTTCTTGGAATGAATCTGCGGATAAGTTGTAGAGAGTAATTAATAGATACTAATAATAATAATACAATATAGAAAACATTAATATAATAAATCTGCTTCTTACATGTTCAAGCACGCCCCAATTTCTTTCATATCCAGATGCGCTACAAGTTAAACTTAGTACTTTGATAGTAAACTTTTGCAAGTTTGTAGTTTGATAACCAAATTGCATCCACCATTGAACTATAGAAATATTTTAAAAGTTAATAAGTACAAAAATAAATCAAATAACTTAAAGTAAAGCTCTAAGGACATCCATATTAAAGTTACCTAGTGACCTTATGTCTTTAGCTCTAATAGTCATCTGTAAACCAAATAACCCATCTGCTTGTGTGTACTTACCAAACTCCTCCCTTATTTGATCTATTATTGCGGAATCAGGGACCAACTTCTCGATTCTATTTTGGTATCCAACCCACACTTTTGAATCTTAAGTGCCATCTTTATTATTCTTGCAAAACAATCACGACTTCAAAATATGGCCCGCTGCATGCAAAGATTAATGAGGTTGATCCGACCACTTTCTATCATTGTTCTCGAAAACTTTCTCATATTTTCTCAAATCACCCTCAATTGACGCTTCAATAGTTTCTTTTGCTCTATCCATAGCTTCATAAAGATAGCCCATTGGTTGTTTTATTTCCCCATCCACCGTACGAAGTACCTTAATCAAAGGACCACCAACTTTAAGTGTCCGGACAAAGTTAGCTTCCCTTGCATAGCTATTTTCTTTCCATTCGATTGAAAGAACTAGCTTTCTCAAGTTTTCTCTTTCGCAAGAAAAAACTATGCAAAGTCAAGAAAGTCGTTGCAAATCTTGTCTTGGGTAGTCTCACCAAATTTCTTTCATTTGTAAATTTCCTCATCAAGTTCACCAACAATGGCTTCTGACTAATGTAAGAATATATCTTAACGACCTTAATGAAAACTGTAAAAGTAACAATAATAATTTAATAGTTAATAAGACACAAGTATAAATAAAGTTAAAGCTTTAAAGACAATTATATTAAAGTTACCTGAAATATATGAGGTTTCCTTGAAGATGTCAGCAAACATCAAATTGATACAATGAGCAGCACATGGAGTCCAATTAATGTGTGGATACACAACCTGCATCATCTTACCCGCACTAACATTCTCACTACCGTTATTGATAACAACTTATACAACATTTCCTTCCTAATTTTCTTAATAGTCTTTGCAAACAAGTTGTACATTTTGGTGGAATTTGTAGAAGAGTTGCTAGCATCATAAGATACAAGAAAAACACTACCTCTTGGAAAATTCACCAACACATTTATGACCATTTTTCTATTTCATGCCGTCCATTTATCCATCATAATGGAACATCCAAATTTGTAATATTCCACTCTATGTTCCTCGACAATCTTATCTATCTTCTTCACTTTTTTTAGAGGAGTTACTCTAACTTCGTGATAGCTGGGAGGGTTCATTCGTGGGCCATATTGTCCTACGGCCTCAATGAATTTATCAAAAGTTTTGTAGTTAACACAATTGAAAGGGAGTCCTGCATCGTACATCCATGTTGCAAAAGCACTTATGACGCGATTCCTTAAAATCTTCTTGGCTTCTAAACCCGAATCAGAATTACCCTTTCCCATTTCCTGCTGTCTTGCCGAGAAATAAAGATTGAGAGGACCTTTTGTCATTGTTTGCGTCGTGGATAATCCACTAGAACTATTTGAAGATATTTTTTTGAGTTTTTTTTGGTGGGGGGTGGGGTGGGAAGGTCCCATTTCATCATCTTCATCAATAAAATTCACAGATGATTTATAGCTCATTTGGGTTCTTGCCACATTTTTCTTTTCGACAAATGCTTTTACTTTCTCCTTAACATCAACCGGACAAAGAGGACCTTGTACTACATTTTTAAACCCACCAACCAAATGTTGTTTGTGACGAGTTATTCCACCATGGTAAGTTTTTTCATAAAGCACACATTTAATTGCGGATCATGTTGAGCCTTGTATAGCATAATTCCAAGCTATATCATTTTTTTATTTCCATCAGATGACGCCATTTCAATACTGTTCGTACTTCATAGGAAAAAATTATTAAGTCATTATGCAATTAATTCTACTCTAAAACTGAAAAAAAGAAGGAAAAATGCAGGTATGGGGAAAGCTAAGCTGTCTGCCCAAGAAAAAAGCATGAAATCATATAAAACAAATATTTCAATATACTGTTTATAGAGAAAAATTAATTGTAATTAAAGAGAGAAAATAACAGTTAGTTATAATTGTAATAATAGAGAGAAGTTAATATGCAATTAATTGTGTACTAAACTGAAAAAAATAAATTGAAAGAGAGAAACAAAAGAAGAAAGAAGAGCAAAAAAGAGCGAAAACATAGGTGAAAGAAAAGAAAAATATTTTTGCCGCAAACCAGTTGTTGGAAAGAAGAAGAACAAAGAAGACTTACCGCCGGAAAAAGAAAAAGAAAAGAAAGAAGGAAGAAAGAAGAAAGAAGAGAGGACTTACTGCTGCAAAAGGCGTCGGAAAATTGAGGCTTACTGTCGGAAGAAGAAAGAAGAAAGAAGAAAGAAGAAGAAAGAAAACCTGAGTCGAAGAATTCTACTCTAAAACTGAAAAAAAGAAGGAAAAATGCAGGTATGGGGAAAGCTAAGCTGTCTGCCCAAGAAAAAAGCATGAAATCATATAAAGCAAATATTTCAATATACTGTTTATAGAAAAATTAATTGTAATTAAAGAGAGAAAATAACAGTTAGTTATAATTGTAATAATAGAGAGAAGTTAATATGCAATTAATTGTGTACTAAACTGAAAAAAATAAATTGAAAGAGAGAAACAAAAGAAGAAAGAAGAGCAAAAAAGAGCGAAAACATAGGTGAAAGAAAAGAAAAATATTTTTGCCGCAAACCAGTTGTTGGAAAGAAGAAGAACAAAGAAGACTTACCGCCGGAAAAAGAAAAAGAAAAAGAAAAGAAAGAAGAAAGAAGAAAAAAGAAAGAAGAAAGAAGAAAGAAGAAAGAAGAAAGAAGAGAGGACTTACTGCTGCAAAAGGCGCCGGAAAATTGAGGCTTACTGCCGGAAGAAGAAAGAAGAAAGAAAAAAGAAGAAAAAAGAAAACCTGAGTCGAAGAAGCGATGCGACTGTTGCTCACAAGTTAGTATATTTGGTTGCAAGCTTCTTCACACTTGTAAACAAGGTGTGATTTCAGTTTATGCAACTTATAAGCACTTAGTCATGTAGCACTACACCCTTTGCTTCATCATAATGCTTTTAATCTCTATATTTTCCTCACACTTCTAATATCCGTTTATGCTTGGCCATGTTCTTTCTAGTTTCTACCATGTGATTTAACATTATTGCTTCCAATTGTTTTATTAGTTCACATTGCTATATGTTGGTTGTGAGTACATGTAGTTTTGTGGATTGTTCATCTAGAAATGTTTAGTCTTCTATAGGGTTCCCAACTCAACAGCACGCCTGGGTGAACATGTCTAATGCATCTAATTTATCTATTTCTGGTAACTTATTCTCTGTTGGCTCAATGTTGTTCTTCAAAGATTTTTTTTGATAAGGTAAATTGTATTAATCAAAAGGGAGAAACTCCCGTATACAAGAAGTATACCAAAAAGTAGAGAATTTATATCAGAACATGATTCTCTACAAATGACGCCCAATCTTCTATACAAGTAGGGGCTATATGAGTGCACCAAAAAGCGATCAAAGATAAAAGACTATTCTTAAGATGTGAAAAGGAGACTCAATCCCCTCAAAAGCTTTCCTATTTCTCTCCCCCAAACTATCCACATAAGAGCTAACGGTGCGAACTTCCACGCCTTTTGCTTTCTTCTTCTACGGAAACCGGCCCAGCTATATAACATTTCCTTTACAGTGCCTGGCATCACCCATTGAATACCAAAAAGATTCAGGATTGCCCTCCACAAACTCGAGGACACATGGCAATGCAACAAAAGATGATAAACTTCTTCCCCTGAGCTTTTACACATGTAGCACCAACAAACAAGTGTAATTCCTCTCTTTCGTAGATTTTTCGAAGTCAAGATCACTTCCCTCGCCACTAGCCATGCAAAAAAGCACACCTTCGTGGGCGCCTTAGGAATTCAGATCGAGTAGTATGGAGAAGTGACCTCTCTCACTAACATACTCTGGTAAAAGGACTTTACGGTGAACAAACCATCGCCACGCAACCCCCATCTCCAAGAATCACAAGATGGCTGGGGCCTGTCTTGCCTATATAGCAGTGCCAACAAATTTTGGAGCTCCGCAATCTCCGAATCTTGCATGTTCCTTCTAAATGAAAGGTCCCATACTACCCCCCCTTCATGCTCTTTACGAATCTGTTGAACCATCGATTCCTTCTGGTTTGAAACTCTGAAGACGTGGGGGAAAGAGACCCTCAGTGTATTCTTTCCACACCACCTATGATTCCAAAAGCTGGTTCTCCTTCCATGTCCCACCCTGTAGGTGATGTTGCCATTGAAGGCTTCCCAATTCTTCATGATGCTCCTCCACATGCCACACCCGAAAGGTGCTGTGATCGCCTTGGTTCTCCAACCCCCTCCCATGGAATTATACTTTTTTACTATGACCTCCCTCCATAGAGCATGCTCGTCTACCCCAAATCTCTACAGCCACTTCCCTAACAAAGCTCTGTTGAATACCCTTATTTCTTTACTCCAAGTCCACCCCACTTCTTTGGGGAAGTGACTGTCTGCCAATTCACTAGATGAAACTTTCTTGTTCCGCCCGCCGCATCCCAAAGAAAATTCTTTTGAATCTGCTCCAGTTTTTCTGTGATGCTCACATGAGCTTGCAACATGGACAAGTAATAGGTGGGCATACTCGATAAGGTACTTTTGATAAGCACTTCCTTACCGCCTTTTGACAAGTACCATTTCTGCCAGCCTGCTAATCTTTTTCAACCCTTTCAATTACTGGATTCCAAACCTTAGTATCCTTACACGAAGCGCCCAATGGGAGACCTAGGTAAGTAGTGGGAAGAGAGCCCACCTTACATCTGAGAACATAAGACAACATCGATGTTAGCAACCTCACCCACCGGGAAAATCTCACACTTGCCGAGGTTGATTTTGAGTCCTGATACTATCTGAAACCACATCAGGACCTGCTTCAGGTAGGTCAACTGATCCATGTCGGCATCACATAAAACCAGGGTATCATCCGCAAAAAGCAAATGAGAGACTCTTCGGGCACTCGGCGCCCCGATTGGAGCTGAGAATCCTCTCAGGAAGCCTCCGCCAGTCGCACAATCCATCATTTTACTCAGAGCATCCATCACTAGAATGAATAGCATAGGGGATAGGGGGTCGCCTTGCCTGGGACCCCTAGAGCTGCCAAAGAAACCACACGGGCTACCATTAACCAGGATAGAGAATCTGACTGAGGAAATGCAGAACTTGATCCATCCCCTCTATCTTACCCCAAACCCCATCCGCAACATAATGAAATTCAGGAACTCCCAATTGACATGGTCGAAAACCTTCTCAATGTCCAACTTACATAGTAAGCCGGGTTCTCTATTTTTCCTTCTAGAGTCTACAAGTTCATTTGCCACCAAAGCAACGTCCAGGATCTGCCTACCTTCCACACACGCATTCTGGGAAGACGAAACAGACACGCCAAGAACCTTCTTGAGTCTATTGGATAGCACTTTAGAAATAATATTTTAAATGCGCTCCACGAGACTAATAGGCCTGTAGTCTCTGATACAAGATGCACCTTCTTTCTTAGGCACAATAGTAATAAAAGAAGCATTGATACTTCTCTTGAAAACACCATTCACGTGGAAGCATTCGATGGCTTCCATCAACTACCCCTTAATGGTGTCCCAACAGAGCTGAAAGAAGGCCAAAGAGAAACCATCAGGCCTGGGAGCCTTATCACCAGCACAACTCGACACAGCCTCGTGCACCTCCTCCTCCTCGAAAGCCCTCTCTAGCCGCTCACTGTCTCCCTCTCCTATGTGGTTGAATTCTATCCCCCTAGAGTAGGCCTCCAACTAACTTCCTCTTTGTATAAGTTCTCATAGAACCCCACTATCGCCCCTTTTACCTCTTCCTCTCCCTCAATCCTTACCCCATCCACAACTGAGGACTCTATGAAGTTCCTCCTTCGATTTGCAACCGCAACCCTGTGGACAAACTTGGTATTCGAATCCCTCTCCTCTAACCAGAGCGCCCTCGATTTTTGCCGCCAACTAGTCTCCTGAGCTATTGCTAACTCGACTATTTCCCTCTTAACTTCCCACAGTCTCGCTTTCTCAGATTCATCTAACTCCCCCACCCCTTCCCCTCTCTCTAATTCCCCCAATTCATGCATAAACTTCCTCATTTTAACCTTTACCCTCCCCAAAACTCTTTATTCCACCTAATAATATCTCCCTTAGCAATTTAAGTTTCTTCGAAAGACAGAGTGAAGGTGTCCTTAATACCCCGTAGCTTGTCCACCATTCTTTCACTTTGTTACCAAATCCTGGCACTTTCAACCACATGTTCTCGAATTTGAAAGGAGCACGCACCTCCCTCCCTTTACATCCATCTAGCAAGATAGACAAATGATCCAAAGTCAGCTTAGGTAAAGGAATCTGCAGCACATTCAGCACCAGCTCATCCCAGGAGGGCGATATCAGAAATCTATCAAGTCTAGACCTTGAGTTGGAATCCTCCACCCTTGGCCCAAGTAAACCTTTCCCCTAACAGTAGAAGGTCAATGAGAAAATGATCATTGATGAAGTCAGAAAGCTCCTCCATGGTCCTCGAAATCAGGCTACACCCTAATCTCTCCTCCGGGAATCTAATAGTGTTAAAGTCTCCCCTTTAGAACCCATGGAATGTCCCATTCCCCTATAACACTGGCCAGTTCCTCCCAGAAAGACACCTTGGACCCTTCTCCTACCGGTCCGTACACTCTCCCAAATTCCCACTCCACCTCACTCACTCTATCTTTGACAAGAGCTGCTAAAGAAAAAACTCCTTTCTTAATCTCCTTTACCTCCAAGCTTCTATCATCCCACATAAGAAGAATGCCCCCGACGCTTCCCGCTGTTGGGACCCAGTCATATTTTACCCAACTACCTCCCCAGACACTCCTCACAATCGCATCCGACAAAACTTCCATTTTGGTCTCCTGAAAACAAACTAGGTTGGTATCCCGCTCTCTAACTCCCACTTTGATGATGACCCTTTTGTTTGAGTCATTCATCCCCTTCACATTCCATGAAAGAATCTTAACTTCCATAAGTAACAATATCCCCCTTTTTCCCACCCCCTCCCTAGCCGAGCTCCCTTCCTCCCTGTCACACACCCGGCCCCTTCTCTGGTACACCACTACATCCCCTAAATTATTTTGCTTAACACCTTGACCCAACTCCCTCCCTGCACCATCATAAAAAGACTGTTGCTTAATCTCCCTCAACAGTTCTAACACCCCATCTTCCTTCCCTTCAAAAGAAACACCTAAGAACTTCCCGAAGTTTAATAGTTTATCCTCCATCCAGAAGGACATATCCCCTCCTCCAATCCGTGACGAAATTGGACATGTATCTTCTATATGTACCTTTTCCTTGCTCTTACCGTAGGAATACAAGACCATAACATTGCTAGCAATAAAAACTTTAGGTGCCGGAAGGATCTCACCATTTCCTTGAGAGGCACCAACCTCTGAGATTAACACCTCGCTGCTATAGGAATGTCCAGAAACGGCAACAGTGCAACGGGAAGAAAAAGAACACGGAACCCTTGTCGGCATATTAACTAGAATTGTTGGACAGACACTAACATCAATTGGGGCATGCGCAACAATCTCCCCAGAAGAAGAAGAAGCTTGCAGTGTAACCTCAACACAGCTAAGCACAGGAGAAGATGAGGGGGCGATGGAGCTGGGTCCATCAGAGGCGGGAGGCCGTGGAATAACACCACCAGCTTTAGCCGGTGCTGCCCCTGAAGCAACGACCATCAAAGAGGGGCACAAGACACTAGAGCTCAGAGAAGAAATATCACTGTGTGAAGCACCATTGGCAGAAGAAGAATGAGCGACTGTTCCCATATGCTTAGGAGCCTTATTAGACGCAACTTGAAATAATTTGGGCCCCTTAGGATTAATTCTAATAGAATTGGGAAAAGTTGCTGGGCCCATGTTTGCCCGGCCCTATGATAATTAAAAGAGGACCGGCCCATTTTGCCTTTGCAGCTCGCATCACTAACCCAAGGGCATTCACGTCTTTTCCTCCTGATAAAATTGTCTTCTTCTCCCAAATTCAAACCCCCCGTCTCTTCTCGATCTAACTTCTGATTCCTGCTTAGCCCACTGATCCGGTGAGCCCTCCCCTCCCCTCAAAGACTGATTTCCCCTCCCTTCTCTTCTATTTGACCTACCTTTTTCTTCCGCCACTATCACAGGCATAAAGATACGGCGAAATTCAGGGCTCAACCAAACCCTATAATTCAAGTAGCCATCTTCCACTACAGTGGAGACAGGGATTCTACCCCCTTTCCTCACCACAATCCTCACTCTCGAGAGATTGTGTAGGCTGCAAGTGACATCAATAAAGCCCCCACAAATTTCCCCAATCTTCTTGAATAGGTCAAGACACCAAAGATGCATCGGGAGACCCACCATGTTGATCACCAATGTTTCGCCGGTGATACGAGGGTCGAGACACCGATCGTGCTCCACCCATCTGTCTAGCTTTAAGAAGTTCCCATCGAACCACTTGTTTCCTCTGACAAGAATTTTTGAAGTTTGAGACTCGTCGACAAATCGAAAGAGATATTGCGTGTCCTTAAGTTGCGATATTTTCAGCCCGTCCTTGACGTTCCATGCCTCTGCTGCCCAGTTCCTAACACCCTCTAGAGAACCAACCCATTTGGAGAAAGATCCAACCAGAAAAGATTCCAAGAAACCCTTGCGCCTGAGAGTGTGCTCCTCGGACAATGAGAAGTACGGCTCCTCCCCTACGTCGAGCTTTCGATGGCATCTTCCCCCAAGTTCTAGGGCTGGCCAAGAGGCAGCTTTGATGAAAGACATGTTTTCCAGTTTTCTAGATTCTAGAGAGAAATAGGAGCTTTTCTCTGTATAGTCCATCGTAGCTAAATGCGGCTACCCTAAAAGCCTCGCTAAGAGGCTGACTGAAGAAGAGGGAGTGAAATCTGGCCGGAAAAAGCCTCACCCGTCGCCGGAGAATAGTAAAAGTGATCGGAATTTGGAGGTTGGTGGATGGTTGGGGTCGGAACAGCCTTGTGAAGAGGCTGTCTGAAGAAAAAAACTTGAGATCAGGCCTGGAAAGGCCTCAAGCGCCGGCGCGTGGATGAGAGGTTGCCGGAGCTCTGCCGCGCGTGGGGGGGTCGTATGCCGGAGATGTTTTTTGGGGTATTGTCGCGGCAAGGTTGGCTCTTGGATGGTGGTGGTGAAATCCTAGGATTCATGATTCTCAGGCGCCTCGGGGAGTGTGCCTGAGAGCATTTTCTTTGTTTTTGTATTTTTCAAGAAAACCCTTATGTTCATAAACCCTTCAAAGATTTAAAATGTTCTCTTTCTAGCTTAACACTTAGGGGAAAAGACTCACATTAGTCGTACTATGAAATCATGTATTAGTTTATCCAATGCATGCATGTGGAATTCAATTTAAACTTGTTAAAATGTTAGTCGTTTCCTGAATAAGTTTAAGTCATTTCTTCCACCAATTAGAATAGATTATTAACTTTTAAAACTTTACCTATCACAATTAAAAAAGTAAAAATAAAAAGAATCAATGAATAACAATGCATGGTTTCCCAAGATGAGTGTTGCAGGGATGCGTATGCCAAGATTGATGTGCGGTCACACAAGATTAGATAAGGTTAAAAATGATCGCATTTTGCCAGAGGGTGCAAGTAGCACACATTGAGGATAAAATGAGAGAAAGTTGCTTGAAATGGCTTGGCCTTGTCTTGCGTCGACCTACAGATGTATTGGTCCATAGGTGTGAAACTATGGTGGGGGAAGGTGTTAAAGGGGATCGAGTAGACCTAAAATCACATGGAAGGAAATTGTCTCGAAAGACCTACAAATCCTTGGAATCAATGCAGAACTAGCTAAAGGCAGGGCACAATGGAAGAGATATTTATATAGGTGATGCCTACTAGTTGGGAATAGGTTTTAGACTTGATAGAGAACTCCTATTATTATTGTTGTTATTACCTATTATTTTTATATAAATTTGTCTTTTTTACTTGCACTTTTATTTTAATTTTGGTAATGATGGTGATGAGTTGAGCTAAATGAAAGGAAGGAGAATTTGTATCGCTGACCCCAACTTGTTTGAGACTGAGGCATCATGCTGTTGTTGGTTTCCCAAATTGATTGGGGTCGCCTGGATGACCATTGACCATTCCACTCTATATGAGTTCATTTCATTCCGTCTTAGATTAATAAAAATAAGAATTGAAGTTGGCATATTTCTCTCCCCTCCCCCTCTATCACTAAAAGGAAAAAGTAAAACT
Source organism: Nicotiana sylvestris (assembly GCF_000393655.2). Taxonomy (NCBI): domain Eukaryota; kingdom Viridiplantae; phylum Streptophyta; class Magnoliopsida; order Solanales; family Solanaceae; genus Nicotiana; species Nicotiana sylvestris. The sequence goes on along the minus strand of NC_091067.1, from coordinate 57,868,543 downwards.
AAGGACAAGAAGAAAGTAGTATCATTGTTTACACGATAGATTCTTAAACTGCTTGCTTTTGTTATATTCTAATGCGTGATTGCATGTGTTGTTTGCGAACAGCTCAACTCTGTTGAACCTCATTATTTGATGACTTGCATGAATCTATTTATCTTTCTATTTATGAGTTTCAAGGGCCTTGTTAATCGATTCGTTGTTCATGTCGTTAGAAAGACAATCTCTCGAAAAACCTCCCTTTTATTATGATAATACATCAAACCTCACTTCATAATTATACATTGATATGAGTTCCTTTTTCTTAGTCAATTCACACAACCGAAACACTTCCTTTCTTGGGCTTTTTATTCTTTGGGAGATGTTTTTCTCTTTTGCTGGACATTGGAAGACTTAGATGGTTCGGGCATGTTAATAGGAGAGACACTGATGCTCCTGTGAGGAGGTGTGAGAGGCTGGCGTTGGAGGGCCAACAAAGGAGTAAAGACAGGCCGAAGAAGTATTGGGGTGAGGTGATTAAGCGAGATATGACGTTGCTCCAGCTGATTGAGGACATGACCACGGATAGGAATGTGTGGAAGTTGAGAATAAAGGTAGAGGGTTAGGTAGCCGAGTGTTGTCCTTGTTTGTCACAGTAGTTTTGATACATTTCTTAGTGGCGTTCAGGTATTTCTTTTTATGCCTAGATTGCTGTTATTACTTATTGCTGCCTTGTTTCGGTTTTCTGTTTGCATTAATTAGCGTTAGTTTTGTATTTTCGCTTCGGTTGTCAGATTGGTTTGCTTGTTATTGCCCCTTCCCTTTTTTCTCCCTAAGCCGAGGGTCTACCGGAAACAGCCTCTCTACCTTTTTAAGGCTGAGGTAAGGTCTGCGTACACTCTACCCTCCCCCACTTGTGGGATTATACTGGGTCTGTTGTTGTTGTTGTTGTTGCTGGACATTGGAAGACTAACTGACCATATAAACTTATTGATTTCTTTCACAAAGACTTAACACTTGGGAGGTAGGAGGTGGGTGGGGGTGGGGGAGGTTTAAATTAGGTCTGCACATCTCTGTGTTCCTGTCTCGATTTTCTGCAGCATTTTAGCCTATCTGGTATTCGCTTGTATTTTTGGCAAAAATATAAAATTGTCTTTCCTGCTTTCCTTATTTTGTTCTTTCAGTTGAATTCTAGAACACCTTCTGTGATATCTCCCATTGGGCCCGCAAACAATGGAAAGATACCCTTGAAAATGCCTACTATCGGGCAGAAGAAGCCTCTCGTTACGCAAGGTTTCTCTCCTCCACCTTCAGGGTAAACAAACTTTCTATAGCTAGTCTGACAATTTACTGATGTAGCACCTTAGTGTTATTTCTTCAAAGCGTTGACTTAATTTTATCCTGTTTTTATCTCTGTATTGTCCACAGAAAGAAGCAAAAGGTGTCTGGAGCCTTTCCAGATCAGAGCATTGAACAACTTAATGATGTTACGGCTGTTAGTGGAGTTAATCTAAAGGTAATACCTTTCTTTTGTTCAGAGAAAACCATTCTTTAATCGCCACACAAGTTATTGAATGTTGATATTAAAAAGTATGACCTATTGATTTGTAATGCTCACAACAGGAGGAGGAAGAACAACTATTTTCTGGGCCCAAGGAAGACAGTCGAGTTTCTGAAGCATCTCATCAAGCTGTGCGAGAAGAAGAGGAAAGGCTGATTCTGCAGAAAATTCCGCTTCAAAAGAAATTGACTGGAATAAGTTAAATCCTTCTCTGTAATTCTTCAGTTCTCTGGACATGCAACTTAATATTGTAATTTAGATGATAGAGGAAGCTGTTTTCACACCCCAAAATCCACGGGATCACGCGACCGACACTCAACACTCTACCCTACCGAGCAAACCAACCCACATGATCTACCCGACCATATGTACTTTAAACCATTTCAAAACAATTTGTAAATCCATGCATGAAACATGTAAGCCTTGGCTCATCTGGCCCATATAATGAAAATATACATATCAATAGTACTGCTTTCATACGTGCAATGTGAATAACCTTAATTACAACTCGACTCAACTATGTATGGCGCATCCTAATCGACTAACGGCTATGAGATTAAAAGGACTACCGGGAACATAAAAAACTGAATTTAAAGGTAAGGAAGGAAGTGGACTTGCTTGACCTATTACAATTGTAATGGTTTGAGACCCATTAACCATTGTGACTGTTGGAAGAGATAAAGAATATGAAATACTAGTGAAAAGAGATTTGTTACCAGAAATATGATCAGATGCACCTGAATCAATGACTCAAGACTTAGAGGTTGAAGATTGGGAGACACAAGTCACGCTACTATTTGTTTGAACAACGGAGGCTATCCCTGAAGATGTCTGTTTAGATGCTTTATATTGAAGGAACTCAATATAATCCGATAAAGAAACCATCTGGATTGCATTGGATCCAATGGATTGTGAATCAGTCTTGTGATACGAATGCCGTTATAATGTTCACGCCGGAAAAATCACTGTTCACGCCGGAAAAATATAAAAGTTGTCGGAATTTTATTTGTACCTGATGGGTAGGCTCAGAATTGTGAGGAGAGCAGGCTATCCTAAAGAAATATTTTCAAAATGTTGCCGAAAAGGGCCCTACGAGCCGTCGCTTGGAGCAGATCTCGCCGGAATTTTTTCTTTGACTGGCACGTGAGGGCGCATGGAGAGTGTTTTCCGGTGGGGTTTTATGGGGTTTGGTTGCCCGGGGATGGAGAACACTTTGGTGGTGTTGGTTTATGCACAACACCGGTAAAAAGTGGTTTTGACGCAAACAACTTCTCAGGTCACCGGAAAATCGCACGGTGACGACTGATTTCTTCCCGAATGTCGTTGGAATGACGCACAACGATAATTATCTCACCAATGCTCTGATACCATGTGAGATGCACGAGACAAAATGTTATTAATTGATATCCTATGTTACAATGGCTATAAAAGATTCTCATCAAAGAAATATAAAAATGTGTCTTTCTTTTTGACACGGATTAATAAGGAAATAGTGCAAAAACATAATGGAGTGGAGGCGTATTTCATTTCTCTCTCCTCGTCGCTTGGCCTCATGCGGTACTCATGTGGCACATGAGTATCGCATGCCCTCTATATCTGGCCAAGCAGGAACCCATGTGGCGCATGACCATTGTACGAGGGAGTCAGCTTCCATAGGCCTCCCTCATGGCGTGCTCACGGCATGAGTTTTGCCCTGGGTTCTGTGACCGAGCATGCGATAGGCATGTGGTGGAGGCTAAGAATTCTACCTCCACCTGGAACCCCTTTCCAAAATTTTCAACTCCCCCATGCTATGGGCGTGCGGTGCATTCTGAAAGCATGTGCAGGGAAAATTTCCAATCTTTTTTTTGTTCCTTTGGTCATTTTACCAGTTCAATACACTTAGAAATCACGGCATACATATTTTCAACCTCCCATTTTTTTTTGGTTTCCATTGTTGGCATGTCAAACGATGTGTTTAGCTCTTGATAACCTTCTAATTAGGCCTTAAACATTTTGAAAATTTCTGGGGTGCTAAAGTTGTCTTGCTGCTGAACTGAAATCTGTGGTTTTGTTTCCCTTCTTCTCTGTGTTTCTGACAGTGGCAAAATGTGGTTTAAAGAATATGAGCAGTGATGTCGAAAGATGCTTATCATTGGTGAGATTATATCTTTCTTGTTTTTGTTGTTCTAATTTGTGTTGCGATATCCTTGACATCTATATGTTTAACTTCTAGTGTGTGGAGGAAAGGATGCGTGGACTTATGAGCAGTCTCATCAGACTATCGAAACAGGTTAACTTTCTATCCTATCTTTGGTAAAAATTTAATTACAAAATGTCTATAAGGATGACCTTTTTTTTTTTCCTTTTACATGTGAAATTTTTTGAATATAGGATTTATACCAGAAAAATATGAGATGGAGTTCCATTTATTTTTGCAGAGGGTCAATATTGAGAAGTCAAGACATAGAACAATTGTCACCTCAGATGTTGGTCAACAAATAATGTTAATGAACCGGAAAGTTCGGGAAGAATGGGAAAAGAAGCAGGCAGAAGCAGAAAAATTACAAGTGGCAAATGAAGTTAGTTACTCTTGTTTCTGCTTGGTGGTTAATTCATCTAATTTTTTCTTGTCAGTGTTCATTTACAAAGTTTCTAACTTTGATGACCTTTATATCAGCCGGAGGGTGATATTGGAGATGATGGTGATAAGGAGAAGGATGCAGGTCGCATAAGGTCAATGAAGGTACTTTCTCTCTTCACCCCCCTATTTGTATTTTACGGGCAGTTCCAAGATAAGCTAATGGTACCAAAGGTCATTTCTTCCTTTAAAAGACCTTACAATCCGTCGTCCCGACTTTTGGACCTTCGCAGAGAAACAAGGAAGAGGATGACAAGTTGCGGACAACAGCTGCAAATGTTGCTGCTCGAGCTGCAGTTGGAGGAGATGATATGATGTCGAAGTGGCAATTAATGGCTGAACAGGCCAGGCAGAAGCGAGAAGGGGCACTCGACATGGTGTCTCCTTCACAGCCTGGTAAAGATGTGAAGTGGAGGTCCTTATCAACTCCCACAAGAAATCTGAGAGACAATCAAGAAGCTAAGAACAGAAGCCAGTCAACTGCCCCTATTACACTTGGTATGTATGAAAATGGTATAATATTGAGCGCAGTTTCTCGTCTCAAGAGCATTCTAAATATGGATGATGTTCCTCATACTCAAGGTGATTTAGATGCAGTGATGACTTCCTTGGCCTGATTAGTGGCTCCCCATCCAAGGCTAGCTCTCTGAAATTAATTTTTTAGCTTTCCTTTGCACAAGAGAACTTGCTTGATTGCCCTGCTCCCCGGGCCATTTCTATGCTTGTATTTCCACATGTTCTCTTATGAAATTGTCAGTTTCCTGGCCTGTGGCATTTTCTGGTAAATGAAACCCTGTCAATGAGGAGCCTGATGACTGGGTGGGCATCTGGATGATTGAGAAAGGATGACACACTAGTCAATTTGCGGTGGCATGAGCTTTGACCATTCTACTAGCACTGTGTTTTTCTTACCCTTATGTGATATCATTATTCCATCCTCAGTATTGATTGAAAACTGGTAAACTGGTATGTTGATAGTAGATTTCCCTTGATCTAGAACTGCTAACTTTAGTAGATTTCCGTGACGATAAACTCCTACTAACTACCTGTAGACATTCTGCCAAGAATGAACACTTGGTAACTAGATCTGAAAACGGGGGGGGGGGGGGGGGAGGGTGAAATATGTTGGGGTTTGAAAATAGTGGAACAAGAGTTAATGGATATTTGAATCAGCAAGAGGAATGAAATTTCTTTTGGAAGCAATGAATCAGAATGTTACATTTTCCCCAAGGCTTCAAGCATATCTGCTTGATGTGCTTTTCTATTTCTAAATTGATTCAGGACATGGAAAGTTCTCTTGTGGTTTTTTTAATATTTTATTATGGGATCAGTAGGATCATAGCTCTTCACTCTACCAGTCATTGTTTCAAGAAAACACGTCCAATTGTAGAAATACAAGGTAAGGTGCATAGCCAGAGCTTACACCAGGCTGCCCTTTTAAAGGGTGATGTTTCTTATTCAGAGTGGTTCTCTGGTTTAGGCAGTCACTATTTCCTTCCTGCTATATATTTCATTGCTTTAATAATCTTTGACAATTTGAGGTATCTTTTTATCAACATGTCCTGTGTAGGTGCTGTTAGAAGAGTTGGCAAAAGTCAAGTTGCAGTACACGCCAGGGTTCCTCGTAATATTACTGTCAAGGATGTGATAGCCGTCCTTGAAAGAGAACCTCAAATGTTTAAGTCTACATTGATATACCGCTTCCATGAAAAATGACGGTCTGATGCTCCAGCTGAATTAGTACGTTTAGGAGCCAAGTGTTGATAGTTGACTGTGGGGCCGGGGGGATTGAGCTTACAAAATTGGTCTCAATTAGAGGCAGTTTTTGATGTCTGTAGTTGAAAGTATTAGTGAATCAATATCCATGTGGTCGTTTATAAGTAAATGTTGTAATATATGCTGACAGTTTACGTAATTTTCAGATTAACAATAGCGCATATTAACCCCCTCCCACGACAAGACCACCAACAAAAAAAGAGAAACATTAACAATAGTGTTTCCGTTTTGATTGGTTGTACGTTCAAAACATGTTTTCTGTGAGAAGCTTCTTGCGAGAAAAGAAGATATTAATTGGAATGACGACTTTATTCTGACCAGTAAATAGAAAGACATGCTTGTTTTCCTTTGACACCGACTTGGGGTTTAGTAATGAAAATTTTGATTCATAAAAAAGAAAAGAAAAGAAAATGGCCAGGGTAAATATGTGACTGTTGGGATATAAGTTATACTTAACCTCTCATTTCCCGAGACCATATGAGCAAAGCAGAATGGTTAAATTTAAAAAAAAAAAAAAAAACCCCTCACGTTGGTCATGCCTGTTGATATTCATATTATTTATGGAGTAGTGTAATTTCTTACGGCCATTCCACAATTTCAGGAACTACATTTATATATGTGCTAAGTATTTCATTTTTTTTTCTTTTTGCGCTAAAGAAAGCATTTTATTTAAAAACTAAGTAAAGGAGTTTATTACAGAAATGGCAACTGAACGAAATGTTACGGATCCCCCAAGTCTAGTTGGAACTAAGGGTGTTAAACGGGTGGGCCGGTCCGGTCCGGGTTGGGAAAAAACGAAACCGGCCGAGTTTCAATCTGGGCCGGTTACGGGTTAGGGTTTACCGGGCTTAACGTGTCCGGGTCTATCTGGGTAAAAAATGAACTGTAAGGGCTACGGTCCAAGGTGGCCGGGCCGGTCCGGGTTAGTGTTATTTTTTTTTGTATTTTGTATAACTATTGTAATTTATATTAATATAAAAAATACAATGAAGATGGAAAAAAAATTGCACTTGTAATTTGCAAGTGCTTTTTTAATTTCAAACTTACAAATTGAACTTTGCAAATTAACAACAAGTAAATTAACGAAAAAAGAATAAAACTAAATTTTCATTGCATAATAATACTTCAAATTAATCTAACAAACTAAAACAGTAAGCATAAATACGTCTAATAATTTTAAAATAACACAAATTGTCTCAAATCAACTTAAATACGAATTTCTGGAGGACGCTCAAGACAACTCTTCATATGCTTCCTTAGACTGCTTGTGCCCACCCACTTTAGACGAAGATTTAAAACTAGACCACAGTTCTTGCACTTTACTTTGTAAACTTCTTCATTTTCTTCTACCACCTAAAAGTGTTCCCAAACATATGACCACACTCTAGAAGTACGAGGCATGATTTAACTTGAATTGAGAATATGAGTTTGAGAAATGAGAGATGAGTGAAGAAATGAAGAAGATGGGGGTGTATTTATAGTTTTTCAATGGGCTAAATTAGTAATTACGAAAAGTGTTATTTTATAAAATATTGCCCAAAAAGGGCTATTTGTGCAATAATAACGTTGGGCAACGACCATAAGGTAGTTGATCGTTGCCAATGTTCTTCAACCTTAAAAAAATTGAAATCTAGCCATTAAACTGGTCCGGGCCGGTTAACCGATTCTACAAGGATTTTGGTTGACCGGGTTAACCGGATGAATGAAAGTGAACGGACCAACACCCTAACCCAGCCCACCCGGCCTCCTATATACCGGTCTGGGTTTCAATCGGTCCGGGCCGGTCTGAAAACAGGTTGACCCGGCTCGTTTAACACCTTTAGTTGGAACTGACGTAAGTAAAGATATTTTCCATAAAGTGCAACATCATGCTCCTATTTAGTAGCTATCTTATTCCCAAACTTTGCTAGTTGATCAGCTACACTACTCCCCTCCGATAATGTATGGCAGACCTCTCACTACTAGAAATTGCCAAATTTTCGACCATGAAATCCGTCGGAATCAGTTGGAATCTCTTATTTCGGGCGAATTTTAAGTGGTAGGAAAAATGATGGTCGCAAAATATTTGCGATACAATCGATTGCAAATTCCGACCATTTTGGTTGCAAACAGGATTTTTTAGTTGACCGGGTGAAATTAAAGCTTGCGACCACTTTGGTCGGCATATTTGCGACTGATTCAGTTGCAATATTATTAATACAAATTAATTATATATTAAATTTTTCGACTGATTTGGTAGGTAATTTAATTATTATTTTTTATTTTATTTAAAATTTTTTGACCGAATTGATTGGAAATTAAGAATAAAATAATTAATTATAATTCCGACGACTTCAACCTCAAATCTAGGAATTTTCAGGTCTAATTACCGATCACTTTGGTTAGAAATCACTCACAAATTTTGGTAAAATACAGCAGTAAGCCACACTCCCTGCCAAATCAAACAACCAATACACAACAACCACTATCACAAATATTCTGTCAATAGAACCTAAAACAACAAGTATCAAACTTGTTTAAACAAAACCAACTATTCTATTAAACCATATAAAAATCTAAAGCTTTCAACCAAAATCACAATACATCAAGTCTAAAACGAACAAAGTTTTGCAATAACCAATAAAGTCTAAATATCCTATTACACAATCCAAATTGCTATCGATCATCATTGGTTTCAGTCTCTTCATTGTTAGATTCTTCCATTGAATGATGTTGTTTTCCATGGTTTGCCATGAATGTCCGCATCATATTATTGTTTCTTGAACATTGTTTCATTGTTGAGATAATTCATTGATTTGTATCCGCTCATTCTCAATTTCTTCGGGTGAAGTAGAAGCACCGCTAAATAATGCGGTTGGACGACTAGGCGATGGCTGCATTCCAAATCCGTAGACTCTGTTTATTTTCATGAAGAGCAAGAGAAGAAACATACAACTTGTGCAAAATAACATTAAAATGAAGTCATATCTAAAAAATTATTAAAATACCTTTATTTATTCCACGGCTACCTGTGTCCATATCGAAGTCATATCTTCGGGCGTCGGTTGAGAATCAAGCTGAGTTTGTTGCCACTCCTCCATTCTTCTATGATACCTTTCATGAAATGTTGTTGACAAACATTATATAAACAAATTAATCTTAACCAAGAATAAAGGTAATATTGTTAGAATCTTATATATGTATTTGATGCACGTGGTTCGATGCATCCTCCTCCTCTGTCTCCTCAAAGACAGTAGCATTTTCTTTCAAAATTCTTCTTCTTCTTCTTCTTCTTCTTATGTGTCAATATGAGTTTATTACTTGAATCTCATATAAGTAAAGCAAAGTAAAATTTTATAAATACCTTATTAATCTCAATCAATGGGCCGCAAAATTGATTGAGCCTCCAATGTGCAACGAGCCACCCTTACTGGAGGCTCTGTTTTCCATCGCCTTCTTCTTCTTCTTCTTCTTATTCTTCTTCTTCTTCTTCTTCTTCTTCTTCTTCTTCTTCTTCTTCGCCAATAGTTGAAGCCAAACATCTTCAACCATAAAGGCCTGCTCCCACCTTTTAGAGCAACAAAATGAGTATCTTTAATCTTTTTCTGAGCTCTCTTCTCGAAATTTTCATTCACCTGATTTTCATGTTGAGGCTGCCATACACACTTAGTATGTAATTAAAATAAATGTTAGACGGACACAATAAATATTATGTAAATTATATATATTCATACCTTAAATTTAAGCCACATATTCACTCTGATTTTGTATAGAATCTCTCTCCAAAAATTCTACGGCTCATGGAAAAATGGCTTCATAGCTTCCACAACCATATGTGTGGCCTGAAAGGATGACAAAAACCTACATTATATGTAAAATAAACATTCGTTAAATATATGTAGATCTTTATTCTAATAATTAAAAATTTAAGAATTACTTACCCGTCCCCATAGGGTACGATAATCAATCGATGCATATGATCGTACTCTACTGTCCCACCAACATACTGTCTCCATGAAGGAGCAACTGAAGCAGTATTAGTAGATGGAGATGCAACCGCCTGAGATCCTCTAATATCCAGTCTAGAAATACTAGGCGTAGATGATGATGGATATGATAATGGAGTGGATAATGATGGAGGCACAAAAGATGAACCATTATACTAACCGTAATGCCCGCCCTATGATGGAATCAATGGTGAGACATCATGGTGACTAGCAGGAACACGATGACTCAAATGTGGAATATTACGCGTGGGCATAAAATTAATAGTAGTGGAGGTTGAACCACCCTGGGTCGGCATGGAATAATACTGTACTGTGTTAGCCGGAGGGAGGAGGGACTCTGAAAAACTCATGTGGTAATATAGTCGTCGACTGAGAAAGACGAGGAAAACTAGGAGGAGGACTCATCCCAGGCATGTGTAAAGGAACTTGATCACTCGTGGATGGCTACGTATTTTTTTTCTTCTTAGATTGTTTCGATTCTTTACCCTTAGAAGCCACCTGTGCAATTTAAGTAAAACAATATATAATAATAATAATAAAAATAACAGGTAATAATATAAAGCAATTCTTCTACATATTATAACAATTAAAAAAGAACATATATAAAGTCCAACAAGATATAAAAATAAAACAATAATATAAGAAATAACATAAGAATTCAAACATGTTATAAAACACACAAACAACTCAATCCTCATCGCTTTCTTCAAATTGATCATATTTATTTTCATCATCACTTTTTTTCAAATTCATCATATAATTCTTTATCCTCGCTTGCTTCATATTCATCACTTGGATCCCCATACTCGTTTTCCATGGTTGTTCCTTCCTCATAATCACTTTGATTTGATCTAATGCCTGAAGGCTCAAATTGGGAATGTTATAAGAAGTCAAGAAAGCAGCTTATTTGAAACTAGTGGAGAGCACAGGAGGAAAAGAGGATGAATTGGGAATGTTATAAGAAGGCAAAGAAAGAGGTGAAGTTAGTGGTTATGGCAGCTAAGACTGCTGCCTTTGGACTCATGTATGCGGAGCTTGGGAGCAAAGTCGGGGAAAAGAAGTTGTACATGTTAGCCAAAGTGAGGAAGAGAAAGGATCGTGACTTGGACCAAGTAAAGTGCATCAAAGATGAGGACGACATGGTATTGATGGAAGATGCCCATATTAGACGAAGATGACATACATACTTCCACAAACTGTTGAACGAGGAGGGGGACAGAAGCATTGTGCTAGGTGAGTTGGAGCACTCCGAGAGTCTACGTGATTTTGGCTATTGTAGGCATATTAAGGTTGAAGAGGTTATGGGAGCATTGCGTAAGATGAGCAGGGGAAGAGCGACTGTGTCAGACGAGATCCCGGTAGAATTCTAGAAGAGTGCGGGTTGTACAGGCGTGGAGTGGCTTACTGGGTTGTTTAACATTATTTGTAAGACGAAGAAGATGGCCGAAGAATGGAGGTGGAGTACGATGTATCCTTTGTACAAGAACAAGAGTGATATCCAAAACTGCATAACTATAGGGGTATCAAGCTACTGAGTCATACTATGAAAATTTGGGAGAGGGTGGTGGAATTCAGGGTGAGAAAGAGTGTGTCTATTTCCGAGAATCAGTTTGGATTTATGCCGGAGTGATCGACTATAGAAGCCATTCATCTGGTGAGGAGATTGGTAGAGAAGTATAGGAAGAGAAAGAATGACCTGCACATGGTGTTTATAGACCTAGAAAAGGCGTACGATAAAGTTTCGAGGGAGGTTTTATGGAGATGTTTGAAGGTTAGCAGCATTCCAGTAGCTTATAGTAGAGTAATCAAGGACGTGTATGATGGTGCTAAGACTCGGGTGAAGACAATGAGAGGTGACTCAGATCACTTCCCAGTAGTGATGGGGTTGCACCAGGGATCAGCTCTTAGCCCGTTCTTATTTGCTCTAGCGATGGATGTGCTGACGTGGCACATTCAATGAGAGCTGTCATAGTGCATGTTATTTGCTGATGACATAGCGCTGATTGATGAGATGAGGAGCGGGGTCAATGCGAGGCTGGAGATCTGGAGGCAGACCCTAGAGTCTAAAGGTTTTAAGTTGAGCAAGACCAAAATGGAATACTTGTAGTGTACGTTCAGTGACGAGACTCATGAAGCGGACATAGATGTGAAGCTTGATACCCAAGTCATCCCGAGGAGGGGTAGTTTCAAGTATCTCGGGTCTATAATCCAGGGTAACAGGGAGATTGATGATGGGGTCTCCCACCGTATCGGTGCGGGGTAGATGAAATGGAGGCTCACATTCGGAGTTTTGTGTGATAAGAATGTTCCACCAAGACTTAAGGGTAAGTTCTACAGAGTGGTGGTTAGACCTACTATGTTTATGGGGCTGAGTGTTGGCCAGTCAAGAACTCCCATGTTCAGAGGAAGAAAGTATCAGAATGAGGATGCTGAGATGGATGTGTGGGCATACAAGGAGAGATAAGATTAAGAATGAAGTTATTCGGGACAAAGTGGGAGTGGCCCCCGTGGAGGAAAAGATGGGGGAGTTGAGGCTGAGATGGTTCGGGCACGTGCAGAGGAGGAGTACAGATGCTTCTATTAGGAGGTGTGAGAGGCTGGCCATGGTAGGGCTGAGAAGAGGTAGAGAAAGGCTGAAGAAGTATTGGGAATAGGTGATTAGGCAAGATATGGTGCTACTTCAGCTTACCGAGGACATGATCCAGGATAAAATGGTGTGGAGGTCGAAAATTAGGGTAGTTGGCTAGTAGGTAGTCGAGAGTTCCCCGTTCTTTTTAGTAGTATTAGTAGATCCCTTGTTTTTTTTCGTTCACTCTATGTATCGTATGTTATAGCCTGTTACTGTTTGATGCTATTTTCTGTTACTGGTTTCGTTGTTGTTGTTGTTATTGTTTTTATTGTTGTTGTTGTTATTGTTGTTACTATAATTGTCTTTCTCCCCTTTTCTTTATAGTCCTTTGTCCCCCTATTCTTTCTTTCTTCTTCCTCTTTCTTCTTCGTCTTCTTCCTTTCTCTCTTTTCACCCTTTCTTGAGCCGATGGTCTATTGGAAACAACCTCTCTACTTTGCCAGGTTGGGGTAAGGTCTGCGTACATAGTACCCTCCCCAGACCTCACTTGTGGAATTATACTGGGTATGTTGTTGTTGTTGTTGTTATTTACTGAAGGCTCGAATTCCTCATAAAGGCCTTTACTATCCTGCAATTCACCTACTAGTTCATCATCCACCATTGCTTCAACACTTAAAATATCATTCTAGTATGCTACATCTAATGCATCATCGACCTCAACTCTACCCATGGGCTTTGTTTTTATCACTACCCGCTATGCAACCTTCTTCTTTCCCAAATGAGAAAATGTGTAATACACCTGTTTCACATTTTGTGCTATGATAAATGAGTCATAGAGTCTATACCTCCCCGTGTGCTTTATTTCAACTATTTTATACAGAGGATGCACCTTTTTACCTCTAGTAGGTGTTGGATCATATCATTTATACTGAAAGAGTATCAACTTTTTCTTCGGCCAACAAACACTGTACTCGGGTTCTAATATCTGTTGAAGCACACTATAATAGTCAATATCACCATCAGCTTTCACACATACGCCATTATTATTAGTTTTTTCCCCTTTGACCTATTCTTCTGTATTTAACTTGTACCCATTGACGGAGTACTTAGACATCATTCTGACCTTAGGGCTAGGGTCCCAAGCAATGTCACACAAAAATGAATAATTTATGCCATTATCTGGATTATGAACCTAGATCGAACCCAATATATAACAGTTAATAAGAAATTAAAAAGTATGTACAACTAATAATAATTTGCATTGAAAGAAGCTTCGCTAATACTTACAAAGTGTGTTTAGGAACATGCTCATGCCTATATGTACCCACAAACCAACTGTCCGACATATTTGAAACTTTCATTAGTAAAAATGATTGATAATTGAGATTGAAGGTAAGTCGGCAATATAAATTTACACTTACGTATAATAAGGTTGGACCTCGGGAATATTTAGTAGAACATGTGTTATAGCTGACTTTAGCTCCATATCGGTCAAAAATCGTGTTGGACTACATTTTGGACCGCCTTTTCCAGATTGATTGAATATGGAATAGGGTAGTGCTAATAGATCGCTATTGTCACCACCATCATGCTGATCGGGTCTATTTATTAAACATGACACATCCTTTTCAAAATAATATAAATAAGAAGTTTCTTTAGCCAGATATGCCTCACATATCGATCATTCAATCCTTGATCTATTTTTTATGGTCCGCTTACATTTTCCAATCATCCTTCATAGCACGATTTAAGATGAAATTATTCTTAACTAAAACATGTAAGGATAATTGATTAAAGATAATTACCTCTCGAAGGGACATCTATTTGCATTGAACTGACCCTCCTAGTCATGCCTCTTGTGCAAGATAAATTGGAAGATGTTCCATGACATCGAAAAAACCAAGCAGGAAATTTTTTGCCAACTTGTTTAAAGTTAAACGAGTGTTACTATCCATTTAAGCTAGGTTCTCCGCCCTCAATGTGCTAGAGCAAAACTCCTTGAAAAATAAGCATATCTCTGTGATGGACTTCCATATTCTATCAGGCAAAGCATTGAATGCAATAGGCATCAAAGATTCCATGAAAATGTGACAATCATGGCTTTTCATAGACGTCAACTTCCCTTCTTTCATGTCAAGTCGCCTAGATAAGTTTGATGCATACCCATCAAGAATCCTCAAAATATTAACCCAATAACAAATCTCTCTTCTTTCATCCAAAGTGAGTGTGTATCTGGACTTAGGCTTCTGAATCTTGTTGTTCAAGTATGTCAAGTACAGCTCAGCCCGCCTACAATATTCTTTCAAATCCATAATGACCTTCAAGTTATCTTTTGTCTTGTTGTTTACATCCATCACAGTATTAAACAAGTTATCAAAAAAGTTCTTCTCGATATGCATGCCATCAAGATTATGCCGAAGAAGATTGTGATTCCAATAGGGCAACTCCCAAAATATGGTCTGTTTTGTCTAGTTGTGTGTTACTCCATACTCCGGTATCTTATTAGGCAATGGATACTCGGTTAACTTAGGTAGATTCATAACTCTGTTTCAAATATCTTCAGGAGATAAGACATGTGGTGGCCTCATAATCAGTTTTGTTCTTCATAAATGCACTAGTATTTTTCCTAAACTCATGCTCCTTTGGAAAGAAGCGGCGATGACAGTCAAACCACGTGTTCTTGCCTCCATGTTTTAAAGTGAATGACTTTATGTCTTGAATACAAGTTGGGCAAGCTAACTTTTCGGTAGTTGACCACCCAGAAATTATTTCATAAGCAGAAAAATCATTTATAGTCCACATTAAAGCAGCACAGAATCTGAAGTTTTGCTTAGTTGATACATCATATGTTTCCACACCTTGATACCATAATAACTTCAACTCATCAATTAGGGGTCGCATGTATACATCAATCAATTATTTTTGGAGTGCGTGGACCTGGAACAATACAAGTTAGAAACAAATATTGACTTGTCATACACAATTTTGGCGGCAGATTATACGGTGTAACAAACACTGGCCAACGAGAATATGGTGCAGAAGATACCGCAAATGGAATGAATCCATCATAACATAATCAATGCTCGGTAGTTCTTAATGAAGCACATATGGAAACTCACTACTGGAACTGAATTAATAGTAGGAGTATCAACACTAACATCTCGAATAGAAGCCAAATATGTCAAACATCCCTTCTCAATCATCTGTTAAGCCTTTAAAATGAAATCACCCTACTAGGAGTGCCACTAAGAGAACCACTCCACTCCAGCATCGACAACCCCAGCATAGCCAACCTCACACTCTTAGCGTGACAATCAAGGATAGCATGGTGTGGAGATAACCAATCCATACCATAAATCATATCGAAGTCCACAATACTAAGTCGGAGATCAACAATGGTCTCATACCTACACATAGTGACCACACAAGATCGGTACACACGATCCACCATAATAAAGTCACTCATATGTATAGACGCATGCATAGAAGCATCGGGTGAACCAAAAGGCATATCCAAATAAGAAGCAAATTATGATGACACATAAGAATAACTAGATCCCGGATCAAACAACACAGAAGCATCTCTATGACTAACTGAAACCATACCTATGATCATAGCATCAGAGGCCATCGCCTTGAATCCCTTTGGAAAAGTGTAGAAATAAGACCGACCACCACTAGCCTGACTAGCACCAACCTGACCTCCCCCTCTAGGGTGTCCTCTCACTGCGTGACCTCCCCCTCTAGCTATTTGATCATGGGGAGATGCAACTGGAGCCGGAACTACAGACTGAGAACCCTGATGAGCTACGCCTCTAATAAGATCGGGGTAATAAATTCTCATATGCCCAAGCTCTTCACACTCATAGCAACCCCGAGCTGAATAAGACTACAAATATTGATATTGTCTTTGAGGACACAAATAACCACTAAAGGAACCCTGCATTGATAGAGCACATTATGAGATTGCTAGAAGAGTACTAAAGGATGACAAAACTAGAGAACTGAAACATGACCAAGACACCACACTGCGGGCCCTGTGTTATACATACTAAACAGTCTTGCTAGGAGGTCCCTCTACTAATTTTCTCTTTTCCCCTAGATGAGGTACTACTAAAACCACTAGAATGTCGAGGCCTCTTGTCCCTCGTCATGACCTCTCTACCCGGTCAAAACATACTCGATCCTCTTGGTGAGATTAGATATTTTGGAGCCAAGCAGTGTTCTCGCTTATGTTTTTTCACTCATCTTGGTTGAGCGCATTAAGGTACATTAGTATAAGGATCTCCATTTGCTTGTCCTCAGGTACACGATGCAGTGTAGTGCTGCTACAAAGGTGACTATTGATGATGATGGTATATTACGACTTTAGAGTTGGATTTGTCTTCCTAATGTTGATGGCTTGAGAGAGTTCATTCTTGAGGAGGCTCACAATTTGATAAATTCTATACATCCAGGTTCTATGAAGATGTATCATGATTTGAAGCAACATTATTGGTGGAGAAAGATAAAGAAGGCCATTGTTGGGCATGTTGCACAATGTTTGAATTGTTAGTATGTCATGTATGAGCACTAGAGACTGAGTGGTTTGCTTTAAAAGATTGATATATCAAAGTGAAAGTGGGATCATATCACTATGGACTTCGTGGTAGGGTTTCCATGACTTTGAGAAAGTTTGATACAATTTGGGTCATATTGGGCCGGTTGACCAAATTAGTGCATTTCATTCCGGTTATCACTTCGTATACTTCATAGAAGTTGTCTAAGATCTATATCTAGGAGATTTTTTGCTTGCTGGTGTACCTATTTATGTCATCTCAGATTGCAACACTCGGTTTACATCATACTTCTGGAGGGCTATTCAGTGTAAGTTGGGAATGCAAGTTGAGTTGAGTATGGCATTTCATCCTCGGACAGACGGACAACTCGAGTGAACCATTCAGATATTGGAGGATATCTTAAGGGCCTGCATTGTTGATTTCAGAGGTTAGTAGGATCATTTTCTACCTTTAGCAAAGATTTCCTACAATAACAGCTACTCGTCTAGCATATATATGGCTCCGTATAAGACATTATATGGAAGGCAATGTCGTTATTTGGTTGATTGTTTTTAGCCCAATGAGACTAGATTATTAGGTACATATTTGCTTCACTGGAGAAAGAGAAATTGATTTAGGAGAGGCTTCGCACATCTCATTCCATGAAGAAGAGTTATACTGATAAGAAGGTTTGTGATGTGGCATTCATGGTAGGTGAGAAGGTTCTACTTAGATTTTTTTATTTTGAAGGGCATGATGAGGTTTGAGAATAAGGGCAAGTTGAGCTCGAGGTTTTTGGTTCTTTTGAGGTGTTGGAGAGAACTGGCGAGGTTGCCTACAAACTTGCTTTGCCTTTTAGCCTTTCGGGATTACATATGGTGTTTCATGTTTCTCTTCTTCAGAAGTATCATGAAGAGAAGTCACATATTTTGGACTTCAACATAGTACATTTGGATGAGAATCTGGCTTACGAGGAGAGGTCGGTGGCCATTTTGGATTGGTAGGTTTGAAAGCTCAAGTCTAAGAAGACCGTGTCAGTGAAGTTCTGGTGCAGAGGTCAGCCGGTTAAGGAGGCAACTTGGGATACTGAGAATAATATGCAGATAAGATATCCTCACCTATTTGGCATTTCAAATATGATTTTAAATGCATTTGAGGATGAGCGCTTCTTTAAGAAGGAAAAAATATAATGTCATGGCTGATCATTTTATGTATTTGAGCCTCGATCCCCTATTTAATGTTTCCCCATGCTTGTTTAATGTTTTGTGACTTGTGGCAATGGTAGATTTGGTTCTAGTGAGGGTTTGAAGGGAATGAGAATACTTATTTCTTTTGTTGGAAGCTTAAGTTTTACGAGTTGATCAAGGTTTGACTTTTTGTAAATGATATTGGATTGGTGATTTAAGGGTTCCAATAGGTTCATATAATAATATTAGACTCTTAGTAGGTTCGGAATTATATTTGGAGGTTCCTAGGGTGTTTTGGTACTATTTGCCAAAAGTTGGCAATTTGAAGGTTTGGAGAGTCCTATGTTTGATTGGGAGTTAACTTTGATGATATCAGGCTTGGATTAGTTTTTTGTAAGTTGAAATATGTTCGTCTTTTCATTTTGGACTTGTGTGAAAATATTACTTATAATCCGCATTGGTTAGGCTTGAATCGGATGTATGGTTTGAAGTTTGGAAATTAAGGAACGTAAGAGAAGCTTAACTTATGTGTTGATGGTCGATTCATGGTTTTGATATTAGTCATGGTGTTTTGAGAATTGGTAAAAGTTTGGATAAAGTATTGGGAATTGTTGGTGAGATTCGATGGGGTCTCGGTTGGCTCGGGTAAGTTTCGGACCACCTGGAGGATTGTTAGCGTTGCAAAAAATTTATTGGTGTCAGGTCTTCATTGCAATCACGGGGGCATTGCCTCGATCGCGAAGTGTATTTTTGGAGTTGGGGAGGCTTCTTATTTCCCTTTGCGATAGGTTGGTTATGTTCACACTGGTTGGAGGGACTTGCTCATCGAGTTCGCGTCGGGAGGGTCGCGTTTGAGAGCTGGGAGCTAGTGGATAGCCTCCGCGTTCCCGAAGGTATGGAAGCATTCGCATTGGTTGGGTCAGTTTGGTCATCGCATTTGAGATGTAGGTCCTGAAAATGTGAAGGTTTATTTTTGGGCAATGACTTTTTGTACTTTGCGAACGCGAGGCACTTGCCGCGTTCACGAAGGGTACCCCTAGGCAAGCCATTTAAGTGTTATACTTTTGGGATTTTACTCATTATCTTATAATTTGAACCCTAGACTTCGAGAGGTGGAGATTTTGGAGAAAAAATCCGTTACTATATTGGAGGTAAACAATCTTCACTTGGATTTAGCTTTACATCTTAATTTCCCATGGATTTTCACACCTAAAACATGGACTTTTAAGGAAAATTTTGGGGTTTTTGTCTAAATCTTAAGAGAGTGAAAATTAGGGATTTGAAGGTCGATTTGGACTTGGATTTGAAATCTAATCACATATTTGGACTCGTGGGGTTATGGATAGTGGGGATCTACCACTCGGCTCGGGTTTTGATCATGTGGGTCTGAGTTGACTTTTGTTTATTTGATTGAAGGTTAAAGCTTTATTATTTGGGGTTATTTTCTATAACTTTATTTGATGTTATTGAATTGTGTTTGGCCAAATTCGAGCCATTTGGAGTTCAATTCGTTTGGGAGGAATTTTTGAAGTATTGATTTTACTTGTTTGAGGTAAGTATCTTTCCTAGCTTTCGCTCGAGGGATTAGTTGCTTGAATTGTTGATATTTTCTATGTGCTAGGGGTGGCGTACATGCGAGAGTCGAGTCCATGTCCGTGTATCTGGTTTATCCATGTTTGGGAAACTTCTTAGGCTATATTATACCTTGTTTTGAATATTTGTGATTCTTGCTATCATGATTTACATGTTGTACGACTATGCAATTTCGTGAATCATGTTAGAGATCATGTATAGGCTTATATTTCCTATTTGAACATGATGCTCGTTGTTCTGTGGCGTATCCGTCTAATTTGAGCCTTGTACACTTCACACATGCATACACCTTAACATGTTATTTTTTAGACTAGGAGAATGTTATTTGATATCCTTTGACAATATACATTTATTCTTGTATATTCTTTCTATGTTATGGACTGGTTTGACAACACGTGAATTGTCCGTGCAGGTTGAGTTGATTGTGGCTTGTGAGTTGTCCGTGTGGTTGTTTTATTACATAAGTCATTCATGCGTGTGGATACAGATCCATCTTCCTAGGTTGTCCGCTCATGTTTCTCCTTTATGGCATACTCGATTTTTGTGTATTTTCTCTAAATGCAAACTCCTTGGATGTATACAAGATTTTACTACATATCTCCTCTGTATACTAGCTCCGTACTTGTGTACTAGCCTTTTATGCATATCTTCTCTATATGCCGTTTCTGTTGATGAAGTGATACACAATGCACATTTTATCTATCTATCTCTCTGTGTAACTTGACTCGTATATTTATGCATATCTCCTTTATATGCCGAATTGTTATTCTGTTTGATGCTTGTGCATATCTTCTCTATGTGCACCTTGAACTTTATCTGCAGTCATGCTTAGACTCTGGTATTGTTACTGCATATTCGTACATATGAGTTGTAAAGTTTTTTCACATTAGTATCTGTCACGATCCAAAATCTCACCATAAGGGTCGTGATGACACCTAGTTCCTTAGACTAGGTAAGCCTATCAGAAGAAGAGATCAAATAATATATAACATCTTAAATGTAAAATAAAAGCAGAGAAATGCCATAACATAGCAAAAATGGGAATACAACAGTCATGAATCCCAAAACTCGGTAATACAGAGTCATAAGCTCTACATGGAATACACAAGAAGTCTAAAAAATACATCACTGTTTGGGGTACGATAAAGAGTAAAAAATGAAGTAAGATGGTGACTCCAAGGCCTTCGAGCGAAACAACAGGTATACCTTGAAGTCTCCAACAGGTCGGTCTTAACTCTCTAATGACCAACACGATCTAATGTACCTGGATCTGCACAAAGAATGTGCAGAAGTGTAGTACGAGTACACTGCAATCGTTATCCAGTAAGTATCAAGACTAACCTCGGTGGAGTAGTGACGAGGTTCAAGTCAAGACACTCACTAGTCAATAACATGTGCAAGGTAATTAAGGAAAACTGACAATAGAAAGCATAAACAAACATATATCAACAACCTCGAAGCACAAGTAATATCAACTTCAAGTAGAATAACTCCTCCATACTAACTAAGAATCAAACAAAAGTGGGAAATGTGATATCATATCTAATAAGCCAATAACTCATGAAAATGCAGGGTAGAAAAATTTAAGAGAAACAAGTAGGTGACCAAAACATCAATCCCCATTCTAACACATGAACAATAACAAGGGAAGACCTTGAATTATCCCATAATATCATCAACAAGCCACCCTTATTTCGCCATGTGATAACCACAATAAAATATTTCCCTTATATTGCAATCACACACATAAGCCACCCTTATCTCGCATAAAATATTCCCCTTATATTTCAACACGTGCATAAACCACCCTTATCTCGCCGCATGTGCATAAATAAATACATCCTTTATGTCTCCACATGCGCATCAATAAATACATCCCTTATGTCTCCGCATGCATCTTGCTATCCTTATACTTCACACAACAAAAATCAACCCGTACAATATGTATACATGTGCCACAATATCACCGAAGCAACAATACCAAATTCACATCAAGATATAGCCCACAACTCAACAACAACGTGCACAAGAATCAAAAAAATAACCTAAGAGTACGGGGAATATTCAACAATAAAGCATGTTCATATGTTAAACAACCCCAATTCAAGGCATATTAATATCCTAAGTTCTAATCCAATCACAAACCACACATACACCCATATATACATTCTTCACCTCATGCACACACCATTTCACATAACACAACTAATACAATTTAGACCAAATCCTAAGGAAAAATTCACCCACATAATGTTAGGCAAGATAATTACCTCAATTAGGCCAAATTAATACTCTAAAAATGCTTTACTTTAAAATTTACCTCCGCTCAGCTCAAATCTAGCAAAAAATGACTTAATAATATTAAATAATGCAAGAGAAAATAATTTCGATGAGCTTTATACAATTCTCAAAAAGTAAACAAAAGTCAACCTCCGACCCGTCTGGTCAAAACCCGAGTTGAGGGGTAGATCTCGACTACCTATTATCCCATTATTCCAAATATATATATTTGGTTTTCAAATTTGAGTCCAAATCGACTCTCAAATCTCAAACTTTTACTTTTCAAAACATAGTTAAAAATCACCGAAAATTCCCTTCAAATCTTATTATTTTGATTTTAAAAGTCATACATAATCATGTTATATTATCAAAATTAGATGAAAAATACTTACTCAATAGCTTCATGTGAACATCCTCTCCTAAAATCGCCTTCCATCGAGTCTATGCCTAAAAAAATATGATAAAATGAGATTAAATTCCGAAATTCCAACTTTTGTTCAGCAACAAAAGTCACATTTGCGACCTGGAGTTCGCAAATGCGACCCTTGGCAAATGCGACACAAACATTGAAAATGCGAATCCTTCCCAATCCTGTGAATGTCGCGAATGCGACTTGTTCATCGCAAAAATGGAGACTGGATGCATCACAAAAGCGACCAATTGATCACAAAAGCATCAGACCCTACCCCAGCTCCCCCATATCAATTGCGATACAACGGCCATTCCCATCGCAAATTCGAACTGGTGCTCACATTTGCGAGACCTGTAGCACCAGCTAAAAACTGGCAATTCTAAGACAACCTCAAATCATCCCAAAATATTTTAAGAACTCACTCGACCCCTCGGGGCTCCAGACCAAACATCCACATAAGTCTAGAAAAATCATAAGAACTCGCTCCCAAGTTTAAAACATCAAAATAGCATCCAAAACCAAGAATCTAACACCACAACGCATAGAAAACACAATGAAACTCAAGAACCACTAAAATCACAACTAAGTGTCTGATTCCTATCAAACCAACTCGGGATGACACGAAACTTGCGCACAAGTTCCAAATGACAAACAAGCCTATTCAAAGTCCTAAAACTAAAATCCAAACCTGATATCTATAAAGTCAACCCATGGTCAAACTTAGTAAAATTTTAAACTTTCAAATTGCCAACTTTTGGCAAAATGAGCCATTTCATCTTAGGAACATCCTAATTCAATTTCGTGCATACATCTAAATCCAAAATTATCAAATGAACCTATTGGAACCATCAAAATACCGCTCTGGGGTCATTTTCATAAAAGTCAAACCTCAGTCAATATTTTCAACCTAAGCTTTCAAACTAGGAACTGAGCGTTCCAAATAATCCAAAACCTCATCACAACCTAACCAATCATCCCCGTAAGTCACATAACAATAGACACACATACATGAAGTTTCAAAAGGGGAAACATGGCCCAAATACAGAAAACATCTGGTCGGGTCGTTATATTCTACCCCTTTTAAACAAATATTCGTCCTCGAATTTTGTAATTTTGGTCGGGTTTCGAGATGCGAGCCGGGGTTGAATTTTTGAGTTGAATTTTTGTTTTCTTTAAAAATCGTAACTTTATTGTTTGGAGTAGCTTCGTATAGTTTAAATTAATGATATGAAGGTATATTCGATAGATTCGAGACGTTTAGAATTGGATAATCGAGGGAAAAACTTACTAGTGTATTGAGTTAGCGTGTTTTGAGGTAAGTGTCTTGCCTAACTTTGTGTGGGGGAATTACCCCTTAGGATTGGCGTTGTTTTATTTTAAATTGTGCTATGTGAAAATCGTGTACACAAGGTGATGAGTGTGTACACGGGCTAAATGTGGTAATTGACCGATTTTAGCTATATAGATTCCTTTCATGCCTTTAATTGAGTTACCATAATATGTTATATTCATCATCATTAGTCTATCCTCACTTGATTTACTTGTCTTATCTCTTGCTTGTTAATTGTCTTTACATGTTTAATTGAAATTATTATTTTCTCTATTCTTTATTCATTATTTAACCGTTGTGTTCCTTACATGAAATTGTTATTCTTGGAAGATCTTATTGTTGAAATTGGTATTGAGTTATAAAGACCGTTGTTTACTGCGAAAATGGTAATAACAATTAAATTTGTTTATGAGACTCTAAAAATACGTGATCTATTTTTATGCTAGTTTGTTAAGGAGTTGATACTATGTATGTGAGATTTAGAAACAGAATAAGAGTCGAGGATAGGGTGATAATCAAACCGTTGGACCAATTATCGGGGCCTCGAGCTTGCTGATTCGGGGCCTCGGGGTCGATCCCAGAACTCGACAGGGAGCTGTCGAGGGGGGTCAGAATACGGCTAATAGTTATAACTAAATTAACACAGGCTCTTTATGGCCAATGTTAAGCAATAAATGATGAACAAATATGAAGATAATAAATAAAAGCAATAATATCAAGAGAATGTGTTAGAGAGCAAGTAGAATGTTCTTGTATATTTCGTATAAAGCAATTAAAGCAACATAGGCCTATAAAATGGTAAGGATCCCCTTTATATAGGAGGGGAATCCCAACATAGTACAAAATACATTAATGATAAAGAAACGGAGATGGGACAACTAGAAGACATCCTGACTAAGGGCTAGGGTAGTCCTGTCAGTCCTAACCATGTGCCTTGGGAACTCCCCATTTCTACCGTGGCCGAGGTCAACGTTGTCCCAAGATCGGGCCTCGACGAACCCCGAGGGAGGAGATTCGACCATAACCTTGTAGCTTCGAGACTTCGAGATGGTTTTCTGAGGTGCCTCGATGTCGAGAAATTGGGCTCCCAGATTTTACTGTATACAGCCGTGACTCACATTGAGTTAAAGTTGTGAAATACTATTCTTGTTGAGTTTTTTATTTTCGATTGTTATTGTTGAGCCATGGGCTATTTATAGCGGAAACATTGTTGATTTCTTTGGCAAGTTGCGATATTGGGCACTTGAGGTGCGATTTGTGATACGTTGTGATATTGATACACATACGATGGTAAAATGATTGGGGTTGAAACGCATGCGGTGAGATAAGGTGGGATTGATACGCGTGTTGCTAGTATGGGAACTACTTGAAGCCACACGGTGTGATTCAAAACTAAATGCAAAGCTCCCGTGGTGATATAAGGAAAAATTGTGAATTGTTTTGTAATATGAGACTACGAGGCGGTACCTCGATAGTGATTTTTGTTGATACTTTTCTATTATATCACTTGTGTTTTGGTTGCTTTGTTTCCTTAGCATATCATTCTTTGTTTTCTTCCGTGATTCCTTGTTTTCCTTGTTCAGTGTAGCTATTCCTGGTATATTTCTTCATTATTTTATTTCCATTGTTTATCATTATTACACTGTTATATACATGTTCAGTTTCTTATTTATTCCAGTAGGACCTTGACCTGAACTCGTCACTACTCTACCGAGGTTAGGCTTGACACTTACTGGGTACCGTTGTGGTGTACTCATGCTATGCTTCTGCACATCTTTTTGTGCAGATCCATGTACTTCTTGCCAGTCCAGGCACCAATGAGTATAGTTCAGATTCTAAGACTTCAAGGTATATCTGCCGGCGTCCGCAGACCTTGGAGTCATCCTCTATTTAATTCTACTCCATTTTCCTTTTTATAAGATACTGTTGTATAGGGATGTTCAGTATACCCTTGTAGAGCTTGTTACTTGATATCAACAGATTTTGGGGAGTTTGTTTCTATTGAGTTGCGGAGTTCTTTTACAATAGTTGTTGAGTTATTTGAAAGTTTTTATCATTTCTAAGTTAAATTCTGCACGTATGTTATGCTTACCTAATCTTAGAGACTAGGTGCCATCACGACATCCTACGGAGGAAAATTTGGGGTTGTGACAGTCTCGTCTTGTCTTTTCCGTCTACTTGAGCTGAGGGTCTATCGGAAACAGCCTCTCTGCCCCATCGGAATAGGGGTAAGGTCTGCGTACACACTACCCTCTCCAGACCTCACTTGTGAGATTTTATTAGGTCGTTGTTGTTGTTGTATCGAGTTTTCGTTTGATAATAAACTAGAGCAATAGCTAGTTTATTAGGAGATTTTTAAGTGTTTGATACCCCTTCTTTTTTTTTTTTTTTAACAAAGGTATTTGTGCTAGCTTCCACGCATCTAATATTTGATACCGTTTCTATTGCTAATTGACTTGCATAACTATCCATCATTTGGTATGTAAAGTTATAGATGAACTTTAAGCGTTTCATATCGATGGCGGAAGGTTATCTAAATTTGACATGATATTCCATTCCAATTTCCAGTAAGAACAAAATTTTCAACTGCAGAAAAGAAGAATGATATATATATATATATATATTTCAATCATCGGCAACTTCATTGAGCAGACTTTTCAACAATCATTACAACAGTTGTTTCATAGTCCAATATTGTTTCAAATGACACAAATATTACCCGTATGTTAGCTTAATTAACATAGTAGGTTCATGTCAGCTGAAGCATTGTTAAATACAATATCCAGTTGAGGGACGGGATACAGAGCGTGATCCAATTTGCACTGTCCTTGCTTTAACGTGATGATACATGGTCACAACTTGCTTTTGATATGATAATCGGGCAAAGTTATATATCTTAAATATGAATGGCTTGCTTTAGATATGATAATCATTTAAGGGGTCGTTTGGTTGGAATACGATTTATACCGGTATAAGTTATATTGGGATAAGTTATGCTGGAATTGTTGTTTATTCATTGTTTGGTATGTTATGTTAAGAATGACAATTGCATAATTTCTAAGAAGAAAGTATAAGTTATGCTGGTGCTAATTACCCCACCTTCTATAAGGTATAATTTATCTCAGTGTTAAATTAACACCGGAATAACTTATACCTGATTTGCTAACCAAACAGAGTATTAAAATGGTATTAAATTTTTATACCACCCTTATACCTTCGTATACCTCATGCCAAACGAACCCTAACAGGTTAATTAGTAAGCTTTCTATCAACTATGTCATGCTGAGTATTTGTGAATGGATTTAGTGATATCTTTTACTGTTGAATTGAATAAAGCATAGACTAGTGAACCAAATCTTTCTACTTGTAAACTACCCTGCAACATTATATATAATTATACATGCCGTAGTAATGCTTATTCGGTAGTTGTACATTTAATTTTGTTGTGTTACTAAGATATATAGTGAGTAATTTGTGGTATCCACCAAATCTTTTATGCATTTAATTTGGCACTGTTCTTTTGTAAAATAGGTTGGTCAATTGCCCTTAAAGCTAGCTCTTTTTACTCCTAAACTTGAGCAGCTTCTTCCCTATATAGACCGAAAAAGTATGAAATTAGTGAGGGATCGATGGAGAGTAAGTTTGCCTTTTCGATAGAGGCATGCAAGCCTATATTTAAAGAGTTGTCAATATTTGCAGGTGATTGGGAAAATGTGAATTAAAGTAATCACTATAGATCATACCATAGGCAAAAAACATAGAAGTTTCTTTTACCAATTAAAAACAAATTAATCACTCCAGATCATATCCACCATTTATGTCATACTGCACATCTACTGCAGTGGTCCATTATGAAGCCTACAAACTGGAGGTTTAGTCCATTAGTAAAAACTGGTAATTCATGAATATGAATCTAATGTTAAATAACCTTTGAGCACTTCTACTGTCCTAATCATGTGGTAGAGCTTATATTGAAGGGTATTTGTAATAGATTTAGTGATATTTTTACTGTTGAATTTAATGATATTGAGGTAACACACGCTAACAGCTTATTTTTGTGAGATGTTCTTCCCTTTGTTTTACATCCTACAATAGTACCACTTAAAAATCGTAAATGCTCATTTGTTTTATTTAAAAAAAGGAGCTATGGTAGATGTTTTCTTACTAAACTAACATGTAGTATGATGCCATGATTGCAATAGTACCACTTGTTTTACATCCGAGTATAAAGCCATGATTGCAGGTCTCGAATTAGCTAAAAGCCTTGGGGCCGAGGTGATCGTAGCCAAGTGCGACTCCTTCCTCGTGGTAAATCAAGACAATGAAACGTTCGAAGTGAAAGAGGAACGGATGCGAAGGTACTTGGATAAATTACAGGTAACGCTGCATCAATTCAGGGACCATGCAGCACATGCCCCGAGATCAGGACATAGAGTCTGATACTCTGGCTAACTTGGGATCATTGGTCGATGTCGATGAGTTCAGCTCAGGGACAATAGTACAACTCATGAAATTGTGATAGACGAAGGTCATGCCAAAGTAAATTCCACTAGTTTAACTTGGGATCAGAGGAACAATTATATAGATTACTTGAAGACTGGAAAATTGCCCTCGGATCCCAAAAAATCGAGAGCTCTGCCTACCAAGGCTGCCAAATTTAGCTTGGTCAAAGGGACATTGTTGAGGAGAAAGTTCGATGGTCCACTAGCGAGGTGCTTGGGGTCGGAAGATACCGATACGCATTGAGGGAAGTTCACGAAGGCACTTGTGGGAACCATTCGGGGGCAGAATCTTTGGTTCGAAAATTAATCAGGGCTGGCTATTACTGGACCGAAATGGAGAAGGATGTGAAGGACTTCGTACGAAAATGCGACGACTGCCAAAGACATGTACCGATGATCCATCAACTGGGAGAGCTACTCCACTCGGTCCTGTCTCCGTGGCATTTATGAAATGGAAAATGGACATCGTCGGTCCCCTACCGTGGGCACCCAGTAAAGCCCAATTCATATTATTCATGATCGATTATTTCTCCAACTGGGTCGAGGCTCAAGCAGTCGAAAAGGTTTGGGAAAAAGAAGTCATCGAATTCATCTAGGACCACATAATATGTCGATTTGGGATACAAGCCGAAGTCGTGTGCGATAATGGAAAACAATTCACAGGCAACAAGGTAAATAAATTTTTCGAAGATCACAAGATTAAGAAGATACTATCAATACCTTACCACCCTAGTGGGAACGGGTAGGTGGAATCAACAAACAAGACCATACTTCAAAACCTAAAAAAGAGGTTGATCGATGCCAATGGAAAATGGAAGGAAATCCTGCCCAAAGTCCTATGGTCTATTACTGGGGCCACTCCGTTTTCGTTGGTCTACGGGGCCAAAGCCTTAATACCAGTCGAAGTGGGAGAACAGAGCCTCAGGTTCCACTATGCAATTGAAGAGTCAAATGGCGAGGCCATGACTAGTCTGGAACTATTAGATGAAAGCCATGAGGCCACCCTAGTCTGGTTGGCTGCCCAAAAACAGTGGATAGAAAGATACTACAATCGAACAGCCAACCTCCGACACTTCAAGATCGGGGACTTGGTGTTGAGGAAAGTAACATTACACGCCAAGAACCTGAACGACGGGAAGCTGGGACCGAATTGGGAAAGACCATATCGAGTCGTCGAAATTACCAGAAAAGGCTCATACAAACTAAGCAGGAAATGGTGTGCAGCTACCGAACAATTGGAACGTGACACACTTGAAGCAGTACTACTGCTAAGGTATGATCTCAACTGCTTTTTAATAATATTATGAATCGGACTAACACTTGCAGGCAACGACCAATGATGGATGTGGCTATTAGGTCTGAAAGCACACATTACACTTTTTTTTCCTTGAACTGGTTTTGTCCCAAAATAGGTTTTTCGTCAAAGTTTTTAACGAGGCAATAGTAAAACATGCTAACTTAGATTCGAAGATCAGTCTCAAATCAGAGCCAGTGATCATTCACTTCATGTCAACAGTATCCGAGCCAACTCAAGCTCGACCTCGAATATTGGGGGCTATCACCCTCAGATTAAGATTTTTAACAAGGAAAAAGGAAAAACTTTGTACTTTAGAAGCTAAAGATCGATGGTTAGGATTCGTTGTAAGGG
Organism: Nicotiana sylvestris; assembly: GCF_000393655.2. Taxonomy (NCBI): domain Eukaryota; kingdom Viridiplantae; phylum Streptophyta; class Magnoliopsida; order Solanales; family Solanaceae; genus Nicotiana; species Nicotiana sylvestris. The sequence continues at coordinate 57,838,568 of NC_091067.1, read as the reverse complement.
CCAAACGGCCGTGTGAACCGTGCCCACATAGACCACTTTAGCCATGATACAAGTTTTTACGTGATTTTGATCATGTACTTTACACATTGAAATGAAAGGAGGTTCCACCTTGCTATTGTGCATTTTCTTGCCTCTTGAAATATGGATCCTAAGAGCCCACGGGCTACCCCTACTTGGGGACTATCGAGCCCAAGGACTATCTCTACTTATGAACTGTCGTCCGAAAAATGTTCGCACAACCTGGGCTGCCAAATCGAGGAGGCACCAAACCTATTAGGCGGTGCCCAAATACAAAACGCTACGACTACCCTAAAAATGGCTCGGAGATGTCTGAAGCTCGTAATAAGAAAGTAAGGCCTTTATAAAAACTCGAAACCTGCAAAAAGTTTACGCTCGGTAAAATTATCGTCTAAAATCACTTAAGCATCTTGAAACCGATTAGACCGAGGTCTCAAAACTTCAAAAAACGTTGTATCGAAATCGGGTTCCGTTCGGACCCTTGAAAAACGAATGACCTATAACTACATTTAATTCTATGCTAAGGCATCAAAATCATTAAATGAATAGAAATTATGAAAAGATGCTGGAAAAGTAAAGACAAGATATTGCCAAAAAGGGAAAATTTCATATATATTCTAAAATATATTTACAAAGGCTCGACATAATGTCCTTGAAACAAAAAAAAATATACATCAGGCAAAAACTAAAAAATCACTAAGGCATCTACACCTAGTCTTCACGGGGGCCCGACTCGTCGCCAGAACCATTGGAGCATTCGGATCCCTAGGAACCCTCAGTACCTTTAGGCTCGAAAAGCTCCTTCACTCCAGCTTTGAGTTTCTTTGATTCCTCGATCTCGGACAATAAGTCGAAGCCTCGGACGTGTATCTCCTCGAGGGTCTCCTTTCGGGATAGCCACTTCATGTATTCAACCTTTGTCTTTAGGCGAACCTCGGCTGCCTCCACATCGACCTTGTATTGGGCCACCATTTCTTCGACATCAGCAGATTTTATGTCAACTTGGACTTTAATGCCTCATATTCCCTACCGAGGGCATCCTGCTCTACAACAACCGAACTTACCTATGCTCGAAGATCGTCATTCAGCTGAGACCATTTCTCAGCTTTGCCTTTCGCCACGTGGAGTTCGTTCTCCATCGATGCCAGCTCTGCCTTCGCAACCTCCTTCTCCGAGACCAGTCGGTCCATCCTTCCCTTCCACACTTCGTTCTGGGCCTTGACCTTGTCCATCTTGACCCACAATTGGTCGTTAGATCTATCTTCCGTTGGACATGCGAAGTTGTGTTGTTAGTCATTGTGACTAGCTACTCGTTCTTATCTTCAAAGACCTTTACTTTTTCAATTAGGTCGACATGTTCCTGTTTGAGGATCGAGGCATCCTTTCGAGTTTTTTCCAGTTCGTCTTAGATAATCGGGAAGTCCTTTAGGGCCTCGTCCTGTTGCTCACTCAGAAGCCTGTACATGTTCATTTTTTGAATCTACTCCTTGAGCTCGAACTTGAGATGGCTAGTTTCCAAGAAGTACCGAAGGAAACTCTCGTGGTGAAGCACCGAAGCCTATAAAGCAATGGAATTAAGTAAGAGGAATCAAAGGAAAATTTAAATGATTTATAAGGGGAGTTTGAGGGTGTTAGAACCTTACCCAGTTTAGCGCCTGTTGTGCCTCATTGAAGAGACTCGACGTGCCTACCTCATTCATCTTCGTCTAGTCCTCTTCGGTCACCAGGCATCAGAGGTATCTAGGTATCTAGCTATGCCTACCGGAGTGGATAGGAACTGGGCATCTTCCGGGACTGTAAGGACAACCGACCTCTTGCGCTCGATTTCCACACTCGACGCCAGGAATTGTTCACTGATCTTGGGCTTGTGCTCGGCCCGTCAGATCCCGAAGGCATGTCCTTCTTTGGTATCTCCAGGTGGCCTAGCCCAAAGAAATCTTCCAATGTAGACATGTCCATGACATCGAAGAAGGAGTAGAGAGGATCCTCCGCACCCTGAGCTCCTTCACTTGAGTTTTCCTTGCCCGCTTGGTCTCTTCGAGCATGGACTCAGTAGGTGCGCGTCTTGACAATGTCTATCACACTAATCGCCTCCTTTGGAATAGGATTGACTTCTTGGGAGGTCATAACCCCCGTCTCTATCTCAGCCTTTCGAGTCCGAAGGGGATCAGCCTCATGGTCCCTTCTATCGATCGCCGCCTGCTCCCCAGCAGGGGTTGATCCATGAGCGGGAAAAATGTCGTCTTCTTCAGACTCATCCCTGGGGTGATAAAGCAAATTAGATTCTGATACACGGGACTCAGTACTCTTCTTAGGCTTGCGAGCCCGGGTGGCCGCCCTATTTTTTATCTTCACCTCGGGCCCTTTTGAGCCCGGGGATTTTCTTTTCCTTTTATTCTGCCCCGCAACAATCCGGGGTTGTCTTAAGATGGAGGGTTCTTTGGGTAAGGACGGGTCCTCATCACCATCCTGCGGCCTAAGCCCAATGATCTTAGGAAAACCTACAAGGGAAGAGAGAAGATCAACATCATGTAAGCTTGGAGCATAGTAATAACTATCCAGGAGAAAGCCTTACCATGAGAACGGGCCTCCCATCTGCCCTTCGAAAGTTTGCGCCACCTGCGCTCGTAGTATGACATCTACTGGAAGATCCCTTCGATCTACTCCTTGAGCTGAGAGACAGCATTAGGAACCTGAGCAACAACTGCACGACCACAAATATTGCTGATGAGAGAAGAAATGAAGCGAAATTGACACTTAGGGAAAGACTATACTTACAAGATACGTTCTATTTCTCGAGGAATAGCATGAACTGGGGAGGGACCAAGTATTCACTTTTCACCCGAACAAAATGCCCCTGCCAACCTCAGTCTCGATTCACGTCGATCCTCGAAAATGGAGCCTTGATGGCTCGGTGAGCAAGCTTGGTTAGTCCCCCTCAAAAAAAAATTGGGGATTGTACAAACGGAGTAGGTGGTCGAGGGTGAACCGAGAAGATTCGGTGTTTTTCACAAAGTGGTGTAAGAGGATCACGATCCTCATGAAAGACGGGTAGATTTGCCCGAGGCCCACTTTGTACCTCTTGCAAAAGGCCGGGATCACCAGGTCAACCGGGCCCAATGTAAAGAGATAAGTGTAAACACTTAAATACCCCTCCACGTGGGTGGTAATGTCGTGTTCAGGCCCTGGGACAACCACGTCTTTGCCTTCCCATATACAGTCCTCTCGGACTATGGGAATTGTATCTTCAGTAATGGAGCATATGTATTTCCATGCTCCTTCACCCCAGCCCTGTTTGGAGGAGGCCTTCTCGACTTTGAAGTCATTCCCGATTGAACAACCCCCGGGTATAAAGCTTTTCATGGGAGGCTTTGGGCCGCCTCGGGAGCAGCAACCTCAACATCAGTGGTCCGGTGGGAAGATGAAGGGGTAGTCAGCTGAGGAACTGATTTGGAAGTTTTAGCCATTGCAATCTGGGAAAATATGAAGATTTAAAGGAAAATGTATGAAGGTTGAAGAAAAGAGTATGAAGATCTGAAGGTAGGATGAAGATCTGGGTAGAAACTAAGTGTCACACCTCCTTTCTCTCGAGGGATAAAGGAGTAGAAGGCGATAAAAATTCAAATATAATAAAAAGGTAGGTGCTCACACTAAGAACAATTATGAAGATTTGGAGGCCAAAGATAAAGCTGTGAGCACGTGATTTTTGCCCTATGAGAACTACTTCTAAAAATTCAAAATAAAATAATTTTTTCTTTGTGTGCAATTTTGAGAATTCGCGTGACATATTTTTTTGGATAATTATTTGTATTTTTGTCTGTGAATGTTTATTCTATTTTTAAATACAAAAAATATATGTGTTGCATTTGCATTTACGATTTAGTTTTGCAATTTAGGATTAATTAAACAGTAATTTGTTTTACGAAAATGAAAAATCGAAAAAATAACGTACTTCGCATTTTTAATGTCTAATGTCAAAATTGTGTGATTATCTTTGTATTTAATTTTGTGTGATAATTATTATTAAGGGTTAATTAGTATTTTTCTAAGTTAATTTTGGCTTTATTAAGGGTTAATTAGTCAAAATTGGCATAAGTTAAAATGAAAATAAAAGAAAAAGAAGAAACAAGAGAAGAAAAGTTAAAAATCGGACTGGGCCAGTTTTAAAAGAAAGGTTCAGGCCCAATGTCACACCCCATATCCAGGCCCAACCGGCCGGTCCAAGAGACCATACCAAACGACTCCGTTTCGTCGCCAATCAATCTCAACCGTTCAATCACCCAATCCAATGGTCCAAGATCCCCCTCCCATAACCCGTATCTAGCCCGACCCACTTACCCCGAACCATACCCGCCCCAGCTAAGCCTAAACGACCCCGTTTGGCTTAAGTGACTTAATCTGGACCGTTGGTTCCCATCATCCAACGGCCCAGATTAATCAACTAATTTTGATATACCAAACACCCCCCCACTCGTCTCTTCAGAGACCAAAACACACACCACCACACACCGCCGCCTTTCGCCCACCGGAAATCGCCCACGGCGGCGGACGATGTCCAAACAACCCCAAAATCACACCCCTGAACCATCAAACCATCCCCTCTCCGAATCCACACTCATTTTTCTTCGAATCACCCTCGAGCCCCTCGAATCCCCTTGACCTCCTCGTCGCTAATCCCTAACCAAATTGGCTCAAATCCGAGTAAAACTCGTTGAATGGAGGATCTAGGGTTCAACGGTTCGAGTCTGTTTCAAAGCTGTCAGGGTTGAATGGGTTCTAGTTAGTATTATAAGCCTATTTCTGGCGAAATAGACGTGTAATGCTAACTGGAACTCAAGTTTTAAAGGGCATGTTGGTGGGATTCGTGAAAAGAATAGTAAGTTCTTCTTAGCTTCTTCTTTTCCTTTTTCTATATGTTTATTTGTTTGTGTTAAGTTGTAATTAGTTGTTTCTTTAGGTTTTCAGTTTAAGTTAATTCTTAATCCAGTAAATATTCTGCCTCTTTTTCTGATTCTGGTCAGATTAAATACTCCAATGTTCGTTTGAGTAGTTCAATCGATTATTCGTTTGCCTAAATTAGGTTCGTTGTAATTCGTCTTTGTCCGTTATTTTCTCCTTTCTCCATCAGACCATTTACTTAGTCCAGTTTTCTTCTGTCAATTAATAACATATGTTATAAATAATTTCGTCGATTAATTCATTCTTGTTTGTAGACCAGTAGTTTTCGTCAAATGGTTTGATGTCGAGTGTTGTATGTACTGATCCTTAGACACTTAGCTTCAAGGCTCATCGTTAGTATGCTTTCTGCTCCTACATCTTTGTTTTAATGCTATTCATTTAATTTGAGTTTCGAGCTCAAATTGTGGTCTGAGTTTGATGAATTGAATCCTAAGGTTGTCATGTTCAGGGTCTAAAATGAATCTGACATTTGAATTCAGTGTTGGTATGATAATGTTAATTAGATAGTAGTGAGTTATAAGGTTGCATTCAGAACTTAGGAGAATTGGTTATAACTGCAGTCACAGGGTCTTCAGGGGTATTTTGGGGGTTTAAAAGTTTGGCAAATGATCTTGCTAAGTGGGTTGTCAGTAAAGTACTTAATTAACCATTAATCTAATGTGTTAGTGGGGAACAAAACATAATGGTATGGGGAGGCTTAAAAGGAATTGATTAAAATATGTTGCCCATACCTGCTTGAACTTTAAATAAAGAAAAGACAAGGGTTAGTGGGGAACAAGTGAATTAAATAAAGAAAAGACAAGGGTTAATGGGGAACAAAACATACTCTAGTGGAGTTCTAAAGAATATTATGGGCAGAGTTAGTTTCTCTTTAAGAACAGAAAACCAAAATAAAGATACTGTTTCATTGCATCCTTAGGTGTAATTCGAATTCTGGATAGTGATTCTCATTCCTTTTGATTCTTAAGTGGTTCAGTGGTCTACTGGTTCAGTTTTGGGTTTAATACAATCTTGGTTGAGTCTGTTTGTCTTGGTATTTGCTGTTGCTGTTGGTTTACAACCTTTCTGGTTTTTTCTGGAGTATTGATTGAGTCGCTGCTACTGGTGTATTGCTGTTGTATTGACTGCTACTAGCCTGTTGTTGACCTCCTTCTCTTCTCATTGTATTGCCATTTCCAGGTATCCCTTGAATCCATAGAAGATGAGATACAGAAATATGTAAAGTTGTAATTACATGAAGCTTGATGAATGAATGATCTTTGGCCTTCAGTCTTCAATAACAACTTGTTTGGAATCCAGTAGCATAATGTGAAAGGAGTTAGTTTAGTCTATTTCATCCTAGTCCAAGTAGTGTATTCTGGGAACCATGTTGCTCTTTCTTTTTTATCTGAATATTTGTGGTATGTAAAGTTAATTGAATACTTGAGATACTGTGTATATGGACTATTAACCTATGCTTATTCTCTTCAATAGAATCGACTTTAGTGTGGTTCAATTTTAGTATAGTCCAAGTATGGCACCCTGTTCTATAAAGTATTAAAACTGGAATATGATGGAGCCTAAAAGGTTAGGAAGAATGTCTATGTCCGTACCAGTAATTCCATGTATAATAGATAGTATAAATGGTTTATACTTCATTGTTTAGTGTCAATAACCCTAGCCTGGATATCATGTAGTCATAGTTCAGAAGTTGCATCTCTTTTAGCTTCAATATTGAGTTATTATGATTCGCCCACTAATTGCATATTGAAGGAAAGGATTGAGGCATTAGTGTAAGTTCGTTTGGGTAAATTCTGAAATTTTTGGACCATGGAGATTGGGCTTGAATGCGTGGCAAAGAAGCCCAAAGATTTCCCTACCCACAGAAAGATCTCCTAGGGGAGATTAAAAGAACGTTTGGCTCAAGAACTGATCCACGACTTTGAGCCCAAACGCTGGTGGCTAAAATGCCGGGTTGCTGCAATCGTGCACAAGCAAATTCATTATTTGGACTTGGCTGGAAGAATTCAATTCATAGTTCAACGTATTATAATTCAATACATAAGTAACTAGGACTCTTTCTTTTATTTTAGAGACAAATAAATTAGAGAATCATAGTTGCTCTTAGGTTTGCCCTTTAAATAATGAACGAGATGAGCCTTGCCAAATAAAACATCTAGATTGCGGGGCCCTCAATAATTATATATATTAAAATACTTAGATTTCGGGACGGGCCGTTTAGAAAATTTCATGGTCTTCCCCAAAATAATAACGCGTATTGAAATTTGAAGCCGTTATTATTTCCAAAATACTTTGAAAGAGTTGAAAGCCGCTAGGGAATTTGAAGGTAAAAGCTAGGATCAAAAAATAAAAGTACAAAAGGTCGAAGCTTTTATAGGAGGAAATAAAATCAATACGCGATGATTCTTATTCGGAGACGACCAGTCGATGATCGACATGTGTGTGAAGTCAGAACGATGTGACTGATGGGGCGTTTTGGATTATTCGTTATCTTAGTTTTAACGTACAAAGGAAGGAACCAGGATTCATTATCGTTTCCCATCATTTCGACGAACCTACTCTCTAAGAAACAAGGGGACTATCTGTATACGGGTGATCTCGGGTTTAGCGCACACACCGACTTCCTGGTTGGTCCAACTAAGAAAGAGTACGATGTATGAGATCGAGTTCGAAGTTGAGAACTCTTTGGATCGAGGCTGGAGCGGGGTACTCGCTACCGGGCCTGACGAGATAACGCTCCCCAAACCTAGAACGAGCTCCAAGACCTCGAAAGCACTATAAACTCTTGCACACGACTAACAGAGAGCCGTGATATCCACACCCAACTAGATATTACGGGGGATCTCGCCCAGTGTCGGTAGTATATCGGTAATTGATGAGAAAGGAGGATTTGTACCTTTTTTAGAATTGTACTAGAGATTTCTTCTCCCTCCTGAGGAGTGCACGCTGGTCGTGACTTCTTTCTGTTAGTGTCAAATCCCAAATAGAACGAGGTTCAGACAAGTTGCAAAGCCGGATGATCTTTTGGTTACCGGTACACACCCCCCCCCCCGGCTTGAGTTGTCCGCTCAGGTAAGCCAGGTCTAGAACAAACAAACCTAGGTTTTTAAACCTAGCATAACAATACCTCATGCCGGATCCCTAATAGGAACGTTTGTTTGCATCATGTGTATTTTGACTTTGGAGACTCAACACAGGGGTTGGGTCTGTCTAGGACAGGTGTGAAAAAAAACGAAAAGACCATCCTGATGCATCCTACTTGCTATTTGTGCATTTATTTGCTTCGGATTTTTATATTGACCAACTTTGGAATGAAAGGAGAGAATTTGGGAAAGAAATAGTAGTGTAAAGGGTTAAGAGAGTGAATCACATGTTTAAAGAAAAACCAGTGTCCAAATTGCGCTGAAACTCTGCCGAATTTTTGGAAAAAAAGAAGAGAGAAACGAATTAAAAATGAGAAAGGAATTTTGTTTTCGAAAATAGTTCATTTTATTTGCCCGAACTATGCCAGTTTGATTCTCACAGGGTGTGAGATACGTAGGCAACCCCCATCGGGTCCAACTTCCTTTTTGCAAAAATAATCCGAAAGAATAAAAATTTTACTTTTTATTTTTTGAAAATAGTTAGGGTGATTCCATTCTTGTCAGAAATAGCCGAATGGCCCTAAAAGGGCACCGGAAGGCTGTTTTTGCCAAAACAGCTGCCTGTGGTCATTTTTCAAGGTTTTCACCGATTGGCCAACACAGCCTTAAAATCTTCGTCTTCGAGGTGCTGAAAGGCCGTATTTGCAAAATCGGATTTTATTTTTTTTTGAAAAAAGGGGAAAAGAAAAAGTGTGTCAATTTTGTCTTCAAGTCAAATGAGTCTTGATTTTTGCTTAATCACCCTAATAAATGTGCAGAATGAGCACGAGTCCAAGTTTGCCGATAGCAGTTATGAACAAGATCCCTTTGGAGTTGCGTTTGTGGTGGGAAGATCTGGGCAAGTCAGAGCAAGATAAGGTCAATCTACATTTGGGAGGTCTCACCGGGTTATTAAAGATCAGACCTAGAGGAGACATCATAAAGGCTTTGGTTACGTTCTGGGACCCGGCACATAACGTATTTCACTTCTCGGATTTTGAACTCACCCCGACCTTGGAAGAGATAGAAGGTTATATGAAAAGTACTACAGGTTTGAGGCATAAGTATCTGATCGCTCCAAGGGCCGTTAACTCTCACAAATTCATGGATTTGCTAAAGATAAACAAGGGAATCCCATATTCCGAGGTGGAATGGGGGTTTTCCACTCTACGTTTTATATACCAGAAGTACGGGCATGTAGGAGGGTCCAATGATCCGCAAAGCGGGTTTTTTAGTAAAGGGAACCGAACAAAATGGAACGAGCATAGGCGTTTCGCTTTCATGGTAGTGTTCTTAGGCCTTGTGGTGTTTCCCCAAAAAGACGGGAATATCGATTTGCGGGTGGCTGGAGTCATCAAGGTCCTAGTTACCAACGCCAAGAGCACTCTCGCCCCTATGATAGTGTCTGAGATATACCGAGCTCTCACAGCTTGTAAAGCTGGGGCAGACTTCTTCGAGGGATGCAATTTGCTACTACAAATATGGATGATCGAGCACTTGTGCCACCACCCTCAGTATATGAGTTATGGATCCGCAGAGAAAAGTTGCATTGAAGAATTCAACACAAGGGTTTCAGGGTTCAAGTTACCGGAGGGGTTTGGAGAATGGATAGCCCGCCTTCGCTCCATCACTACGAGACAAATAGAATGGAAGCTAGGTTGGCTTCCTGCTGAAGAACTTGTATATATACCCGCCACGGGTCCTTACTTCCTCCTAATGGGTCTTCGAGGTATTCAGCCTTACGCTCCCTACCGAGTGATGAGACAATTAGGAAGGTGTCAGGTGATGCATCCAGATGAAGATCTCAGTATCCACGCGGTTGAGATTAGCTCCGACGGCCAATTTCACGAAGAAACAGTTCGTTCTATTTGGAATGAGTGCCAATATTGGACGACAAGCACCCGAGTGCGGAACCTATCTAAAGGAGAGGTCTCACCCGCCTACCTTGCCTGGTATAGAAAGAAGAACACTGCAAGGGCCGAATCAGAAAGACCGGCCAAAAAACCGCACATTCAGGAATTCGTCGAGGCATCGCAAGAACCATGGGCTTGGTTGGCCAAAGAAAGGAGTACAGGGCCACGATAGGAAAGCTGGAGAAGCAAGTCAAAGACCTTCAATTCAAGAACGACTTACAAGCAGCGACGGATGAGGGTGAAAAGAAAAGTCTAGCCAAAGAAAATGAAGTCCTTCGAGCTCAAATTCAGAAACTGAAAGTAGCAGCAGAAAATCCAGTCCGAAGTAACAGGGATGAAAAGCTCGTAGCTAACCTAAGGCAGAAAGTGAGTAACTATAGTTTCTATTTGAACAAAGCAGAAAGTGAACTAGCCGGGGCTCAAAAACAATTGGATAAAAATGTAGATGAGGGGCATGCCTGGTTAAGCAGTTGAGAGAAATGTACGACGATGAGGTCGCGGGGTTGAAGAAAAGGGTCATCGCCACGAGAAACAAAATGATCAAGCAGGCAAAAGACTTCAAGGATGAAAGGGAACACTGTTACACGACATTGGCACAATTAGAAATAGACTTGCAACAACTTCAGGAACAAAACTGTGCAGCCAAGCAAACTTTAGAGGCCAGGTCCCAGCAGATTGGGCATTTGTTACAAGAAAAGGGCGTCATAAGAGAGAGAAATAGAAACGTTGCTGACTACATCGTTATGAAGTGCCACATTTGTGAGGATATGACCCGCACTACATTCTTTACAGCGGTGATGACCTTTGTTAAACAAATAATGTACAGCTTGGACCGACTTCAAAGGGATCTTGCACATAGGCCCGTGGCGAGACCGAATGATGTCCCACAGACACCAGGAGCATTGATGTACTCATGATTTTCAGTTTGAGTCTGTATTTCCTTTTCTGTCAGAGCCTGTAAGGCATGTTGGGTTTTCTCTCTGTTTGAGTCTGTATTTCTTTAAAGTATGATAGCTTAATTTCAGAGTCTGTATCTTGTCTTTGCATCAGAGTCTGTTAGTCTTTTGAAATCTGTTAGTATTAAGTCTTTGTGATCGAAGCATCTGTTTTTATAAAAGCTGAAAATCCCAAAAATATTTTATTCACTTTCACACTTATTTGATAGAACTACGCACAGTCTGATTCATGCAGGGACATGATACATAGGCAATATCTATAGGATTCGACCACCACTAAAAAGAAAGAAGGATAGAATAAAAGAAACTTAAAAGAAGAGGCACAATTATGGGAGGCCGGGATGACGCACGCAACCGAAGCAAATACATGATAGAAAATGGTTAATTGCCTAGGCGCATTGCATCCCAACGTGTAATTGCATAAGTGTTAAACTCTAAGAACTTACAAGTTTGTTTCTTTCCAAAGAGTTCAAGCAGTTTGTTTATTTAGAGGATACTGGCACATTATCATTACCAAACCAGATCAAAGGGACCAATACCAGAAATCATGTCTATCCCGGAGGTCGACACTAGTGTTGAGGTAGAGGAGTTGGACGTCAATAAAATGAAAGAGGAGATGTTCAAGCTTAAGCAACAGATGGCCGAAATGTACCAGGCCTGGTCCCAAGGGCAATCACCACCGTCTTACCCAGCCAACCCGACTTTTACCCCACCATTAGCTCAGTCTCAGGTTCATCCCTCCACCAATCTAGTTTTCCCATTTATCAACACTACCATGGCACTACTTCTCATATGCCGCAATCTCCACCACCAAAATCGATTCCACGCCCTCCTCCGCCAGTCACCCCTGTCTTTGTGGCATCTCTACCAGCTGCACTCCATAGATCCCTGAGTGAACTCGTGTTCCAAGCTCAGGACAACCAGTGTTATCCCCCGGAACCCACTTTCAAAGCTCCCCGAAACCTACCCCAACGATCCACGTTCTGATCTCCCGAGAGAAGCTGAGAGACCAGCCAAAAATCCCGAACATGAGGAGATATTCAGTAAAATGAAAAGCATAGAACAATCCTTTAGGGATATAAGAGGGCTAGGAGGTTAGGTAAGCGTGGCATACAAAAACCTGTGTTTATTCCCAAATGTACAACTACCGGCAGGGTTCAAAATGCCCAAATTCGACTTGTACAACGGACACGGTGATTCGGTGACTCATTTGAGATGTTTTTGCAGTAAGATGAGGGGAGCCGGAGGAAAGGATGAATTGCTAATGGCTTACTTCAGTCAGAGTTTGAGCGGAGCAGCATTGGAGTGGTACACCCGCCAAGATAACGGAAGATGGTACACATGGGATGATCTGGCACAAGCATTCTCTTGTCACTTTCAGTATAATCTTGAGATCATTCCAGACCAACTATATTTGACTAAAAGAGAAGAAGCACAATGAAAGCTTTAGAGAATATGGTTTCCGGTGGAGGGAGCAAGCAGCAAGGGTAGATCCCCCAATGAAAGAGAGCGAGATGGTCGATTACTTTTTGCAGGCTTTGGAGCCAACTTACTTTGGTCATTTGGTGTCCGCAATTGGAAAGTCTTTTAATGAGGTTGTAAAAATGGGAGGCATGGTCGAGGAGGGGCTTAAGTCCAACAAAATCATGAGTTATTCAGCGATCAAGGCAATCACTCAGGCCATTCAAAGCGGCACTGGGGGTGTACTTGGGAAGAAGAAGAAAGAAGATGTCACGAATGTTGAGTCCGGAGCCTGGTTCGGATCTAGAGGCCCGTCATCCTACTATATCCAACCGCGACCCTACCACCAAAATTACCCCATACTCCATATAGCCCTCTACAACATTACTACCCACCGCTAGATCCCCATTTTTCCGTCCATCATGCACAAACTATACCCAAACTCCAACACACGCACAATGGCGTGCGCCGGCTCCACAAAATCCATACCCAGCTCCACAAAACACATATCCACCCCAAGAGCCTACATAAATGCCCCCGGAACGGGTTTTAGACCAAACCAAGCCTTCAAGAATAAGAGGTTACAGAAGCAAAAGACTTTCACTCCACTGGGGGAATCATATACCAGTCTTTTTCATAGGTTGAGGCAGTTGGATATGCTGAATTCAATTGAGCCTAAAGTGCCTAATCCTCCTCCTAGAAATCTTGACCACTCGGTGAGTTGTGAGTACTGTTCAGGAGCCCCGAGACATGATACAGAGAAGTGTTGGAAACTGAAAACAGTTGTGCAGGAGCTTATTGATACTCATCGGATCGAGGTTCAGGCCCCAGAAGCACCAAATATCAATCAGAATCCACTGCCAGCTCACCATGAGACCCATATGATTGAGTTGATACACAAAGGAGGGGATCCCAAGAAGCCCTCACAGACGGTAATGATGGTCCGTTCCAGTGAAACCAGCTCAAAGGAAAAGATAACTAATGGGAAATCAATGGTCCAGTTGAAAGGGGTAGACAATAAGCCAGCTGTGGTAGCCGAGAAAGGGTCGTCAAGCATTGTTGTAGTGAAACCCGAGAAAGCTAAAGTGGTAGTACCAGGGGTTGCAAGTGAACCTATTGTGGTCGTGAAGGGGGCTCGCACAGAGCCTGTTATCATAAAACCAGTAACTCAGCTTTCAGTGATCAACAATGAAGCTGTTCCTTGGAATTATGAACGGGTGACGGTGATTTACAAAGGGAAAGAAATCAAGGAAGAAGTTTGTGAAGCACAAGGTTTGACTCGCTCAGGAAGGTGTTTTACTCCCGAGGAGTTAAGAAGAACTAAAGATGATCCAACACTGGTGAAGAAAGCTGTAACTAAAGAAGAGGCAGAGGAATTTTTGAGGAAAATGAAAGTGCAGGACTATTTTGTTGTAGAACAGTTGAGGAAAACGCCCGCTCAGATTTCATTACTCTCATTGCTAATCCATTCAGATGAGCACCGCCAATCACTGATGAAAATCTTGAATGAGGCCCATGTTCCCGACAAGATCTCGGTAAACCATCTGGAAAAGATAGCCAACAAGATTTTTGAAGTAAATAGAGTCACTTTTTCCGACGATGAATTGCCGGTAGAGGGTACTGAGCATAACAAAGCCCTTTACCTTACAGTGAAATGAGAGGATTCCGTGGTTACCCGGGTATTGGTTGACAATGGTTCAAGTGCAAACATTTGTCCTCTCTCCACTCTAAGCAAGCTGAAAGTAGAAGATGAGAGGATCCATAAGAACAATATCTGTGTGCGGGGATTTGACGGCGGAGGCAAAGACTCAGTCGGGGACATAATGTTGGAGCTGACCATAGGTCCAGTAGAATTCACAATGGAATTCCAAGTGCTGGATATAGCTGTTTCCTACAATTTGCTATTAGGGCGACCATGGATTCACGCCGCTAAATCAGTGCCATCAACACTCCATCAGATGGTCAAGTTTGAATGGGACAGACAGGAAATAATGGTGCACTACGAAGATAATTTGTGCGCTCACAACAACACCATTGTGCCATTCATTGAAGTGGAAGATGACAAGGGACCATGGGTCTACCAAGTTTCTGACGCAATATCAGTCGAGAAAGTTCCAGTAGGTAAGTGTATCCCGAATCCGAAGATAAACGCCGCATCAGTCATGGTAGCCTATGAAATGTTGAAGAATGGTTTTGTACCAGGAAAGGGTTTGGGATCAGCGTTTCAAGGCATCATACGGCCCGTGTCTCTTCCCGAGAACTTGGGAACATTTGGTCTGGGATTCAAGCCCACAACCGCAGATATAAAAAGAGCCAGGAAATTGAAACAGAGGGCATGGGTCCTTCCAAAGCCAGTCCCACGTCTTCCCAAATCATTTGTCAAGTCCGGTACGAGGAGTCGCCCAGTGACAGCAATTCCCAGTTCTATGATTAATCCTGACAAGGAGTTGATTGAAAGATTTGAGAAGTTGTTCGATAGTGTGAACATGGTGGAAATTGGAGAAGGTTCTAGCAACGCGGAAGTGCAATTTGTCGGGCCAAAAACAAAGCTTAATAATTGGAAGGCTACTCCTCTCCCTACTCGGAAGGAGTCTTGGTAGTTTGCCTTGATTTTCCTTTAAGTTTGTACGGATTATTCCAGGGTTGTAATCCAGATTTCATTTTTTCAGTCTGTTCGAGTGTGCAAACCTTGTTATCTTTTATCATTCAATGAAATACAATTTCCCTTTCTTCATCATTCCTGATAGTTTTTCTTTTGTTTTTGTTTTCCTTTCTATACAGTTCTTTTTACGCTGGTTCTAATGACATGACATGCATAAGGAATCCTCAGCCCAGTCTTAAAAATCAATCTGACTCCGAAATATTTCAAGAAGTAGATTGTGATTACAAATCAGAATACAAGGATGAGGATGAAGCCTTCGAAGAGATTAGTAAGGAGTTAATTCACTTCGAAGAAAAACCCAAACCCAACCTGAATGACACAGAAGCCGTCAATTTAGGGGACACAGACAATGTCGGAGAGACTAAAATAAGTGTCCACCTTGAGCCAAAAATCCGGGGGGAGTTAATCAAAGCACTCATCGAGTACAAAGATGTTTTTGCATGGTCATATGATGACATGCCGGGTTTAAGCACTGATTTAGTAGTCCACAAATTGCCCACTGATTTGGCATTCCCTCCCGTCAAGCAAAAGTTGAGGAAATTCAAAACTGATATGAGTGTGAAGATTAAAGAAGAAGTTACCAAACAGTTGGATGCAAAGGTTATACGGGTCACCCGATATCCTGTTTGGTTGGCTAATGTCGTGCTTGTACCGAAGAAGGATGGCAAGATCAGAGTATGCGTCGATTACCGCAATCTCAACAAAGCAAGTCCAAAGGATAACTTCCCATTACCCAATATCCACATTTTGATCGATAATTGTGCCAAGCGTGAGATTGGATCTTTTGTGGATTGCTATGCCGGGTGTCATCAGATTCTAATGGATGAAGAAGATGCAGAAAAGACGGCGTTCATCACGCCATGGGGAACTTATTGCTACCGGATAATGCCATTTGGTTTGAAGAATGCTGGGGCAACTTATATGAGGGCGATGACTACTGTATTTCATGATATGATACACAATGAGATTGAGGTGTACGTAGATGATGTGATCATAAAATCAAAACATCAGGCCGACCACGTCGAGGATTTGAGGAAATTCTTCCAGAGGCTTCATAGGTACAACCTCAAGCTTAACCCCGCCAAGTGTGCATTTGGTGTTCCATCCGGAAAACTGTTAGGATTCATAGTCAGCCGGCGAGGCATCGAGTTGGACCCATCAAAGATCAAAGCCATACAAGAATTGCCCCCTCCGAGGAACAAGACTGAAGTGATGAGTCTATTAGAAAGGTTGAACTACATCAGCAGGTTTATTGTTCAGCTCACGACAACTTGTGAGCCTATTTTCAAGCTGTTGAAGAAGGACACTGCGATCAAGTGGACTGATGAGTGTCAAGAAGCATTTGATAAGATAAAAGGTTACTTTTCAAACCACCTGTGCTGGTTCCGCCAGAACCAGGGAGACCTCTGATTCTTTACTTGACAGTTTTGGAAAATTCATTTGGTTGTGTACTGGGGCAGCATGACGCCACCGGCAGGAAATAACAAGCTATCTACTATCTTAGCAAAAAGTTCACAGCTTATGAGGTTAAGTATACTCACCTGGAAAGGACATGTTGCGCCCTAACTTGGGTGGCACAGAAGTTGAAACATTATTTGTCATCCTACACTACTTACCTCATTTCACGCTTGGATCCATTGAAGTATATCTTTCAAAAGCCTATGCCGATAGGAAGACTTGCGAAGTGGCAGATTCTGCTCACAGAGTTTGACATAATCTATGTGACTCGAACTGCGGTGAAAGCCCAAGCATTGGCCGATCATTTGGCCGAGAACCCAGTCGATGAAGAGTATGAGCCACTGAGGACTTATTTTCCTGATGAAGAGGTGATGCATATTGATGAACTAGAACAGGTCGAAAAACCAGGTTGGAAACTTTTCTTTGATGGGGCTGCTAACATGAAATGAGTGGGAATAAGAGCCGTGCTTATTTTTGAAATAGGACATCACTATCCTATTACAGCTCAACTTCGTTTTTATTGTACCAACAATATGGCTGAGTACGAAGCATGCATTTTGGGTTTAAGGCTAGCTGCAGACATGGATGTCCAGGAAGTCTTGGTCTTGGGAGACTCGGATCTTCTGGTACATCAAATTCAAGGAGAATGGGAAACACGAGATCTGAAGCTCATACCATACCGACAATGCTTGCATGATCTTTGCCAACGGTTTAGATCAGTGGAGTTCAGGCATATTCCAAGGGTCCATAATGAGGTTGCCGATGCTTTGGCTACCCTAGAGTCAATGCTGCACCATCCGGACAAAGTCTATGTTGATCCTTTGCACATTCAAATACGAGATCAGCATGCTTACTGCAATATGATTGAAGAAGAATTTGATGGCAAACCATGGTTCCATGATATTAAGGAATACATCAGATTGGGGATATACCCAGTGCAAGCCACGGGGGATCAAAACAGAACAATTCGACGGTTGGCAAGTGGATTCTTCTTGAGTGGAGGAGTTTTGTATAAAAGAACACCAGACCTTGGATTGTTAAGATGCATATATGCTAGATAAGCTACGGCTGTCATGTCCGAAATACATTCAGGAGTCTGCGGACCACATATGGGATATGTGCTGGCAAAGAAAATTCTCCGAGCAGGTTATTATTGGCTCACCATGGAGAGAGATTGTATTAGTTTTGTGCGCAAATGTCATCAGTGCCAGATACACGGAGATTTGATTCATTCTCCACCATCGGAATTGCACACAATGTCAGCGCCATGGCCCTTCGTCGCTTGGGGCATGGATATCATTGGACCAATTGAGCCAGCAGCATCCAACGTGCATAGGTTCATTCTGGTAGCCATTGATTATTTCACTAAATGGGTTGAGGTCAAAACTTTCAAGTCTGTGACCAAGAAAGCAGTGGTCAATTTTGTTCACTCAAATATCATCTGTCGATTTGGAATCCCAAAGGTGATCATCACGGATAATGGTGCTAATCTTAACAGCAATTTGATGAAAGAGGTATGTCAATAGTTTAAGATTACACACCGCAATTCTACCCCATATCGTCCCAAGGCGAATGGAGCAGTTGAGGCAGCCAACAAAAACATAAAGAAGATACTTCGGAAAATGGTAGAAGGTTCTAGGCAATGGCTTGATGGGTTATCGCACTACTGTCCGTACTTCAGTAGGGGCAACTCCTTATTTGTTGGTATATGGAACTAAAGCCGTAATACCTGCGGAAGTTGAAATCCCGTCCCTTCAGATTGTCACTGAGGCTGAGATTGATGATGATGAGTGGGTCAAAACCCGTCTGGAGCAGTTGAACTTGATTGATGAAAAAAGATTGGCAGCTGTGTGTCATGGCTAGTTATATCAAAAGAGAATGGCAAGAGCATACAACAAAAAGGTACGTCCCCGGAAATTTGAAATGGGCCAGCAGGTGCTGAAACGTATCCTTCCACACCAGGCTGAAGAGAAAGGCAAGTTCGCCCCAAATTGGCAAGGGTCATTCATTGTAACCAGAGTATTATCCAATGGTGCCTTATGTTTAACAGTTATCGAAGGAAAATGCATAGACATGGCTATCAATTCTGATGCAGTAAAAAGATATTATGTATGATTTCTTTGGTATAATTGTTGATTGTTTGTATTTGGCATTATTTTGAAGATTGAAATGACGAAGGCAATTTGTTCTACTATCTAAACACTTTACCCTTTGTTCCCCTTTTTGAGCCTTATTTATTTCTTTCATACCCCTCTTTTGGAATCAATAACGAAAACAGAGAAAAAGAAAGAAAATAAAAAGAGAAAAGAAAAGAAGTGAAAAAAAAATATGTATAACAACAAGGAAATTCAGGTGTGAACTACGTTTGACCTGATCCCTGTTAAGGGTACGTGGGAAGCTTCATGGCTCGGTCATAGTAAAATAAAATATCCCAAGATCCCCAAGCAAGAAATTGTGGCAGAGGTTGTATTTGTAATGAGGAATGTGATTCCAAAAGTTGTAATTTCAAACCCATATCAAATTATTTGGAACCTTTGATACCCTTTCTTTCTAATCCCATCCAAAAGCCCACGTTACGGTCCAAAGAAAGACCTTCTGATCAGTTTTTCGAGAGATGACGATTCGAGCAAACAGAAGTGATTCATATCAGGGTAATACTCCAGTCCAAGCAGGGAAATTAATAAAAATGAGAGAGTCTTATTGGTGAAAACCTTCACAGGCACCATAAGGTGACAGAAGTTGAGAGAAATAAAATAAGAGAGTCTTATCGGTGAAAACCTTCACAGGCACCATAAGGCGATGGGAGTTGAGATAAACGAGAGAGTCTTATTAGTGAAAACCCCTCGAAGGGCACTATAAGGAGACAAGGAATTAAAAGGGGGCAAACGAGATAAGCTTGATGGAAAGGATCCGTCGAGACATCAAGCAGAATAAAGATGTTGTTTCGGCAAAAGAAGATGGGTTGCGAGACCTTTGAAATGAAAAGTAGGGGCATCATAAAGATTGATTGATATAAATAGACTGGGTTGATTAATCCAAAAATGCACAACATGACCATTGGGATCGGTTATACCATTCAGATAAGTTATTTTCTCTTCAAACAATTGTTCAGAAAGATTTTTCTTGTCCTATCTTTCGAAGTCATCATTTTCCATTTATTTTTGATCAATAGTAGTTTGTTTTTAAGAAGGATTTTCAGAGCTAACTACCAGTTGCCAACATGGTGCAAGGTAAATGGGAATAAGACAGGCAAGGATAATGTGATGGGACGAGAAAGACGTCATTGTAAGACCAAATGATGGATTGGTCTAAAATTTCGGGACAGTGTGGAGCAAAGGTGGAAAACAACGGTTGAGAAGTTGTTGAATACAGAATCATCAAGAAGGTCGGAAGTTATCAGCCAAGTTTCAAGATGGTCGAACAACGCGGAGCATGGAAAAGAGCGAAAGGGAAAACCGTCCCCAGCAGGAGCATCCCCACGTTTTAAACTAACAAATTCTCTTTGATTTTAAGCAGGGACAGGAAATGTTATTGATGATAGAAAGACATACCACAAGAAAGATTGTCAAACTGGGGCAGAAAATTTTCTTTCATTTTGAAATTTTCTGGAAGTCAGGTACCCACTTGGGGAAGAAGGAAGATAACACAAGTTTGGAGAAAAGTGGTATCCCCAGCAGTTTTTGGAAGAAGGCAAAACAAGTTTAAAGAAAGCAATTTCGGGAGGAAGATAACACAAGTCTTAAGGGAAGTAGTTCCAGAGGAAGGAAAACACCAGCTTTAAGGGAAGTAGTCTCTGAAGGAGGAAAATAACATATTTTTGAATGAAATACCGGTGTTATCCCCAGCAGTTTTCAGAGATATGAAACACCAGTTTTGAGGGAAGCAGTTCTGAAAGCGGTCGGAGGATAATTCGCGTGTCGGAGGAGAAACAATTCGAATTTCACAAGAAAGAAAGAAACATCAAAAAAAACACAAGCCAACAAGAAAGCAAGGCAACAAGAGCAAGTTTGAAGATCTAGATAAGATTTTGTAATTCCTAGTTTAGTCCAGCTTCTTGTTTTTTTTACCATGATGTAATAAGGAGGTAAGTAAGCGGTAGCAGCAGCAGCAATAGCAGTAACAGCAAAATTACAGCTCCATGGTAGTCCCAGCTACCAAAACTTCCCGAACTACATTGACCTGATTCCCTTTTAGCCAGGGATATGTAGGAAACCTTCGAAGCAGAGGTTCGGTCAACTCTCTTTCAAAAATATGCTTCACATGGAGTATTCCAACGGGCAAAAATCACTCGTATCCGCTCACTTTATCTTTGCACGAAAACCCCTAGTGTTTTCGGACAAAGAGGGGCAGCTGTGAGCACGTGATTTTTGCCCTATGAGAACTACTTTCAAAAATTCAAAATAAAATAATTTTTTCTTTGTGTGCAATTTTGAGAATTCGCGTGGCATTTTTTTTTTGTGGATAATTATTTGTATTTTTGTCTGTGAATGTTTATTCTATTTTTAAATACAAAAAATATATGTGTTGCATTTGCATTTACGATTTACTTTTGCAATTTAGGATTAATTAAACAGTAATTTGTTTTACGAAAATGAAAAATCAAAAAAATAACATACTTCGCATTTTTAGTGTCTAATGTCAAAATTGTGTGATTATCTTTGTATTTAATTTTGTGTGATAATTATTATTAAGGGCTAATTAGTATTTTTCTAAGTTAATTTTGGCTTTACAATTTATTTTAGAATTTTTGGTAATTAGGAATTTAAAAGAAAATAAAAGAAAAAGAAGAAACAAGAGAAAAAAAGTTAAAAATCGGATTGGGCCAGTTTTAAAAGAAAGGTTCAGGCCCAATGTCACACCCCATATCCAGGCCCGACCGACCGGTCCAAGAGACCATACCAAACGACGTCGTTTCGTCGCCAATCAATCTCAACCGTTCAATCACCCAATCCAACGGTCCAAGATCCCCCTCCCATAACCCGTCTCTAGCCCGACCTGCTTACCCCGAACCATACCCGCCCCAGCTAATCCTAAATGACCTCGTTTGGCTTAAGTGACTTAATCTGGACCGTTGGTTCCCATCATCCAACGGCCCAGATTAATCAACTAATTTTGATATACCAAACACCCCCCACCACTCGTCTCTTCAGAGACCAAAACACACACCACCACACACCGCCGCCTTCTGCCCGCTGGAAATCACCCACGGCGGCGGACGGTGGCCAAACAACCCCAAAATCACACCCCTGAACCATCAAACCATCCCCTCTCCAAATCCACGCTCATTTTTCTTTGAATCAGCCCCGAGCCCCTCGAATCTTTGATCAAAGATCCCCGTCCCAAACCCTAGCATGTCCGCTTAACCCCAAAAGCACACCCAATAATCCCCTTGACCTCCTCGTCGCTAATCCCTAACAAAATTGGCTCGAATCCGAGTAAAACTCGTCGAATGGCGGATCTAGGGTTCAACGGTTTGAGTCTGTTTCAAAGCTGTCAGGGTTGAATGGGTTCTAGTTAGTATTATAAGCCTATTTTTGACGAAATAAACGTGTAATGCTAACTGGAACTCAAGTTCGAAAGGGCATGTTGGTGGGATCAGAGAAAAGAACAGTAAGTTCTTCTTAGCTTCTTCTTTTCCTTTTTCTATATGTTTATTTGTTTGTGTTAAGTTGTAATTAGTCGTTTCTTTAGGTTTTCAGTTTAAGTTAATTCTTAATCCAGTAAATATTCCGCCTCTTTTTCTAATTCTGGTCAGATTAAATACTCCAATGTTCGTTTGAGTAGTTCAATCGATTATTCGTTTGCCTAAATTAGGTTCGTTGTAATTCGTCTTTGTTCGTTATTTTCTCCTTTCTCCATCAGACCATTTACTTAGTCTAGTTTTCTTCTGTCAATTAGTAACATATGTTATAAATAGTTTCGTCGATTAATTCATTCTTGTTTGTAGACCAGTAGTTTTCGTCAAATGGTTTGATGTCGAGTGTTGTATGTACTGATCCTTAGACACTTAGCTTCAGGGCTCATCGTTAGTATGCTTTCTGCTCCTACATCTTTGTTTTAATGCTATTCATTTAATTTGAGTTTCGAGCTTAAACTGTGGTCTGAGTTTGATGAATTGAATCCTAAGGTTGTCATGTTCAGGGTCTGAAATGAATCTGACATTGGTTTGAATTCAGTGTTGGTATGATAATGTTAATTAGATAGTAGTGAGTTATAAGGTTGCATTCAGAACTTAGGAGAATTGGTTATAGCTGCAGTCACAGGGTCTACAGGGGTATTTTGGGGGTTTAAAAGTTTGGCAAATGATCTTGCTAAGTGGGCTGTTAGTAAAGTACTTAATTAACCATTAATCTAATGTGTTAGTGGGGAACAAAACATAATGGTATGGGGAGGCTTAAAAGGAATTGATTAAAATATGTTGCCCATACCTGCTTGAACTTTAAATAAAGAAAAGACAAGGGTTAGTGGGGAACAAGTGAATTAAATAAAGAAAAGATAAGGGTTAATGGGGAACAAAACATACTCTAGTGGAGTTCTAAAGAATATCATGGGCAGAATTAGTTTCTCAATTCTGCCTAAGTGCTCTTACGAGCTGGCAGGGTCAGTGTTTGGGTATAAATGGAGGGACTTATGACAGAGTTAGGGGCGGATTTGGAGAGAAGGGAGATCAGTCTTTGATCAGTTTTTTTAGAGTTAAAAGAGTTCAAAAGGTTCTGAATTTTGGGTCCTTAGGAGTTTGAGAGAGGTTCTGCTTTTGGTTCCTCTCTAATCAGTCTTAGAGAGCAGTTTTGAGGGTCCAAAAGATCAGTTTTATTTGAGGGATTTTAGGATCAATTTTCAGAGGTTAAATTTAAAAGAATCTTTGAGGAGAGTTGAGGCCAGTTTTTGAGAGTTTTAAACAATCAGTTTCTTTTAGAGAGTGCTGGAGAGTTTAAGAACAGAAAACCAAAAGAAAGATACTGTTTCATTGCATCCGTAGGTGTAATTCGAATTCTGGATAGTGATTCTCATTCCTTTTGATTGCTTAAGTGGTTCGGTGGTCTACTGGTTCAGTTTTGGGTTTAATACAAGCTTGGTTGAGTCTGTTTGTCTTGGTATTTGCTGTTGCTGTTGGTTTACAACCTTTCTGGGTTTTTCTGGAGTATTGATTGAGTCGCTGCTACTGGTGTATTGTTGTTGTATTGACTGTTACTAGCCTGTTGCTGACCTCCTTCTCTTCTCATTGTATTGCCATTTCCAGGTATCCCTTGAATCCATAAAAGATGAGATACAAAAATATGTAAAGTTGTAATTACATGAAGCTTGATGAATGAATGATCTTTGGCCTTCAGTCTTCAATAACAACTTGTTTGGAATCCAGTAGCATAATGTGAAAGTAGTTAGTTTAGTTTGTTTCATCCTAGTCCAAGTAGTGTATTCTGGGAACCATGTTGCTCTTTCTTTCTTATATGAATATTTGTGGTATGTAAAGTTAATTGAATACTTGAGATACTATGTATATGGACTATTAACCTATGCCTATTCTCTTCAATAGAATCGACTTTAGTGTGGTTCATTTTTAGTATAGTCCAAGTATGGCACCCTGTTCTATAAAGTATTAAAACTAGAATATGATGGAGCCTAAAAGGTTAGGAAGAATGTCTATGTCTGTACCAGTAATTCCATGTATAATAGATAGTAGAAATGGTTTATACTTCATTGTTTAGTGTCAATAACCCTAGCCTGGATATCATGTAGTCATAGTTCATAAGTTGCATCTCTTCTAGCTTCGATATTGAGTTATTATGATTCGCCCACTAATTGCATATTGAAGGAAAGGATTGAGGCATTAGTGTAAGTTCGTTTGGGTAAAGTCTGAAATTTTTGGACCATGGAGATTGGGCTTGAATGCGTGGCAAACAAGCCCAAAGATTTCCCAACCCACAGAAAGGTCTCCTAGGGGAGATTAAAAGAACGTTGGGCTCAAGAACTGATCCACGACTTTGAGCCCAAACGCTGGTGGCTGAAATGCCGGGTTTCTACAATCGTGCATAAGCAAATTCATTATTTGGACTTGACTGGAAGAATTCAATTCATATTTCAACGTATTATAATTCAATACATAATTAACTAGGACTCTTTTTTTATTTTAGAGACAAATAAAGTAGAGAATCATAGTTGCTCTTAGGTTTGCCCTTTAAATAATGAACGAGATGAGCCTCACCAAATAAAGCACCTAGATTGCGGGGCCCTCAATAATTGTATATATTAAAATACTTAGATTTCGGGACGGGCCGTTTAGCGAATTTCACGGCCTTCCCCAAAATAATAATGCGTATTGAAATTTGAAGCCGTTACTCTTTCCAAAATACTTTGAAAGAGTTGAAAGCTGCTAGAGAATTTGAAGGTAAAAGGTAGGATCAAAAAATAAAAGTACAAAAGGTCGAAGCTTTTATAGGAGGAAATAGAATAAATACGTGATGATTCTTATTCGGAGATGACCAGTCGATGATCGACACGTGTCTGATGTCAGAATGATGTGACTGATGGGGCGTTTCGGATTATTCATTATCTTGGTTTTAACGTACGAATGAAGGAACCAGGATTCATTATCGTTTCCCATCATTTCGACGAACCTACTCTCTAAGAAACGAGGGGACTATCTGTATACGGGTGAACTCGGGGTTAGCGCACACACCGACTTCCCGGTTGGTCCAACTAAGAAAGAGTACGGATGTATGAGATCGAGACCGAAGTTGAGAACTCTTTGGATCGAGGCTGGAACGGGGTACTCGCTACCGGGCCTGACGAGATAACGCTCCCCAAACCTAGAACGAGCTCCAAGACCTCGAAAGCACTATAAACTCTTGCACATGACTAACAGAGAGCCGTGATATCCACACCCAACCGGATATTACGGGGGATCTCGCCCAGTGTCGGTAGTATATCGGTAATTAACGAGAAAGGAGGATTTGTACCTTTTTTTAGAATTGTACTAGAGATCTCTTCTCCTTCCTGAGGAGTGCACGCTGGTCGTGACTTCTTTCTGTTAGTGTCAAATCCCAAATAGAACGAGGTTCGGACAAGTTGCAAAGCCGGATGATCTTTTGGTTACCGGTACGCAGCCTCCCCCGGCTCGAGTTGTCCGCTCGGGTAAGCCAGGTCTAGAACAAACAAACCTAGGTTTTTAAACCTAGCATAACAATACCTCATGCCGGATCCCTAATAGGAACGTTTGTTTGCATCATGTGCATTTTGACTTAGGAGACTCAACACAGGGGTTGGGTCTGTCTTGGACAGGTGTACAAAAAACGAAAAGACCATCCTGATGCATCCTACTTGCTACTTGTGCATTTATTTGCTTCGGATTTGCATATTGACCGGCTTTGGAATGAAAGGAGAGAATTTAGGAAAGAAATAACAGTGTAGAGGGTTAAGAGAGTGAATCACATGTTTAAAGAAAAACCAGTGTCCAAATAGCGCTGAAACTCTACCGATTTTTTGGAAAAAAAGAAAGAGAAACAAATTAAAAATGAGAAAGGAATTTTGTTTTCGAAAATAGTTCATTTTATTTGCCCAAACTACGCCAGTTTGATTCTCACAGGGTGTGAGATACGTAGGCAACCCCCATCGGGTCCAACTTCCTTTTTGCAAAAATAATCCGAAAGAACAAAAATTTTACTTTTTATTTTTTGAAAATAGTTAGGGTGATTCCATTCTTGTCAGAAATAGCCGAATGGCTCTAAAAGGGCGCCAGAAGGCTGTTTTTGCCAAAATAGCTGCCTGTGGTCATTTTTCAAGGTTTTCACCGATTAGCCAACACAGCCTTAAAATCTTCGTCTTCGAGGTGCTGAAAGGCCGTATTTGCAAAACCGGATTTTATTTTATTTTAAAAAAAGGGTAAAAGAAAAAGTGTGTCAATTTTGTCTTCAAGTCAAATGAGTCTTCATTTTTGCTTAATCACCCTAATAAATGTGCAGAATGAGCACGAGTCCAAGTTTGCCGATAGCAGTTATGAACAAGATCCCTTTGGAGTTGCGTTTGTGGTGGGAAGATCTGGGCAAGTCAGAGCAAGATAAGGTCAATCTACATTTGGGAGGTCTCACCGGGTTATTAAAGATCAGACCTAGAGGAGACATCATAAAGGCTTTGGTTACGTTCTGGGACCCGGCCCATAACATATTTCACTTCTCGGATTTTGAACTCACCCCGACCTTGGAAGAGATAGAAGGTTATATGAAAAGTACTACAGGTTTGAGGCATAAGTATCTGATCGCTCCAAGGGCCATTAACTCTCACAAATTCATGGATTTGCTAAAGATAAACAAGGGAATCCCATATTCCGAGTTGGAATGGGAGTTTTCCACTCTACGTTTTATATACCAGAAGTACGGGCATGTAAGAGGGTTCAATGATCCGCAAAGCGGGTTTTTTAGTAAAGGGAACCGAACAAAATGGAATGAGCATAGGCGTTTCGCTTTCATGGTAGCGTTCTTAGGCCTTGTGGTGTTTCCCCAAAAAGACGGGAATATCGATTTGCGGGTGGCTGGAGTCGTCAAGGTCCTGGTTACCAACGCCAAGAGCACTCTCGCCCCTATGATAGTGTCTGAGATATACCGAGCTCTCACAGCTTGTAAAGCTGGGGCAGACTTCTTCGAGGGATGCAATTTGCTACTACAAATGTGGATGATCGAGCACTTGTGCCACCACCCTCAGTATATGAGTTATGGATCCGCAGAGAAAAGCTGCATTGAAGAATTCAACACAAGGGTTTCAGGGTTCAAGTTACCGGAGGGGTTTGGAGAATGGAGCCCGCCTTCGCGCCATCACTACGAGACAAATAGAATGGAAGCTAGGTTGGCTTCCTGCTGAAGAAATTGTATATATACCCGCCACGGGTCCTTACTTCCTCCTAATGGGTCTTCGAGGTATTCAGCCTTACGCTCCCTACCGAGTGATGAGACAATTAGGAAGGTGTCAGGTGATGCATCCAGATGAAGATCTCAGTATCCACGCGGTTGAGATTAGCTCCGACGGCCAATTTCACGAAGAAACAGTTCGTTCTATTTGAAATGAGTGCCAATATTTGACGGCAAGCACCCGAGTGTGGAACCTATCTAAAGGAGAGGTCTCACCCGCCTACCTTGCCTGGTATAGAAAGAAGAACACTGCAAGGGCCGAATCAGAAAGACCGACCAAAAAACCGCACATTCAGGAATTCGTCGAGGCATCGCAAGAACCATGGGCTTGGTTGGCCAAAGAAAACGAGTACAGGGCCACGATAGGAAAGCTGGAGAAGCAAGTCAAAGGCCTTCAATTCGAGAACGGCTTACAAGTAGCGGCGGATGAGGGTGAAAAGAAAAGTCTAGCCAAAGAAAATGAAGTCCTTCGAGCTCAAATTCAAAAACTGAAAGTAGCAGCAGAAAATCCAGTCCGAAGTAACAGGGATGAAAAGCTCCTAGCTAACCTAAGGCAGAAAGTGAGTAACTATAGTTTCTATTTGAACAAAGCAGAAAGTGAACTAGCCGGGGTTCAAAAACAATTGGCTAAAAATGCAGATGAGCAGGCATGCCTGGTTAAGCCGTTGAGAGAAAGGTACGATGATAAGGTCGCGGGGTTGAAGAAAAGGGTCATCGCCACGAGAAACAAAATGATCAAGCAGGCAAAAGACTTCAAGGATGAAAGGGAACACTGTTACATGACATTGGCACAGTTAGAAATAGACTTGCAACAACTTCAGGAACAAAACTGTGCAGCCAAGCAAACTTTGGAAGCCAGGTCCCAGCAGATTGGGCATTTGTTACAAGAAAAGGGCGTCATAAGAGAGAGAATTAGAAACGTTGCTGACTACATCGTTATGAAGTGCCACATTTGTGAGGATATGACCCGCACTACATTCTTTGCAGCGGTGATGACCTTTGTTAAACAAATGATGTACAGCTTGGACCGACTTCAAAGGGATCTTGCACATAGGCCCGTGGCGAGACCGAATGATGTCCCACGGACACCAGGAGCATTGATGTACTCATGATTTTCAGTTTGTTTTTGTATTTCCTTTTCTGTCAGAGCCTGTAAGGCATGTTGGGTTTTCTCTCTGTTTGAGTCTGTATTTCTTTAAAGTATGATAGCTTAATTTCAGAGTCTGTATCTTGTCTTTGCATCAGAGTCTGTTAGTGTTTTGAAATCTGTTAGTATTAAGTCTTTGTGATCGAAGCATCTATTTTTATAAAAGCTGAAAATCCCAAAAATATTTTATTCACTTTCACACTTATTTGATAGAACTACGCACGGTCTGATTCATGCAGGGATATGATACATAGGCAATCTCTATAGGATTCGACCACCACTAAAAATAAAAAAGGGAAATAAAGAAGGATAGAATAAAAGAATCTTAAAAGAAGAGGCACAATTATGAGAGGCCGGGATGGTGCACGCAACCGAAGCAAATGCATGATAGAAAATGGTTAATCGCCTAGGCACATTGCATCCCAACGTGTAATTGCATAAGTGTTAAACTCTAAGAACTAACAAGTTTGTTGCTTTCCAAAGAGTTCAAGCAGTTTGTTTATTTAGAGGATACTGGCACATTATCATTACCATACCAGATCAAAGGGACCAATACCAGAAATCATGTCTATCCCGGAGGTTGACACTAGTGTTGAGGTAGAGGAGTTGGACGTCAATAAAATGAAAGAGGAGATGTTCAAGCTTAAGCAACAGATGACCGAAATGTACCAGGCCTAGTCCCAAGGGCAATCACCACCGTCTTACCCAGCCAACCTGGCTTTTACCCCACCATTAGCTCAGTCTCAGGATCATCCCGCCAACAATCCAGGTTTTCCCATTTATCAACACTACCATGGCACTACTTCTCATATGCCGCAATCTCTACCACCAAAATCGATTCCATGCCCTCCTCCGCCAGTCACCCCTATCTTTGTGGCATCTCCACCAGCTGCACTCCATAGATCCCTGAGTGAACCCGTGTTCCAAGCTCAGGACAACCAGTATTATCCCCCGGAACCCACTTTCAAAGCTCCCCGAAACCTACCCCTACGATCCACGTTCTGATCTCCCGAGAGAAGCTGAGAGACCAGCCAAAAATTCCGAACATGAGGAGATGTTCAGAAAAATGAAAAGCATAGAACAATCATTTAGGGATATGAGAGGGCTAGGAGGTCAGGTAAGCATGGCTTACAAAGACCTGTGTTTATTCCCAAATGTACAACTACCGGCAGGGTTCAAAATGCCCAAATTCGACTTGTACAATGGACACGGTGATCCGGTGGCTCATTTGAGAGGTTTTTGTAGTAAGATGAGGGGAGCCGGAAGAAAGGATGAAATGCTAATGGCTTACTTCAGTCAGAGTTTGAGCGGAGTAGCATTAGAGTGGTACACATGCCAAGATCACGGAAGATGGTACACATGGGATGATCTGGCACAGGCATTCGCTTGTCACTTTCAGTATAATCTTGAGATCATTCTAGACCAACTATATTTGACTAAAAGAGAAGAAGCACAATGAAAGCTTTAGAGAATATGGTTTCCGGTGGAGGGAGCAAGCAGCAAGGGTAGAACCCCCAATGAAAGAGAGCGAGATGGTCGATTACTTTTTGCAGGCTTTGGAGCCAACTTACTTTGGTCATTTGGTGCCCGCAATTGGAAAGTCTTTTAATGAGGTTGTAAAAATGGGAGGCATGGTCGAGGAGGGGCTTAAGTCCAACAAAATCATGAGTTATTCAGCGATCAAGGCAATCACTCAGGCCATTCAAAGTGGCACTGGGGGTGTACTTGGGAAGAAGAAGAAAGAAGATGTCACGACTATTGAGTCCGAAGCCTGGTTCGGATCTAGAGGCCCGTCATCCTACTATAGCCAACTGCGACCCTACCACCAAAATTACCCCATACTCCATATAGCCCTCTACAACATTACTACCCACCGCCAGATCCCCATTTTTCCGTCCATCATGCACAAACCTATACCCAAACTCCAACACACGCACAATGGCGTGCGCCGGCTCCACAAAATCCATACCCAGCTCCACAAAACACATATCCACCCCAAGAGCCTACAGAAATGCCCCCAGAACGGGTTTCCGACCAAACCAAGCCTTCAAGAATGAGAGGTTACAGAAGCAAAAGACTTTCACTCCACTGAGGGAATCATATACCAGTCTTTTCCACAGGTTAAGGCAGCTGGGCATGCTGAATCCAATTGAGCCTAAAGTGCCTAATCCTCCTCCTAGAAATCTTGACCACTCGGTGAGTTGTGAGTACTGTTCAGGAGCCCCGAGGCATGATACAGAGAAGTGTTGGAAACTGAAAACAGCTGTGCAGGAGCTTATTAATACTCATCGGATCAAGGTTCAGTCCCCAGAAGCACCAAATATCAATCAGAATCCACTCCCAGCTCACCATGAGACCCATATGATTGAGTTGATACACAAAGAAGGGGATCCCAAGAAGCCCTCACAGATGGTAATGATGGTCCGTTCCAGTGAAACCAGCTCAAAGGAAAAGGTAACTAATGGGAAATCAATGGTCCAGTTGAAAGGGGTAGACAATAAGCCAGCTGTGGTAGCCGAGAAAGGGTCATCAAGCATTGTTGCAGTGAAACCCGAGAAAGCTAAAGTGGTAGTACTAGGGGTTGCAAGTGAACCTGTTATGGTCGTGAAGGGGGCTCGCACAGAGCCTGTTATCATAAAACCAGTAACTCAGCTTCCAGTGATTAACAACAAAGCTGTTCCTTGGAATTATGAACAGGTGACGGTGATTTACAAAGGGAACGAAATCAAGGAAGAAGTTTGTGAAGCACAAGGTTTGACTCGCTCAGGAAGGTGTTTTACTCCCGAGGAGTTAAGAAGAACTAAAGATGATCCAACGCCGGTGAAGAAAGCTGTAACTAAAGAAGAGGCAGAGGAATTTTTGAGGAAAATGAAAGTGCAGGACTATTCTGTTGTAGAACAGTTGAGGAAAACGCCCGCTCAGATTTCATTACTCTCATTGCTAATCCATTCAGATGAGCACCGCCAATCACTGATGAAAATCTTGAATGAGGCCCATGTTCCCGACAAGATCTCGGTAAACCATCTGGAAAAGATAGCCAACAAGATTTTTGAAGTAAACAGAGTCACTTTTTCCGATGATGAATTGCCGGTAGAGGGTACTGAGCATAACAAAGCCCTTTACCTTACAGTGAAATGCGAGGATTCCGTGGTTACCCGGGTATTGGCTGACAATGGTTCAAGTGCGAACATTTATCCTCTCTCCAGTCTAAGCAAGCTGAAAGTAGAAGATGAGAGGATCCATAAGAACATTATCTGTGTGCGGGGATTTGACGGCGGAGGCAAAGACTCAGTCGGGGACATAATGTTGGAGCTGACCATAGGTCCAGTAGAATTCACAATGGAATTCCAAGTGCTGGATATAGCTGTTTCCTACAATTTGCTATTAGGGTGACCGTGGATTCACGCCGCTAAAGCAGTGCCATCAACACTCCATCATATGGTCAAGTTTGAATGGGACAGACAGGAAATAGTGGTGCACGACGAAGATAATTTGTGCGCTCACAACAACACCATTGTGCTATTCATTGAAGTGGAAGATGACAAGGGACCATGGGTCTACCAAGTTTCTGACGCAATGTCAGTCGAGAAAGTTCCAAAAGGGAAGTGTATCCCGAATTCGAAAATAAACGCCGCATCAGTCATGGTAGCGTATGAAATGTTGAAGAATGGTTTTGTACCAGGAAAGGGTTTGGGATCAGCGTTGCAAGGCATCATACGGCCCGTGTCTCTTCCCAAGAACTTGGGAACATTTGGTATGGGATTCAAGCCCACAGCCGCAGATATAAAAAGAGCCAGGAAATTGAAACATAGGGCATGGGTCCTTCCAAAGCCGGTCCCACGTCTTCCCAAATCATTTGTCAAGTCCGGTACGAGGAGTCTCCCAGTGACAGCAATTCCCAGTTCTATGATTAATCCTGACAAGGAGTTGATTGAAAGATTTGAGAAGTTGTTCGATAGTATGAACATGGTGGAAATTGGAGAAGGTTCTAGCAACGCGGAAGTGCAATTTGTCGGGCCAAAAACAAAGCTTAATAATTGGAAGGCTACTCCTCTCCCTACTCGGAAGGAGTCTTGGTAGTTCGCTTTGATTTTCCTTTAAGTTTGTACGGATTATTCCAGGGTTGTAATCCAGATTTCATTTTTTCAGTCTGTTCGAGTGTGCAAACCTTGTTATCTTTTATCATTCAATGAAATACAATTTCCCTTTCTTCATCATTCCTGATGGTTTTTCTTTTGTTTTTGTTTTCCTTTCTATACAGTTCTTTTTACGCTGGTTCTAATGACATGACATGCATAAGGAATCCTCAGCCCAGTCTTAAAAATCAATCTGACTCCGAAATATTAGTTCAAGAAGTAGTTTGTGATTACAAATCAGAATACGAGGATGAGGATGAAGCCTTCGAAGAGATTAGTAAGGAGTTAATTCACTTCGAAGAAAAACCCAAACCCAACCTGAATGACACATAAGCCGTCAATTTAGGGGACACAGACAATGTCCGAGAGACTAAAATAAGTGTCCACCTCGAGCCAAAAATCCGGGAGGAGTTAATCAAAGCACTCATCGAGTACAAAGATGTTTTTGCATGGTCATATGACGACATGCCAGGTTTAAGCACTGATTTAGTAGTCCACAAATTGCCCACTGATCTGGCATTCCCTCCCGTCAAGCAAAAGTTGAGGAAATTCAAAACTGATATGAGTGTGAAGATTAAAGAAGAAATTACCAAACAGTTGGATGCAAAGGTTATCCGGGTCACCCGATATCCTGTTTGGTTGGCTAATATCGTGCCTGTACCGAAGAAGGATGGCAAGATCAGAGTATGAGTCGATTACCACAATCTCAACAAAGCAAGTCCAAAGGATAACTTCCCATTACCCAATATCCACATTTTGATCGATAATTGTGCCAAGCGTGAGATTGGATCTTTTGTGGATTGATATGCCGGGTATCATCAGATTCTAATGGATGAAGAAGATGCAGAAAAGACGGTGTTCATCACGCCATGGGGAACTTATTGCTACCGGGTAATGCCATTTGGTTTGAAGAATGTTGAGGCAACTTATATAAGGGCGATGACTACTATGTTTCATGATATGATACACAAGGAGATTGAGGTGTACGTAGATGATGTGATCATAAAATCAAAACATCAGGCCGACCACGTCGAGGATTTGAGGAAATTCTTCCAGAGGCTTCGCATGTACAACCTCAAGCTTAACCCCGCCAAGTGTGCATTTGGTGTTCCATCCGGAAAACTGTTGGGATTCATAGTCAGCCGGCGAGGCATCGAGTTGGACCCATCAAAGATCAAAGCCATACAAGAATTTCCCCCTCCGAGGAACAAGACTGAAGTGATGAGTCTGTTAGGAAGGTTGAACTACATCAGCAGGTTTATTGCTCAGCTCACGACAACTTGTGAGCCTATTTTCAAGCTGTTGAAGAAGGACGCTGCGATCAAGTGGACTGATGAGTGTCAAGAAGCATTTGATAAGATAAAAGGTTACTTGTCAAACCCACCTGTGTTGGTTCCGCCAGAACCAGGGAGACCTCTGATTCTTTACTTGACAGTTTTGGAAAATTCATTTGGTTGTGTACTGGGGCAGCATGATGCCACCGGCAGGAAAGAACAGGCCATCTACTATCTTAGTAAAAAGTTCACGGCTTATGAGGTTAAGTATACTCACCTGGAAAGAACATGTTGTGCCCTAACTTGGGTGGCACAGAAGTTGAAACATTATTTGTCATCCTACACAACTTACCTCATTTCACGCTTGGATCCATTGAAGTATATCTTTCAAAAGCCTATGCCGACAGGAAGACTTGCGAAGTGGCAAATTCTGCTCACAGAGTTTGACATAATCTATGTGACTCGAACTGCGATGAAAGCCCAAGCATTGGCCGATCATTTGGCCGAGAACCCGGTCGATGAAGAGTATGAGCCACTGAGGACTTATTTTCCTGATGAAGAGGTGATGCATATTGATGAACTAGAACAGGTCGAAAAACCAGGTTGGAAACTTTTCTTTGATGGGGCTGCTAACATGAAATGAGTGGGAATAGGAGCCGTGCTTATTTCCGAAACAGGACATCACTATCCTGTTACAGCTCAACTTCGTTTTTATTGTACCAACAATATGGCTGAGTACGAAGCATGAATTTTGGGTTTAAGGCTAGCTGCAGACATGGATGTCCAGGAAGTCTTGGTCTTGGGAGACTCAGATCTTCTGGTACATCAAATTCAAGGAGAATGGGAAACACGAGATCTGAAGCTCATACCATACTGACAATGCTTGCATGATCTTTGCCAATGGTTTAGATCAGTGGAGTTCAGGCATATTCCAAGGGTCCATAATGAGGTCGCCGATGCTTTGGCTACCCTAGCGGCAATGTTGCACCATCCGGACAAAGTCTATGTCGATCTTTTGCACATTCAAATACGAGATCAGCATGCTTACTGCAACATGATTGAAGAAGAATTTGATGGCGAACCATGGTTCCATGATATCAAGGAATACATCAGAATGGGGATATACCCAGTGCAAGCCACGGGGGATCAAAAGAGAATAATTCGACGGTTGGCAAGTGGATTCTTCTTGAGTGGAGGAGTTTTGTATAAAAGAACACCAGACCTTGGATTGTTAAGATGCATAGATGCTAGACAAGCTACGACTGTCATGTCCGAAGTACATTCAGGAGTCTGCGGACCACATATGAGCGGATATGTGCTGGCAAAGAAAATTCTCCGAGCAGGTTATTATTGGCTCACCATGGAGCGAGATTGTATTAGTTTTGTGCGCAAATGTCATCAGTGCCAGATACACGGAGATTTGATTCATTCTTCACCATCGAAATTGCAAATGTCATCGCCATGGCCCTTTGTCGCTTGGGGCATGGATATCATTGGACCAATTGAGCCAGCGGCATCCAACGGGCATAGGTTCATTCTGGTAGCCATTGATTATTTCACCAAATGGGTTGAGGCCAAAACTTTCAAGTCTGTGACTAAGAAAGCAGTGGTCGATTTTGTTCACTCAAATATCATCTGTCGATTTGGAATCCCAAAGGTGATCATCACGGATAATGGTGCTAATCTTAACAACAATTTGATGAAATAGGTATGTCAACAGTTTAAGATTACACACCGCAATTCTACCCCATATCGTCCCAAGGCGAATGGAGCAGTTGAGGCAACCAACAAAAACATAAAGAAAATACTTCGGAAAATGGTAGAAGGTTCTAGGCAATGGCTTGATGGGTTATCGCACTACTGTCCGTACTTCAGTGGGGGCAACTCCTTATTTGTTGGTATATGGAACTAAAGCTGTAATACCTGCGGAAGTTGAAATCCCGTCCCTTCAGATTGTCGCTGAGGCTGAGATTGATGATGATGAGTGGGTCAAAACCCGTCTGGAGCAGTTGAACTTGATTGATGAAAAAAGATTGGAAGTTGTGTGTCATGGCTAGTTATATCAAAAGAGAATGGCAAGAGCATACAACAAAAAGGTACGTCCCCGGAAATTTGAAATGGGCCAGCAGGTGCTGAAACGTATCCTTCCACACCATGCTGAAGCAAAAGGCAAGTTCGCCCCAAATTGGCAAGGGCCATTCATTGTAACCAAAGTATTGTCCAATGGTGCCTTATGTTTAACAGATATCGAAGAAAAATGCATAGACATGGCTATCAATTCTGATGCAGTAAAAAGATATTATGTATGATTTCTTTGGTATAATTGTTGATTGTTTGTATTTGGCATTATTTCGAAGATTGAAATGACGAAGGCAATTTGTTCTACTATCTAAACATTTTACAATTTGTTCCCCTTTTTTAGCCTTATTTCTTTCTTTCATACCCCTCTTTTGGAATCAATAACGAAAAGAGAGAAAAAGAAAGAAAAGAAAAAGAGAAAAGAAAAGAAGTGAATATATATATATATATATATATATATATATATATATATATATATATATATATATATATATATATATATATATATATATATAACAACAAGGAAATTCAGGTGTGAACTACGTTTGACCTGATCCCTGTTAAGGGTACGTAGGCAGGTTCATGGCTCGGTCATAGTAAAATAAAATATCCCAAGATCCCCAAGCAAGAAACTGGGACAGAGGTTGTATTTGTAATGAGGAATGTGATTCCAAAAGTTGTAATTTCAAACCCATATCAAATTATTTTGAGCCTTTGATACCCTTTCTTTCTAATCTCATCCAAAAGCCCACGTTACGGTCCAAAGAAAGAACTTTGATCAGTTTTTCGAGAGATAACGAGTCGAGCAAACAGAAGTGATTCATATCAGGGTAATACTCCATTCCAAGCAGGGAAATTAATGAAAATGAGAGAGTCTTATTGGTGAAAACCTTCACAGGCACCATAAGGCGACAGAAGTTGAGAGAAATAAAATGAGAGAGTCTTATCGGTGAAAACCTTCACAGGCACCATAAGGCGACGGGAGTTGAGAGAAACGAGAGTCTTATTAGTGAAAACCCCTCGAAGGGCACTATAAGGCGACAAGGAATTAAAAGGGGGCAAACGAGATAAGCTTGATGGAAAGGATCCGTCGAGACATCAAGTAGAATAAAGATGTTGTTTCGGCAAAAGAAGATGGGTTGCGGGACCTTTGAAATGCAAAGTAGGGGCATCAGAAAGATTGATTGATGTAAATAGACTGGGTTGATTAATCCAAAAATGCACGAAATGACCATTGGGATCGGTTATACCATTCAGATAAGTTATTTTCTCTTCAAACAATTGTTCAGAAAGATTTTTCTTGTCCTATCTTTCGAAGTCATCATTTTCCATTTATTTTTGATCAATAGTAGTTTGTTTTTAAGAAGGATTTTCAGAGCTAACTACCAGTTGCCAACATGGTGCAAGGTAAATGGGAATAAGACAGGAAAGGATAATGTGATGGGACGAGAAAGACGTCGTTGTAAGACCAAATGATGGATTGGTCTAAGATTTTGGGACAGTGTGGAGCAAAGGTGGAAAACAACGGTTGAGAAGTTGTTGAATACAGAATCATCAAGAAGGTCGGAAGTTATCAGCCAAGTTTCAAGATGGTCGAACAACGCGGAGCATGGAAAAGAGCGAAAGGGAAAACCGTCCCCAGCAGGAGCATCCCCATGTTTTAAACTAACAAATTCTCTTTGATTTTAAGCAGGGACAGGAAATGTTATTGATGATAGAAAGACATGCCACAAGAAAGATTGTCAAACTGGGGCAGAAAATTTTCTTTCATTTTGAAATTTTCTGGAAGTCAGGTACCCACTTGGGGAAGAAGGAAGATAACACAAGTTTGGAGAAAAGTGGTATCCCCAGCAGTTTTTGGAAGAAGGCAAAACAAGTTTAAAGAAAGCAATTTCGGGAGGAAGATAACACAAGTCTTAAGGGAAGTAGTTCCAGAGGAAGGAAAACACCAGCTTTAAGGGAAGTAGTCTCTGAAGGAGGAAAATAACATATTTTTGAATGAAATACCGGTGTTATCCCCAGCAGTTTTCAGAGAAATGAAACACTAGTTTTGAGGGAAGCAGTTCTGAAAGCGGTCGGAGGATAATTCGCGTGTCGGAGGAGAAACAATTTGAATTTCACAAGAAAGAAAGAAACATCAAAAGAAACACAAGCCAACAAGAAAGCAAGGCAACAAGAGCAAGTTTGAAGATCTAGATAAGATTTTGTAATTCCTAGTTTAGTCCAGCTTCTTGTTTTTTTTACCATGATGTAATAAGGAGGTAAGTAAGCGGTAGCAGCATCAGCAATAGCAGTAACAGCAAAATTACAGCTCCATGGTAGTCCCAGCTACCAAAACTTCCCGAACTACATTGACCTGATTCCCTTTTAGCCAGGGATATGTAGGAAACCTTCGAAGCAGAGGTTCGGCCAACTCTCTTTCAAAAATATGCTTCACATGGAGTATTCCAACGGGCAAAAATCACTCGTATCCGCTCACTTTATCTTTGCACGAAAACCCCTAGTGTTTTCGGACAAAGAGGGGCAGCTGTGAGCACGTGATTTTTGCCCTATGAGAACTACTTCCAAAAATTCAAAATAAAATAATTTTTTCTTTGTGTGCAATTTTGAGAATTCGCGTGACATTTTTTTTTTTGTGGATAATTATTTGTATTTTTGTCTGTGAATGTTTATTCTATTTTTAAATACAAAAAATATATGTGTTGCATTTGCATTTACGATTTACTTTTGCAATTTAGGATTAATTAAACAGTAATTTGTTTTACGAAAATGAAAAATCAAAAAAATAACATACTTCGCATTTTTAGTGTCTAATGTCAAAATTGTGTGATTATCTTTGTATTTAATTTTGTGTGATAATTATTATTAAGGGCTAATTAGTATTTTTCTAAGTTAATTTTGGCTTTACAATTTATTTTAGAATTTTTGGTAATTAGGAATTAAAAAGAAAATAAAAGAAAAAGAAGAAACAAGAGAAAAAAAGTTAAAAATCGGACTGGGCCAGTTTTAAAAGAAAGGTTCAGGCCCAATGTCACACCCCATATCCAGGCCCAACCGGCCGGTCCAAGAGACCATACCAAACGACGTCGTTTCGTCGCCAATCAATCTCAACCGTTCAATCACCCAATCCAACGGTCCAAGATCCCCCTCCCATAACCCGTCTCTAGCCCGACCTGCTTACCCCGAACCATACCCGCCCCAGCTAATCCTAAACGACCTTGTTTGGCTTAAGTGACTTAATTTGGACCGTTGGTTCCCATCATCCAACGACCCAGATTAATCAACTAATTTTAATATACCAAACACCCCCCACCACTCGTCTCTTCAGAGACCAAAACACACACCACCACACACCGCCGCCTTCTACCCGCTGGAAATCACCCACGGCGGCGGACGGTGGCCAAACAACCCCAAAATCACACCCCTGAACCATCAAACCATCCCCTCTCCAAATCCACGCTCATTTTTCTTTGAATCAACCTCGAGCCCCTCGAATCTTCGATCAAAGATCCCCGTCCCAAACCCTAGCATGTCCGCTTAACCCCAAAAGCACACCCAATAATCCCCTTGACCTCCTCGTCGCTAATCCCTAACCAAATTGGCTCGAATCCGAGTAAAACTGGTCGAATGGCGGATCTAGGGTTCAACGGTTCGAGTCTGTTTCAAAGCTGTCAGGGTTGAATGGGTTCTAGTTAGTATTATAAGCCTATTTTTGACGAAATAAACGTGTAATGCTAACTGGAACTCAAGTTCTAAAGGGCATGTTGGTGGGATCAGAGAAAAGAACAGTAAGTTCTTCTTAGCTTCTTTTTTTCCTTTTTCTATATGTTTATTTGTTTGTGTTAAGTTGTAATTAGTCGTTTCTTTAGGTTTTCAGTTTAAGTTAATTCTTAATCCAGTAAATATTCCGCCTCTTTTTCTAATTCTGGTCAGATTAAATACTTCAATGTTCGTTTGAGTAGTTCAATCGATTATTCGTTTGCCTAAATTAGGTTCGTTGTAATTCGTCTTTGTCCGTTATTTTCTCCTTTCTCCATCAGACCATTTACTTAGTCCAGTTTTCTTCTGTCAATTAATAACATATGTTATAAATAGTTTCATCGATTAATTCATTCTTGTTTGTAGACCAGTAGTTTTCGTCAAATGGTTTGATGTCGAGTGTTGTATGTACAGATCCTTAGACACTTAGCTTCAGGGCTCATCGTTAGTATGCTTTCTGCTCCTACATCTTTGTTTTAATGCTATTCATTTAATTTGAGTTTCGAGCTTAAACTGTGGTCTGAGTTTGATGAATTGAATCCTAAGGTTGTCATGTTCAGGGTCTGAAATGAATCTGACATTGGTTTGAATTCAGTGTTGGTATGATAATGTTAATTAGATAGTAGTGAGTTATAAGGTTGCATTCAGAACTTAGGAGAATTGGTTATAGCTGCAGTCACAGGGTCCTCAGGGGTATTGGGGGGGTTTAAAAGTTTGGCAAATGATCTTGCTAAGTGGGCTGTCAGTAAAGTACTTAATTAACCATTAATCTAATGTGTTAGTGGGGAACAAAACATAATGGTATGGGGAGGCTTAAAAGGAATTGATTAAAATATGTTGCTCATACCTGCTTGAACTTTAAATAAAGAAAAGACAAGGGTTAGTGGGGAACAAGTGAATTAAATAAAGAAAAGATAAGGGTTAATGGGGAACAAAACATACTCTAGTGGAGTTCTAAAGAATATCATGGGCAGAATTAGTTTCTTAATTCTGTCTAAGTGCTCTTACGAGCTGGCAGGGTCAGTGTTTGGGTATAAATGGAGGGACTTAGGATAGAGTTAGGGGCGGATTTGGAGAGAAGGGAGATCAGTCTTTGATCAGTTTTTTTTAGAGTTAAAAGAGTTCAAAAGGTTCTGAATTTTGGGTCCTTAGGAGTTGGAGAGAGGTTCTGCTTTTGGTTCCTCTCTAATCAGTCTTAGAGAGCAGTTTTGAGGGTCCAAAAGATCAGTTTTATTTGAGGGCTTTTAGGATCAGTTTTCAGAGGTTAAATTTAAAAGAATCTTTGAGGAGATTTGAGGCCAGTTTTTTAGAGTTTTAAACAATTAGTTTCTTTTAGAGAGTGCTGGAGAATTTAAGAACAGAAAACCAAAAGAAAGATACGGTTTCATTGCATCCGTATGTGTAATTCGAATTCTGGATAGTGATTCTCATTCCTTTTGATTGCTTAAGTGGTTCAGTGGTCTACTGGTTCAGTTTTGGGTTTAATACAAGCTTGGTTGAGTCTGTTTGTCTTGGTATTTGCTGTTGCTGTTGGTTTACAACATTTCTGGGTTTTTCTGGAGTATTGATTGAGTCGCTGCTACTGGTGTATTGTTGTTGTATTGACTGCTACTAGCCTGTTGCTGGCCTCCTTCTCTTCTCATTGTATTGCCATTTCTAGGTATCCCTTGAATCCATAAAAGATGAGATACAGAAATATGTAAAGTTGTAATTACATGAAGCTTGATGAATGAATGATCTTTGGCCTTCAGTTTTCAATAACAACTTGTTTGGAATCCAGTAGCATAATGTGAAAGTAGTTAGTTTAGTCTGTTTCATCCTAGTCCAAGTAGTGTATTCTGGGAACCATGTTGCTCTTTCTTTCTTATCTGAATATTTGTGGTATGTAAAGTTAATTGAATACTTGAGATACTGTGTATATGGACTATTAACCTATGCATATTCTCTTCAATAGAATCGACTTTAGTGTGGTTCATTTTTAGTGTAGTCCAAGTATGGCACCCTGTTCTATAAAGTATTAAAACTGGAATATGATGGAGCCTAAAAGGTTAGGAAGAATGTCTATGTCCGTACCAGTAATTCCATGTATAATAGATAGTAGAAATGGTTTATACTTCATTGTTTAGTGTCAATAACCCTAGCCTGGATATCATGTAGTCATAGTTCAGAAGTTGCATCTCTTCTAGCTTCGATATTGAGTTATTATGATTCGCCCACTAATTGCATATTGAAGGAAAGGATTGAGGAATTAGTATAAGTTCGTTTGGGTAAAGTCTGAAATTTTTGGACCATGGAGATTGGGCTTGAATGCGTGGCAAACAAGCCCAAAGATTTCCCAACCCACAGAAAGGTCTCCTAAGGGAGATTAAAAGAACGTTGGGCTCAAGAACTGATCCACGACTTTGAGCCCAAACGCTGGTGGCTGAAATGCTGGGTTGCTGCAATCGTGCACAAGCAAATTCATTATTTGGACTTGGCTGAAAGAATTCAATTCATAGTTCAACGTATTATAATTCAATACATAATTAACTAGGACTCTTTCTTTTATTTTAGAGACAAATAAAGTAGAGAATCATAGTTGCTCTTAGGTTTGCCCTTTAAATAATGAACGAGATGAGCCTCACCAAATAAAGCACCTAGATTGCGGGGCCCTCGATAATTGTATATATTAAAATACTTAGATTTCGGGACGGGCCGTTTAGCGAATTTCACGGCCTTCCCCAAAATAATAACGTGTATTAAAATTTGAAGTCGTTACTCTTTCCAAAATACTTTGAAAGAGTTGAAAGCCGCTAGAGAATTTGAAGGTAAAAGCTAGGATCAAAAAATAAAAGTACAAAAGGTCGAAGCTTTTATAGGAGGAAATAGAATCAATACGCGATGATTCTTATTCGGAGACGACCAGTCGATGATTGACACGTGTCTGAAGTCAGAATGATGTGACTGATGGGGCGTTTCGGATTATTCGTTATCTCGGTTTTAACGTACGAAGGAAGG
The DNA here is from genome assembly GCF_000393655.2 of Nicotiana sylvestris. Classification (NCBI taxonomy): domain Eukaryota; kingdom Viridiplantae; phylum Streptophyta; class Magnoliopsida; order Solanales; family Solanaceae; genus Nicotiana; species Nicotiana sylvestris. Next base: position 57,795,729 of record NC_091067.1, on the reverse strand, counting down.
AACCAGGATTCATTATCGTTTCCCATCATTTCGACGAACCTACTCTCTAAGAAACGAGGGGACTATCTGTATACGGGTGAACTCGGGGTTAGCGCACACACCGACTTCCTGGTTGGTCCAACTAAGAAAGAGTACGAATGTATGAGATCAAGACCGAAGTTGAGAACTCTTTGGATCGAGGCTGGAATGGGGTACTCGCTACCGGGCCTGACGAGATAACGCTCCCCAAACTTAGAACGAGCTCCAAGACCTCAAAAGCACTATAAACTCTTGCACACGACTAACAGAGAGCCATGATATCCACACCCAACCGGATATTACGAGGGATCTCGCCCAGTGTCGGTAGTATATTGGTAATTGACGAGAAAGGAGGATTTGTACCTTTTTTTAGAATTGTACTAGAGATGTAACTCTCCTACTATATAAAGGGGAAGCATTTATTCAATGGACACATTGTAACATGCATATCAAGGCAATACAAACTTATTTCTCTGCTTTCTAGCTACTGCAAAGTCTTGACTTTAGTTTTGTTCTTTTTCTTGTCTGGCTTCGAGCCCAGGACCCAATCGAGGGCAAAAATTATTTCTCAGTCCAAGTTCAAGCTAGGCCATATCGTTACGATTGGTTTGATTATTCATTATGTCCTTAACTTATTTATCTAACATTCTTGATTATTTGTGTTGAATCAATCCACATATCTTTAAAACCACATATAAATTTAATTGTTATTCATTTTAAGAGTAAACAATTATCATTGTCAAACTAAAAGTTTTCAGTTTTTCCATAATTCAATCACAACTATAAGTTTAGCAATAGTGCCTTCGCAGAAAAATTAAGAAAACGTAAAAAGAGAACAACCAAAAATACATTTGTCTTGGGAATCTTATTAGCCCAGTTTGGTGGTTACCTGAATTTTCATTTTGGTGGTGACTGGTGAGGGTTTGATTCCAACTTTGTAATCCCCTTCCCTTATCCCCTCTCTCTCTATATATATAGAGGCCTTGCTAGTATATTAATAATGCACCCATTTTTGGATTCTCTAAAGCGCCCTTATTATTTTTTATCCTTTCACCAAAATTTCACTATGAACCTAAAAACCTACACCCAAGCCTTCTCTACCCTCAGCTCCTTCCTTGTTTTCCATCGTCAATGGCAAAACCAAGCATAAAGGAAGGAACTGGTAAAACATTGACTCCTATGCAAATCACAATAACTACTAGTTGGGCAGAGGATTTGGTTTTTCATTAAAATCTTTTTAGGCCCTTTAAAGCTCTATTCTCCCGCTTCTTCGAATTCTCAAAATGTTATTCAAAAACCCCCCATTTCAGTTTCTAAATCTGATTCGAATACCTCAAAACATAGTATCAATTCACCCAACAACAAATCCAGTGAAATTACACAAGTGGGGTCTGCGGAGAGCAGTGTATACACAAATCTTACCCCTACCTCTCAATCAGCTTCACATCTTCTAATTTTATATTTGCTTAAAATAAATGTAGAGGAAACAAACAGAAAGAAACAACGAAAGAAAAATTTCCGTCACCCAAAATGGTTTTAAGAGAAGTTGTTTATGTTTAATCTATTTCCCAGTTTTATGTCTGTTGCTGTTGGCGGAGTCACCATTGATGAGGGAGAGACAGAAAAGAAAAGATAAAAAAAGAGAATTGACTTTCAATTTTGGTGAAAAGACAGTAAAGCCCCTCCTATAGGTGTGTTGGTCGTATGCTGCTAAGGACCTTCTAGAGAATCCAAAAATGAGTACATTGCATAATGTTTTGATGATTGCACTCGCAATTGTTTTGCACCTCAATTTCTCGCCACCCTGTAGGAAATAAAGTAGTAATATACTATCTCGAGATTTTGTTATTTATCAAATTTTATGATGAACTTCATAGGGGTTTCGAAATGCGTTTCTGCAAATTTTCACTTCATATGGAACTCGTTCATAGGACTTTTAACCATAGACGACATATATACACATTTACACATGTTTGAGATACTATAAACCCGAGTACAAGCTCCTACGAAACACGAAAAGGGCAATTTCCTACCAAAGATGCACACAGAACGCATCTACAGAAAAGCATTCCCCCAACCTGAAGCAGGTAACTCTAGCTACAACAGAAACCAAATTTCTACACATGTTAATCACCTTTACTTGCCTTGTGCTTGGATAAAGAAGAGTTGCATTTCCATCAGGAAGTTAATCATCTTTTACTTCTGTTGAAGAGCAAGAAACCATGCGTTTCATTTGTAATAAATGTGTTCTCAGGCTAAAATCTTTCACCTGTTTTACAAACTTCTGTCAGTTCTGAACAGATAATTGACAAGAAGAATGAGATTAAAAGGCAACATAAAAATGATCGTTTCGCAAATAAGGTAAGAAATGAGCTCCATGTTACCTGTACAGCTGTCAGTGATGACAAGAGATCTCTACATTGGTCAAGCAAAGCACGTTCGCTCCCAGCTACATTTTGAAGCTCATGTACCAACAAATCCACCTGCTCAACCTGTTCACATGTATAATAATGATGTTTAACGGAGTTTTGAATATGATGTGAGAGCAGTAGGCAGACTACAATTCAAATCCGTAAGAAATAAAGAGGTGCAAGAACTGCTAATGATTTCAGAGGGTATCAGGAAATAACTTCATTTTGGTCTCCATCTCATTTTGGTCCGTCTCATACATGAGATGAGCTAAAGCCAGAAGGGTCTTGCTCTTAAGTTTGCTGAACTGACTGAAAGGGAGAGCCAGTATAGATACCTCGTCCAGCAAATTTCATTTGAAAATGATAATTCTCAAAACCCTGTTACAGCCTTACACAGGTAACCTTACAGCCATCTGAGAATTTTTGAAGAATCAAATGTTTTTCCTACCACTCCATGTGCAAGCTGTGTTTGATCCCATAAAGTCTGACACATCTTATCATTTCTTAAAGCAACATAATTTAACTGATAGAAAGCACATTGAGATGACTCCTATACTTGAGGACAAAAAGTAGTTCTGTGCAAAAGTATAGTTTTAACGAAGACCACAGAGCAGTTACAGTTGTGTAGGAAAGATTGATGAAAGAAGAGCTTTCCACATTTCAAACTAAATGATCAGACCCCAAGTGAAACACTTTATGATGCTCACATTGTCCAAGCATGTAAAATAGGAAATAAGGACCATCATAATCTAAGATTTGAAGTTTCCTAAAAAGATGGGACAAACGTACCATACAAATTAAATTGCCGAAACTGAGATATTACGAGAGATTGGATTATTTTACTTCTATTTTGTTCTGTTATTGACTAAATCTAAGTTGAACCAGAGATAATTAAGATACTTTTGGGAGAATTTTCTCCAAGTTAGTAATGTTTACCTCGTATATTTATAACCTTCAGTTATCATATTATCACACCTACGAACTACTCATTCAGATGCCTACATAAGAATACATGATCAAACCATCTCAGACGACTATTTCCCATTTTATCTTCTATCTGTGCTATTTGCAGCATTTGTTGCATGTTTTAATTCCGAACCTTACTAATCTTGTATGACTGCTCATCCATCTTTAACATCTGCATTTTGAAAACATTCATCTTCTAAGTTTGTTGGTTCTTAGAGGATCAATATTCGCTCACATTTAACATTCAATTGTTCCATTGAACTTGTCTTTCGTCTTAATAAATATCTTTATATTGCATGAACTCTCGTACCACTCCTATGTTTCATCGATTCTATTTTAATTTTGTGGGACATCTTCATTTATATGGCATTCTCTTGCACTACAAAAAAACGGAACAATTATGGCGTTATTAAAGTGGCGGTTATCAAAAACTGCCATTATAGCACTATAATACGGCAAATTTTAAGTCGTCAATGATGCATCCATAAAGCGGCGGTTTTAGCATATTAAATGGCGGTTTAAAACGACGCTATTTTTATTTTAAAATTTTCATACTTTTCTGGTTTATTTGGAGAAAGTGTATCTCTCACACAAATTAGGACACTCACTTTCCTAATAAACCCTTTTTTCTCTCCCCTGCGGCGATTTATCAGATCGCCATAGCCGGCGACTCTCTCTTCTCTCCTCTCCTACTCTATCCTTTACTACTCCTCTTCTCGCTGAGGCCTTCTATTTCAAACACTGTGACATTCAAGGCCAGTAGAACCTTTGATTGGGAAGAAATGGCGAATCTGTGGTCTACGATGAAGCTCCCATAGAGTTTGCTAAACTCCGTCACCGTCACGCTTTCAGCAATTCAAACTCCTAACTCCAAATAAAGCTCAGCCAGGTCGTCTCTATTTTTATCTCCTTTCTGCTCTGTATTGATTATGTATTGATGTGGATCTAGGATTTTATTGTTGGTTTGCTTTGCTCTGTCAACATAGTTATTGGATGACAAACCTATTATAATCTACTGTTTTGCATTTTGAGAGCCTATTGTTTATCAAAACAAAGGGGTTTAATGTGGTACTATATATTCAACAGGAGGTGGTATTCCTATATCTAAAAAAGCAAAGGATTTGGTGACATTGTTGGATATCAATATCATGCCTTTGCACCCAAGGGTGTGGCTTAGTGGTCAATGAAGTGGGTGAGAACTATGAGGTCTCAGGTTCAAATCCCAGCGGAGACAAAAAACACTAGGTGATTTCTTCCCATCTATCCAAGCCTTGGTGGATAGAGTTACCTCGTACTTGTTGCTGGTGGGAGGTGGCAGGTATCCCGTGGAATTAGTCGAGGTGCGTGCAAGCTGGCCCGGACACCACGGTTATCAAAAAAAAAAATAATAAAAAAAATCAATATCCTGCCTTTACAGGTCAAAACTTCTGAAATGCATAGTGGTGGAGTTTTGTTTTTCCAAATATCCAAAATTAGTGTTTCTTCCATTGATTTGGATCGTTTCCGTGAGTTGGTATTCCTAGGATGTGTTACTTTCTCCTTGTCTTAAGGCCACTTCATTCATTTTGTTTACTTATCTACAGGTTATACAGAGGCATACACAATTCGGATAGTTGAGGTAATCCTATTTTTTTCTTGTTAGATCTCCTTGCTTACTCTCCCCATTTCCCCATTTAGATATAAAATTAAAATTAGTAGAAGGAAGTAGAGATCTCTATTTTTTTGTACAGTAGGATCTTTTAGTTGATAGAAGGCAAAAGATGTCTTTGGTGGAATAATATCTTATAAATAATCACATCAATAGTTTTCTAATGCTGATTTTGAAAGTTCATGTAAAAGATAAACTCTGCCAAAATGTGCATTGACACAAGCACACCTATTTTGGATGTGCAAGAAGTGGTATATATATTGGCTAGCAATAAATCAAGTGAGGTACACCTGGCTTTAGAGTGTGACTGGTCTGGTTGTAATTTCCAATGATCTTTGGTGACCTTGGAGAAACTGTAAAAGGAATTTATGTTTTTCCTATTGAGAGTGTATATTAATCACTAACTTAAACTATATGAATGATGGTTCAGGGACTGAAGAACTTCAACAAATCAGCAAGAGAATTTATTCAATTCCTCAAAACTATTTAGTGTGTGACAATTATCATAAGGTACCTACCTTTCTCTCAACTAGCTCAAGTCATTGCTATCTCTATTCTTGCTTGCCGTTCTTATTATTCGTTGAGTTTCTTTGCTTTATTGAAGATTGCAGTAACTCAAAACCTATGTGGTAATCAAACTTTTCACTTGTTCTTTTTCGATAGAACTTTTTCTTTTTCTTTCAAGCGCAGGCAATGGATCTTCTGCTTTTGGCAAAACTTCAACATGTTAGTATAGTTAGTAGTAGTATTGACTAGAATAAATATCACATTGACGGAATGTGAGAATGACGAAACGCGGGATGGTAAATTGGAAATGGACGAGAAGAGAAGTCAGTGGATTGCGGTGTTTGTGAGTTTGTGAAGTAAGGAGGTAATGTATTTAAGGAAAAGGTGAAAGGACGGAGAACAACAAATTGGGTGGCGGTGTTTGAAACAATTATTCATTGTTGTTTCGCGCTATCCTAGTATTTGCTAGGCAACTGCACAAAGATTCATCACTTGCTGATCTAATAATCTTCTTTAGGTGCATATTATTTTTGCACCAACACTTGTATAATATCTTCATGTCTTTCAATTTTTGATTTTTCTCTTATTCTGCTGTTTCCTTTTCTTTTTCTTTCGTTTGAGAAATGTTCTTTTTGAACTGAAGGCATTCAAAACATATAGCAAAGCTGAAGTTGCGCTGCATAACAAGAGGATTGACTGCTGGATCATTATTAAAGCAAAGGTTTTATAAGATTTCTCTACTTGACCACCTTAAAGTTCATGTTAATTGCGATAGTGATGACATTTTCATTCTAGTCTTACTGCAGAAAAGAGCAAAAGATAAAAGTGTAAATTTCCCCAGCAAATGATACTTATTTAGAGACGTATTTCTTGCAGGTACTTGATTCAAGAAGTGGACGGCACTTGAAGATGTTCAAACGGGAGTAACAATGCGTATCATGAATGCAACCATTAGTCATTATTGTTAGGATTGACTTAAGTTTTCCTTTAACCTTATTAAGTAGTAGTTCTTTGAGATTTTAACACATTTGGTATTGTAATTTTACACTACTTAATATTCTTTTTAATATAATGAATATTTTACTTGATTTTTCCTTTATATCTGTGTCAATATATCATAAAGAAGTAATAAACTTGCATGTGTGACATTGAAAGGCAAAAGTTACAGTAATAAATAAGTGAAGATATAAATAATATTGACGCTTTATACATGCGAAACAGGCCATTTCAATTGACTAGACAATTTGTACATTGTGGCGGTTTCAACAGCCATCCAAAACCGCCGTTATATAAACTTGTGAATTATGGCGGTTACCAAAAAAGCGCCGTATAATCTTTGTGGCGAACGTGATTTCGGCGGTTTCACGAACTGCCATTAATACATAGAAATGCACATTGCGGCGGTTAGAAACTGCCATTATATGAAGAAGTAACCGCCGCAAATACCTCCTGTTTTTGTAGTGTAATTGGAAGACTAAGTTTAGCTATCTGAATTGTCAGTATTTAGACACCAGAATTCCAGCTAATCTTCAGAACCTGAGCTTGAAGTACATATATTCTGTTTTGCTTCTACCTATCCTAAAACTTCTAGTCTCCTAAGTGCTACTGCAAGTTCAAATTTTTTGTTGACTCCCTTGCTAGTTCATCATTTATAAGACAACCCTTGCTAAGTCTTTATAAATAAATAAAAAATCATCTGCTAAATAGGGAAGCTTCATCAACCAAACTTGTATTAGTTAGCCCATCCATAATTATGTCAACAAGTAAAAACTCAAGACACATCCATGGTGTAAATATGTGATTACGGCAACTCCTCCAAATATTCTCCAAACTGTTCTCACACTAATGATTGATCATTCATGGTGTAAACCTACAAAAGGATTGTTTAATCCAAGGGAACTCATATTCCATAATACTATGAACTTGATAAGACCTTTCCAGTCTTAAAGAAATACTATTTCGCTACATTTGTGTCCTTTTTCATTCCAATCCTCAATAAGTTGTATTTGAGAAAAAATTAATTATCTAAAAACTAAAAATTCTCCATAAAAACATTATCAACTATAGAAGAAGACCAAATATTATGGGACAACTGAACAAGGAAAGCTGGTTTTATGGAATAGGTCGGGGGAGTAAGAGAGGTGCCCATACCATGAGGAAGGAAAATGGAACCATATATTCGCAAACGTTGTGAAGGAGATTATAAATTGGGGAGGTAGGTTTGGACCAGACCAACCAGCAAAAGATAATAAAAATATATGAGATTAACTTGCCAAAGGCATGGCGTATTCCAATCACAGGTTTACAAGCGAAAGGAATACTAAAGAACTCTAACACGGAGTGGTAAATACATTTTACAAGCCTAAGTGAAGGTTGGTTGTTTAGATTTGCGCAACTTTTAATTTAATCAATATTCTCCGGACCCCACTTGTGGAATTATACTGAGTATGTTGTTGTTGTTGTTAATTTAATCAATCAATCAAGTAGGCCGTGTTGCACTGAGTGAGTCAATCAACTAGGCCTCAATCCCATACTAGTAGTTGAGGTTGGGTCCTCTATTATGAAACCTCTATAGTTTATTCAAGCTTTGAGGCTCATTTTAGTGTAATATTGATAAATAATTTGTCTTTTAAGGTAAATCAATTATTTAAATTAGAGGTTCCACTTATTCTTATACTGTCATTTAAGTTTCTAACTAGGCTAAAAAGATTTCGGGCAAACATCTGAAGTAATGTAAGTATTTCATCTTTAATCTGAACTAGTTGGTATCTCCTATAAAGATCCTTTGCTTCCATTCTACTATGCTCTTAGCTAAGTGAAAAGATTTTGAGAGATATAGGTCTTATGAGACAACTTCCTTCTGTATAACATAACTGTTATAAGTCAGATATCTTCCATTTTGGTCGCCATATTTTCTTTGTGCTGGATTTCCTGACACGTGAATCACAGGTCATAGTGAATCAATCACAACATAAGGATAAAAATAGTTCTGTATTTATGCATTGCTTGCACGTGTATATATGCTAACAAGAAGAAGAATAAATGTGGTCAAAGGGTCTTGACTTTGGCACTTTGCTATAAGGATAGCTCTCTTATCCGCCCTCCCCTCACCCACCGACCCACCCACTCTAAAAAAAAGGATCGCTCATTCAGCAACTTATATGGGCTCAATTTGATTGGTGCTTCTTCACCAAACCTCAAACACAAAAGATGCTTAATAATTTAGCAATTTGGACATCTTTTAATACAATAGTCAAATTAGCTACTTACACATTTCCCTTTCCTGGCATTTGAAAAAATAAGTGTCCACTAGCCATAAGTTTCATTTATTTATTAGACAAGAGAATGAGATCACCTTTGACAGTGAAGAACAAATGGAGGATGCCATTGCCTGCATCACATCAACGGCCGAAGAGATAGCATCTTTCACATTTTGAACATCTGCCTGTTGATATTACAACCAAAGAACATTATTATCCCCTCAGCCTAAAACTGCAAAATTAACATGAAGAGCACTCAAAACATCAATAAGAAAATATAATTTCAGTTAGAATGAAAAGGAAAGATATACCACAGCCCCTGCAACAACAGGAAGACGGATAGTGCTTGATTCCAGAGCACATATAGCTCCTGACATGGAATTGGAGTGATCTCCATCTGTCAGATCCCAATTCTCCAAACTTGGCACCTGCGGTCATGAAAAAAAAAATGTTTCCATAGTGAATGGTTTAGTTCACCTACTGGCGTTAGCAACAGATAGACAACCAAATATAGTAAAAATGCTTTTGGACAAAATGGAATAGGAAATATTACGATATCATCAATTTTAATCTTGTTTCTTCTTTGTTTCTATTTCTTCAAATGCCTTTCACATTCATATGCATATTCCCACATCTAATATCTACATTGCGAGCAGTTGCAATTCATGGGTACGTGGTTATATGAGCAAATTTTATGTACGTCAACGGATTCCTAAAGCTTGGTTTGGAAAAAAAAGGAAGCAAGTCTTACTTGTCCTTTGAGGATGGAATACAACTTCACATTTTGTTGCAACAACTGCAGCTGGATTCTTTTGGACTTAACTGAATGCCGTAATTTTGAAGTGGCCAACCATGCATTGTACAGGGTCCTCTAGTACAAAATAATTAAATGAGAAGCACCAAAATTTCATGCAATTTCTACTCAAATAATAAAAGCACTTGAATTTTCAACTAGACTGAAAGAATAGAGCTTATCAAAAGAATAGAGCTTGCCAAAAGATCAGACAAACTGAAGAACAGAGACCCTAATATAATGCACCCAGATCGAGAAAACAGATAAGTGGGGAAGAAGTAGAGATATCTCGTCCAATCTCATAAAACATCTATACGTGTTAAAGTCTTTCAGAACATATTCAGCAGCTGTCAAGCTCTGACAAGAAACAAAATGTTTTTTCTAATGCAGACAACAATAACATCATACCCAGTATAAATCCCACAAGTGGGGTCTGGGGAGGATAGTATGTACGCATACCTTACCCTACTTGGAGAGGTAGAGAGGCCGTTTCCGATAGACCTTCGGCTCAAGAAAAGGTGGAAAGGAAGAGAAGGGACGAAGAAGAAGAAGAGGAAGAAGAAAGAAAGAAGAGGGAGATAAAAGACGATAAGGAAAAAGTGGAGAAAAAGAGAAGCCGAAAAAGAAAAAGTAGCATCAAATAGTAACAATCAGGGAAATAGGATACACAAAGTGAACAAAACAACAAGCAAATACTAGAGATCAAAGAATACGGAAATACAAGAATGCTACTAATACTACTAGTAAAGAACGGGGAACTCTCTACTACATACTAGCCTTCTACCCTAATCCTCGGCCTCCACATCCTTCTATCCCGGGTCATATCCTAAAATTCAACAGAGCTCCCATCTTTCTACTATCAGTGCACCTTAAGTTCACAGGCTTGATTCTATGGAGCTTGTGCACATCCTTCCTCTAAACAAAATTTTAGTTGAAGTCACTCTCCAAATTTGGACTAGTACAATCCAAATCTCTACCCTTAGAAAAAAGAATAAAACATAAGAACAAAACAAATGCATGAAACTGAGAAGAAAAGGTCTTGCTCAAGACACTTCTCATGCTTCTCCTGCATAAAGCGGCCACAATTCACCACTCCAGATTGAAGGATTTCTCAATCAACATGATGACTTACACAGTGCAGTGAACCCTCCAAAGTTTTACTATATTTCTTTTTCTTCACGCAATTAAGCATGCACTATGGTTCAAATGCGCTATATGCCTGTGCATTAAACTTCCTGTTTGTTTCTGTCAAAATCATAAAATGAGTTCCTAACATACAATCCTGGCCCATATTCGCATGAACTTCCAGATGTCTGAAGAAACTAATCCTTTTATCTATCACAAACTTTTACACCTCTATAAGTAGCAGTCTCTGACAGCTTGGTTTAACATTAATGTCGTTCAGCAAATATGGATGCCTTCGAGACCTTCAAGCTACACATTCTATGTTTGGTACGATGAAAATGAGGGTCATGGTAAAGGAGAGAAAGTCATTGGTAAACCTCAAATTGTTAGGTATAAAGAGAAACAGAGTGAAACACAACAAGAGTTGCATACCTCTCAACATTACTTCCAAACATACCAAGAAAAACAACCATTACTCTTTTTTACTTCATTCCTCCAATCCTCACTCTTCCAACCAGTCAAGCACAGTACACCATTCAGAGAACCATAGTCAGAGAGTTTATTTGTTTGGGGTTTTAAGAATTTATAGCTTTTCCACATTTATACTCGATACAAAGATTGGCAACCAATAGTAAAATCCAAGATGATGCTGCATATTCAGTATCTTTGTGAACTATTGAATAAAAAAATTGTACAATAGACCCGTTTTTAACCAACATCTAGAGAACCAGTGGCATACTAGAAAACCATTACCTCTGATGTCTCTGTCTGTGACGTTAGACCAGCTTCGGCTCTAGCATTGGCAAATCGCCATTGAATTTGCCGATTATTCAGTAGCCTCAGTTCATGTGCATCACTGATACGATTCTCCCCAGCTTTTCCTCTTCTCGCATCGGCAGCAAAACTCAAACTTGAAGGCATAATGCAAGCATTATTAGGTATTGTACGCGTAACACCATTTCTTATTCTCGTAGGACTGGGCATACCCCTTGATAGAGAATTTTTTGATGGTGTAGCCATTACACCATTTCTTATTCCTGTAGGACTTTGCGTACCGCTTGATAGAGAATTTGTGGATGGAGTATCCGTAACACCATTTCTTGTTCTTGTCGGACTTCGCATACCCCTTGATAGAGAATTTGAGGATAGTGCCACTGCCTTACCTAGTGAAGCTGGCTTTGCCCCTCCTCGAAGAGGAGATACGAAACCTCTAGAAGCTGGAGTACCCGTAACACCATTTCTTGTTCTTGTTGGACTTTGCATACCCCTTGATAGAGAATTTGAGGATAGCACCACCACAGTACTTGGTGAAGCTGGTCTTTCCCCTCCTCGAAGAGGAGATACAAAACCTCTAGAAGCTGGCATACCCCAAGGTGATGGTGTGGGACTATCAATCAAATTTCTCCTATTAGACATTTGCTTCAAAGGAGCCGCTGTTTTCAATCCACTATTTTTGGACACTGGTGAACCAGGTTCCGCCCTGCATCGGATCCTGCTACTAGTCTCTTGCCAAAACTTCACTGGCACAACTATACCAGGGGAACTGCCTCGCCCTTGAGCGACATTACCACCTTCATAGACCCCTGAAGTACTCCCTGATGAAACACTTTCACTATCTGAATTCACATTGAGCTTAACCACATTACCACATTGTGGTTTCAATTTAGCTGCAATTTTAACTCCATGATTGTCATCAATCACTGATTTTGATAATGACCTAAGTACACTTCTGGATCCAAATTTCGGTATTTCGTTGCCACAATTCAAGCTTCGAGTCAGAAAACTTGAATTCACCGGTTTTAATCTCCCCGGCCACCGTTGTTGATCACTCAATACCCGATCATTCGCCGGCGTAACTAACTCCGGTCCAGCTTTTCTCCGCTCCGGCGTACCTCTCCTCGCACTACTCAAATTGTTCCAGGTAGGAGCAGGTTTTTTCTTACTAACAGGAAATGAAACCGACTCACCTTGAAACGAAATCGATAAACTCCTTGTGGAGGTCAATAACATCTTTGCCGCAGTAGGCATTTCCCTTGTCACAGGCGTCGTCGGCCGTCTCCGGTCCACGGACTGCGACCGCTTAATCAAACCGGAATTCTGAACCGGCGTTGCAACGGGACGAGTAACCATCGGTGATTGACTCCGCCGTGATGCGATTGACTCCGACGATGATGAATAACTACTTGTGTTCGAAGATGACGTTGTTGAGATAAAAGATGAAGATGATGTCGATAGGTACCGAGATGTAACCTCTCTCGATTTCGGTCTTCTTTGAGGCACATTTTCAGCTTCAGAACGAAGCAATGGCGGCCTTTTCGGATTCTGACAACTCATTGACACTGCAATCACCATTCTAGAATCTTCACATCTCCGTCTACAAAATTTGACACAAAAGAAACCCTAATCCTCCAAACTCAAGCTGAATTTATTGACTACAACTAGAAATATGGAAATGTGCAGAAATGAAATTATAGTGAGACTGAGTGGATGTGTATATGAGTAGATAGAGAAAGACTCCAACAGGGAGTTTTAGAGAGAGAAAGTGATCGGAAATATGACCGTTACGAACGGCCGGCCACAAATTAGGCGGGGAAAGGAGAGAGAAGGAGTGGGGGCCGACGGCGAGATTTTGGAGTATAACTGTCTTTCCACTGTGTGCTGTGCGTGTGAGAAGAAAAAAAGAGAATATGCCTTAAGAAGTTGTACAATTACGCATCCTGGTTGTACCTTTGATACGGAATTTGAAGGAATGTCTTGGAGCAAGAGTCTGACATGGACCTCAGTGATTACGCGCGAGATTAAGGGAAAGGATATCACGCGCTAGGCTTTGGCAAGTGGAACGGGTAAATTGAGGAACCGAGCACGTTAGTGGGTTTTGTGGGCACGTTGATAGAAGTGAGTGGGCAATCCCGCAATGTGTAGGTCCCACCATGGCTCGATCTTAAAGGAAGTGGTGTGGGGCCAGAAAGTCCTCTTTTTGTTGTTGAATCGTCGGAGAAACGGTATGCTAGTACAATTGATTTTGATAGTTTAATCACATATTAAGAGAATTAAGTAAATGATTTTTTATGTCCCTTCGGGAACATCCGATATTTAAAAAAAAAAAAGCAAATGTTTTTTTATTAATATAAGAAAATATATTGCGTGCCTGCAAAAGCTGTATCATAAAAGAACATTTCTTACCGAACACAAGGAATTTTAAGATCATAAACAGAGCATGTTGTAAGACTACGAGGCTGAAATTACTTTCATAATTCCTCTCTCAAACGAAACTCCAGAATCATGAATCCCCAGGCCAAAAACCACCCAAACCACCTGATATTGATCATGACATTTCCATACAATCCAACCTAGATACTAAGTTATCCTTCAAGGACATGCTAACAACATCTAATCCGATGATGTTTGATGCTAACCTAAACCATAAAGATATAGAGTTAACAGATAGCTCTCAAGCGGAAGAAAGGACTGACAATCCGGAGTCCCTCGTTACAAGAGGTATCAAAGTTATTGCTTTGTCAGAAGAAGATAGACAAAGAATTTACGAATCTTGTGTTTAACCAAAAAGTGGAATTCGGTCAAAGCTTTAATTTAGAAGAACTCGGGTTACTGATAATCAAAAAATGTATAAGAGAAAGTAATTTGGCTAGCAATAAGATAATTAGAAGGAGATAAAGTAAACCGATGTATTCAAATAGTTCTTCTCCTACAATTGACCCAACCTTTCCCTTTTATAGTTATCTTGGAAATATACATTTTGCCTTTGTCATAATAAGGCAATTATAGACAATTAAAGACATTAAATGCTACGTTACATAATCATTGTATTTTAATACAGATTCTCTAACTTTTTTTAGTATTTAATGCTCATTAAATATTATATCTGTACTCTCTTGTGCTGTCAGATTCATTCTCCTTGATTCTTGGACTTAAATAGGTACGGGCGTTGAATCTTTTGAGTATCCGCTCGTGCCTCCTCTTATGTCTCTGCTCGTATCTGTTGCAACTCGTGCCTCTTTGCCAATCATAATTCTTTGACCAGTCTACGTGTCATGACACGTCATCTTCCAATCACTTTAATATGTAAACTCAATTTTTTCCAATACAGATAGTCCCCCCACTTGCCATTTATTCATCAATTGAATATTTGGGAAGTGAAATTCATTAAAACGGGAATTTTTGTCACCATTAATGCTATAGCAGAATCAACGCTTCATTTGTCACTTCCATTTAATGCTCTTCACACGTGGCACCCTTTTACTGGTTCTGCAACATTGCAGCGCTTTTTAGGGCTTTTTCACGGCTTCACTGATCACAAAGCGTCAGTTCTCATTATGACTTTTCCATCATTGCACCTTTTCCTTTGACGGTTGTTTCACAGTATAAACATAGTTTTCTTCTTTGTCTTTATCACACAAAGTTCTCAAAATATTCAGTTCTTGAATCTTTGTTTGTTTCTTCCTCATACTATCATGTCTTCATCAAACTCTAACCCTAGAAGGGTCCCCATAGTTGATAACATCCCTAATGCCCGCAGTAGGAGTAGAAGGGGAGGTAGGCTTCGTAATTTAGGATCTTCATCCTTGCGTGGTTCTTCTCTTCCTTCGCCTAGTTGTGGCCCTTATTCTAGAACTAGAGGTTCTCTTTCACACAGATTTTCTTCTAGAGGTAAGGAATCTTCTGAACCTCCTCGTGAACTTCTAGTAGAGGAGATAGTTCCGGCAGAACTATCTTTCTATAATGACAGAGAAACTCTTAGAAATCAAGTATCTTCTTTAGATCGCGTTGATATCTATCCCACTCAAATCATTGAAGGTTTGATTTCTTTAGTCCGTAGAGACTGCCATTGGAGTCATGATTTTCCTATCATTATTCTCAATCCGAATCAAAGAATTACCTCTTACTTAACTGGATTTTCCTTTGTCTATACGTACCCTTTCACATTAGGATTCAAACCTGCTATCGATCCTGTTATTCTCGAGTTATGTCGTTTTTTTGATGTTTGCTTAGGTCAAATTGGCCCAATAATATGAAGGGTTGTTGCCTGTTTGAGGCATATGACCAACATAGCCAGTGTGCCTTTTACTTTCCCACATCTAATTCATCTTTACTCCCCTAGACTCTTTCGCAATGGTGTTTTTACACTAGTAGCTAGGAGCAAAAGAGTTCTAATTAGCCTTGAAGATGACAAAGACCGTGGCTGGTATGCCAGGTTTATTGCTGCCCCCACTATTGATTTAGTGGGTGATGAGAACGTTCCCTTCCCCCGAGAAGTGGAATTTTGCATGTGAGTCTTCTAACTTTCTCGTACCTTTTTCTTCAATTTTGTTGATTTTTCTAATTTTACTTTTCTTTTCTAGCAACCATGGGAGTTGTGGAAGATGTTCCCAATTTCCGTGATTGGGTAGGAAAGCTGTTGAGTATTGCACCAATAGATGGTAGATCTTGGAAGACCCTTTCCCAACGTTTTGGTTGGAAAGTAAACACTCATGGTAAGATCTTTTATTTTATTTTACATATTGTTCTTTCCTGAACTTACCTCAATCCTTCTTTCTATCAGGATTTGCTATTCGAGGAGTTACTGCTGAGGCGGTTGCGGCTTCTCGCATCTCTTTGGAAAGGGCTCAAGAAATAATTTTGGGCTCTTCATCGAAAAGTAAAGCCGTTGATGACCAAGATTCCGAAGAAGAGGAAGACGGGGGTTCCTTGGTAACAAGGCCACGGGCTCGTAGACGCATTATTTTCGATGATGAAGCAGAAGCATCCCCCCGTTGTTCTATTCCTCTTACCGAATCTGTTGAAGCCTTGGTAGTGATCCCTGATGATATTGATGATGCTCCCGTTGCTGCTCATGATTCTGTTGAGCAGCTTTTTGACCGCGGGTTTGGTAGTGAAAGTTTAGGTCCCGTTTCTGATGAAGCTCCCTTGGCTTCTTTTTCTCCTCCCGTGCCTGTGACTCCTACTTCGCCGATTATGGCTGCTTCCGTTGCTCCCCAGGCTGTTTTTACTACTTCTACTGCTCCTCCTTCGATAATTCCTCCTCCGCCTACTCATCATGCTGAGGTTGCCTCCTCAAGTAGGAGTGGTGCTATGAGTCAAGTGATTATTGAAGTCCCCGCTGAGGGCAACCTTTTAAGGAAATTGGGTCAAGTAGATGTGTGGCTAAAGCCTTTAATTGGTCCTGTTGAGAGAGCCAAGCTAGAGAGCCATAGTTCTTTGACCTTGATGAATAACATTGTGCATGCTTCTTTAAAGTTATTCCTTTTACTTTGTCATTTTTCTATCTTTGGGATTCTCATTTCCTTCCCTTTTCCCTTTTTAGGCTAATATCATCGGCACGGAGATGATGAAAAGGGTTACCCTCTCAGAGCAGTTAATGCGTGATTACTAATTGGAGGCATATAATTGGAAGGAACAGTATGAAAGTCTTCGGATCGACATGGAGTACTTAGAAGAAAATAAAAGTACCTTGGAGCAGCAGGTGCGGGCTTTGACTTCGGAATTGGCAGTTGAAAAGGCTTCCTCCAGTCAAGTAGACAAGGAAAAAGCTCGTCTTGAAACTTCTTTTTTCGAGCAGCTTTCCAAGGCAAGTGAAGATATTAGAGAGTTGAAGGCTCTCTTGGATGCAAAAGAAGTCTATGCTGGTGAACTCGTACAAAATTTGACTCAAGCCCAAGAAGACCTCCGGGTTTCTTCTGATAAGGTTTGTTCCTTAGAAAATTCCCACGTCTCTCTTCAAACTTCTTATGAATCTACCTTGGCTGAAAATGAAAGCTAAAGAACGAAATCGCTGACTGGGAAAGAGATTATGAGATCCTTGAAGATAAGTCTGTCATTGAAGTGAGTTGGGCATTTTTGAATTGTCGCCGTGATACTCTTGTTGAAGCTAGCCAAGAGAATTTTAACTTGGAATCTGAGCTAGCTAAGATCAATGAAACTATTGAGAAGACTTAGCAGAACCAAGATTTTCCTGCTCCCGTGGCCGAATCTTCCGCAAATGTTTAAGATGATACGGGTATCACCACTCCTTCAAGCCAAGTTGAACCCGTTGCTGTTGATGTACCTGCTTTAGTTCCTTCATCTTCTCAGTGACAAGTTTAAGTTGTTTGAATTCCTTTGTGTCTCTTTTTTTTTCTTTTTGGAAAATTGTGGTTAAAACCCTTGGTCTCATTTGAGGGTTTGTTTTGGAAACTTAAGTCCCCAGACCTTTTATGGGGCAATATGTATAAACAATTTTCAGTTTATGACTAAGTTCATACTTAGTCTAAGCTTTTTAATATTAAGAAGTTTTTCGTTACTATTTGAACTTTTGTTTTGTTTATTCTTGCCTTTATTTCTAAGGACTTACTGAATAACTTGCATTTTTACTCTTCAAAAAATGCTTCTGTTAACTTCATGAATACTTAAATTAATCATGAATTTTATAAAAGAGGGCCCTTTTATATTCGACACTTAATGAAGAAGACGTCTCAACATCATAACGGTGTTAATATATGATAAAAGAAACAGGAATACACATGTTTCTTGAAATAACTTTGACAAGTTTTTATTTGAACTTTGTCTAATTTTGAATAACACTTTACATGTATTTGAATTACATCTATAACTTTCTCGTAACTGTTTTTCTTATAACATATTTAAAAAAGAAAAATAAACACGAGGTTTTTATTTATAACCCATTTCAGTACATTTCCTTTACCCTAGCTATGGTAAGGTCTTTCGTTAGGCTTAGCTCATGACTTTGCTCTGTACTTGACTCATTCATTGAGTGAACTTTTCAGGCTTGATCTTTGATTATTTCTCAATCTTCTTTGCCTTCATTATACACATGTCTGTGTATATTATATAGTCCTCCAAGTGTTTGAGCGTTGAAGTATGAAGCCTCGAGCACTTGATTGTTCCTCTCATTTGGTCCTTTACCTGAAAAGGAAAAACATACAGGACTCGGAGGTGCGATTATAGATGAAGACTGCTTAGCCCATTTGAATTTCTATCAGAATAATTGTAACCCTATACCAGGAAGTTTAATTTATTCCACGTGCCTTGCAGGTCGTGACTCATCATTTAGTATGGGCTAGCTTTTTGTCTATCATCTAAAATCGTTAGTAAAATTGAACAATTCAAAAATTAAATTTTAAAATACGGATACCTAACCGCGGGTATTCCTTAGAAATAGTATCTCTTCAGGTGAACAACATTCCAATGTGAAGGTAGTATCTTGCCATCCATTGTTTCCAGCTCGTATGCTCCTTTACCTGCAATATCATGAATCTTATAGGGTCCTTCCCATGTTGAACTTAATTTCCCCGCATTAGCTACCTTCATAGATTGAAAAACCTTTTTGAGCACGAAGTCCCCAATTTTGAAGAATCTTAGGCGTGCTTTTCAGTTGTAGTATCGTTCTATGATCTGCTTTTGTGCTGCCATTCTTATCAGTGCAGCTTCCCTTTTTCCTTCAAGTAGATCAAGATTTATGCGCATTTCTTTGTCATTAGACTTTTCTGACGCTTGTGTAAATCTTGTACTTGGCTCTCCTATCTCAACTTGAATTAAAGCTTCAACTCAATAAACCAATAAAAATGGTGTTTCTCCCGTACTTGTTTTTGTTGTTGTGCGGTATGCCATAAAACACCAGGTAACAATTCTGGCCAATTACCCTTGGATTCCTCCAAACGCTTCTTTAAATTGTTGATAACGACTTTGTTTGTTGACTCAGCTTGTCCATTACCCACCGGATGATAAGGTGTGGATGTAACCCTCTTGATTTGCCAACTTTGAAAAAACTCTGTAATTTGTGCGCCTATAAATTGAGGGCCATTATCACACACGATTTCCTTTGGCACACCGAACCGGCATATAATAATCCATCAAATAAAATCTCTAACTTCTTTTTCTCGTACCTGTTTGAATTCTCCTGCCTCCACCCATTTAGTAAAATAGTTAGTGAGTACGAGCAAGAACTTTACCTGTCCTTTTGCTTGTGGTAGCAGACCCACGATATTTATCCCCTATTTCATAAATGGCCACGGTGCAATGACCGGATGTAACAACTCCGCAGGTCTATGCATGTTATTATTGTACTTTTGGCATTTATCACATTTAGCCACAAAATTTTCCGCTTATTCTTCCATTTTAGGCCAGTAATAACCTGCCCTAATCATGGTTCTTACCAATGATCTTCCTCCGGCGTAATTTCCACAATGCCCCTCGTGTATCTCTCTCATTATATATTCCGTCTGTGAAGGCCCGAGGCACCTTGCTAAGGGTCCACCGAACATTTTTTGATAACGATTGCCTTGCTTTAAACAATATCGAGCAGCCTTTTTCTGAAGCGCGTGAGCTTTTTTCTTATCTTCAGGGATGGTTCCATACTACAAAAAAGCAACAATCTCGTTCCTCCAATCCCAGGTTAAGTCATTAAAATTTACCTCATTTTTGTCTGGATCGAGCACTGAATGAAACAAATGAATTACGGAAGCATTTTCATTGCTTGCCACATCTGCTGCAGATGTGAGATTGGCTAGGGCGTCCGCCTCAACATTTTTATCTCTTGATATTTGCATAACTTTCCAGGTTTGGAATTGCCTGATCAGATCCCGTACCTTCTCTAAATATTGTTGCATTCGTGCTTCCCTGGCTGTATAAGTCCCCAGCATTTGGTTAACTACTAGCTGCGAATCGATTTTGAACAATTTGATTAATACCGAGTTCCCGTGCCAGTTCTAAACTAGCAATTACAGCTTCATGCTCTGCTTCATTGTTAGTTATAGAATGATATTTAATGGCTTGTCGAATGGTTTCACCCGCAGGTGGTACCGAAACAATTCCCAAGCCTGCACATTTCACATTAGAAGAACCATTAGTGAATAAGGTCCAAATTCCCGGATTAGAGCCGTTGAACACTTGCAATTCTTTTTCTGCTTCCAATTGCATTCCTTGGCTAAAATCAGCCACGAAATCTGCTAACACTTGAGACTTAATCGTGGTTCTAGGTTGGTATGTGATATCATATTCACTTAATTCTACAGCATACTTGGCTAACCTACCTGGCAACTCGTGCTTGTGTAATATGTTGCGTAATGGATAAGCAGTTACTACAACAATATGATGACATTGAAAATAAGGCCTTAATATTCTAGATGCCATGATTAATGCAAGTGCAAGTTTTTCTAATTGAGGATACCACGTCTCTGCATCTAATAAAGATTTGCAGACATAATAGATCGGAGATTGTTTACCTTGGTCCTCACAGACTAAAACAGCACTTACCGCTACTTCTGAGACAACAAGGTAGATGAGCAGTCTTTCCTCAACCTTTGGTTTTGCGAGCAATGGCGGATTTGATAAGTATGTCTTCAAATTTTTGAGTTCCTGTTGACATTCCTCATTCCATTCAAAATGATCTTGCTTTTTACGAGCTAAAAAGAATTTAAAGCACTTTTCTGATGATTTAGAAATGAATCTTCCCAAGGCTGCAATTCTTCCCGTCAACCTCTGCACTTCTTTTTTACTTGCAAGTATGTCAGGGATTTACTCAATGGCCTTAATCTGTGTGGGATTCACTTCAATACCAAGGTTAGAGACAAGAAAACCTAAAAACTTACCTGATGCAACACCGAATGCACACTTCTCAGGATTTAATTTCATATTAAATTTTTGCAAAATCTGAAATGCATCAAACGGGTGTGATATATGATCCCCTGAATGTTGAGTTTTGATGAGCATGTCATCTATATAAAACTCCATGGTTTGTCCCAAATGTTCTTGAAATATTTTGGTCACCAATCTTTGATATGTTGAGCCAGCGTTTTTAAAAACAAAAGGCATTACTTTATAACAATAAGTCCCTCTGTCTGTTGTAAATGAAGTTTTTTCTTCATCCACAGGATCCATTTTGATCTGATTGTATCCTGAATACGCATCTAAAAAACTTAATAATTCATGTCTTGCAGTAGCATCAATTAGTTGATCTATATGCGGTAGGGGAAAAGAATCTTTAGGACAGGCTTTGTTAAGGTCTGTGTAATCTATACAAACTCGCCACTTACCATTCTTCTTCGGTACCACAACAGTATTGACTAACCAATTAGGATACTTTACCTCACGGATATACCCAATATTTAGTAATTTTTGAACCTCATCTCGAATCACCTGATTTTTGAAAGTTCCTTGCTTTCTCTTCTTTTGTTTGACATGAGGATACGATGGGTTTTCATTTAATTTGTGAGTCATTACCTACGGTGGTATTCCTGTCATATCAGAGTGGGACCAAGCAAAACAATCCACGTTAGTTTTCAAAAATTCAATTAACTTACCTTTCATGTCCTGGCTTAGATTGGCCCCTACGTAGACTTTCCTATCAGACCATTGTGCAAATAACACCACAGCCTCCAGTTCTTCAATTGTTGTCTTGATATTTTTGTTTTCCTCTAGTTCTTGAATGGTATTTGGCCTTGAGTCCACATCTGTTCACCCTTGTTTAGTTGAGGTTTGTGTTGTGGTACCCTCAACTGGATTCTGTGATTGCTATTTTTCTTCGTTTCTCGTACTTGAATCCGCTACAGAGTTGATGTTCCTAGATGTATGTTGGTCCCCATAGTGATGGAGATTTAATAACTTGATGCAAGGTTGACGGAACATCATCCATCTCATGGATCCATGGTCTCCCAAGGATCATATTGTAAGCAATCTTCATATCTACTACTTGAAACTTTGTATCTTTGACAACTCCTTCTGCGAATGTAGTAAGTATTACCTCTCCTTTTGTCACGACACTAGAATTGTCGAATCTAGATATAGTATGCGCCTTTGGTATTAATTTATCTTCGGCTTGCATCTCACGTAATACTCTTAACAGAATAATGTTCACGGAACTACCTGGATCAATCAAAACTCGTTTTACATTAGTATCATGTACACGTAGAGATATTACCAGTGCATCGTTATAAGGAGATAATACGCCATCCGCATCTACATCATCAAACGTAATGCTTTCTTCCTCTAAGACATGTCGCACCCGTTTCCCTTGGGTAATTGTGACTTTGGAAATTTTATTGGATGTTGTGTACGTCACACCATTGATGTCTTCACCTCCACTTATAACGTTGACAGTCCTTTTGGGAGAAGGTGGTTTAGGGGCCTCCTACCTATTCTTCATGTATGCTTGCTTACCTTTCTCACTGAATAACTTGGTGAGATAACCCTGTTTTAATAAATGATCAACTTCACTTTGTAAAAACCTACAGTCCGCCGTTTTATGCCCGTGATCGTTGTGAAATTCGCACCAATGATCAGGATTGCACCTGTTTGGATTCGATCTCATCTCTTTTGGCCATCGTACCTTGTCACCTATGCTTCTCAAAACAGCTACGAGTTCGGAAGTGCTCATATTGAAATTATAACTGCCAAACCTCGCCTTCAAGTTTCTATCATCATCTCATGACTCACGCGTGTTTCGATCATTCCCAAATCTTGATGACGAGCCCGACTCTCTATTCCTCGACCTGTGATCGTACCTTTGATTGTCCTATTTTGACCGTGAGTCTTTTCCCGCTGGTCCCATGTATGATTCGTACCTATTTTTACCAGACCTTTTTTCGATTTCTGCCCGTCTCGAACTTACCTTTTCTTCCTTTAGAGACCATGAGATAATATTGATAACGCCAAACTATGCCTTATACAAGGACACACACGGACGTAGCGAATATAATCTGAGTAATTCTGCCCAGAGTCGAACCACAGAGAATTAACATATCAATTACTTTTGTCGGATTTACTAAATTCACAGAATCAATTTCCCCAAACTTTGTAATTAAAAATTGATGATATTTCTAACAACTAAAAACTGAAAATAATTAACAGCTGAAAATTAACTATGTTTGATGTGTAAACAGTTGGAATAAGGTCTAAGGTAATGGTTTCCCCCGTTGGTGATTTCCTTGGTTGTATGTTTCTTATAGAAATGCTTTAGTTGTCTCTATCAATCAAGAACTCTCCAGCTATCATAAATCTCTCTCAAGCAATTATGATAATTTACTAGACGCACTCTCTCAAGCTACGCTAGCTAGATTCACATTACCGTTCTTTTAGATTGCACCCGAGGTATCGTTATCTCTAATCCAACCTCTAAACCCTCGGTTATGACTCTCGTCTATACTCTGGGAGTGATGTTGTTCAAACAACTACCTAAACATGCACTCTCTCTCATGAAGATACATAATAAATAGGAACGGATATTGAGGGCCCTTTCAACTAACCACAATCAAAACGTAGATGAACAAATAGAGATTAACAACCAATTCAAACTATATTACTATCACAACCAAGTCATTTCCAACAGGTTTCACCAAAACCTTAGATTAAAGTATTTAACTACTCATGACAATGTAAGAATAAACTATGAAAATATTCATAATGGAAAATTGCCAGAAAAATAGAAGAGAATAAGAACTATGATGTTTTGGGTGATCTCTCACACTTGTCTTCTTGCAAAAGTAATCTCCAAAATAAGCCCCCCCTCTTCTCTTGGGCGAGTTTCCTACATCTTATAAGGGTTTTACAAAAGCTTTCCCGAATTGACACTTTGGCCCCTTAAATTTCTAGACTGTGAACATGCCGCTGCGACCGTGGCGTCAACCACGGCGCTGACCGCGGAGAACACTGACTCCAACCGCGGCGTGGACTGCGGTGGAAACTGTGGTGAGTATGCTGGGCCTTTTTGTCTCTGCGTTCCTTCTCTTTTTGCTCTTTTGTGTTTGGGTACTTCTTGAGTGGGTGTTTTCTTCACGTTATTGCCTCTAAACACTTCATGTTGCTTCCTCGCATCTTATATTCCCTGCGAAACCAAATAGCATTAATTAAAGCATTTTATTGGCAACTTACATTATAAAACAATAACAAAGCATGGACAATTATGGTGTAAATAACAACTATATAGCCTATTATCAAATATCTTCCTCTATCCTCAGCTTCGCGCTATACCTATTATAAACATCATTCCATGTTATAGCTGGGAATTCACGAAGACTTTCCTTGAGTCACCTTGTAGCTTCTGAGCTTTTTTCATTCAAATTACTTGTGAAAGCTATAGCTGCCCAATTGTCAGGTACATGCGGTAATGTCATTCTTTCATGTTGGAATCTGTCCACGAACTCTCTAAGCAATTCTGAGTCCCCTTGCTTGATTTTGAAAATATCTTCCATTCTTTTTTCGATTTGAGCTCCCGAGTGTGCTTTGATGAAAGAATATGCAAGCTCAGCAAAAGAATTTATAGAATCTTCGGGTAAAAGAGAATACCATGTTAATGCACCCTTAGTGAGTGTTTCACCGAATTTCTTGACCAATACTGATTCGATCTCCTATTTGGTCAAGTCGTCACCTTTTACACCTGTTGTGAATGTAGTCACGTGGTCTCATGGATCAATTGTTCCATCGTATTTTGGAATATCGGGCATTTTGAATTTCTTTGGAATTGGGAGGGGGGCAGCACTTGGCTTCCAGGGTTGTTGCGAATATTTATTCATATCTATCCCTTTGATTACGGGCGACACCTCGGGTATTTGCTCTATGCGGTCGCTTTGCTCCTTGAGCTATTTCTGCAATGTTAGTACTAAATTTTGTAAATCAGAATTGACTAAGTTACCTGGTACTCCCTCTTGTGATTCGCTGGGGGTTTCACCACTACCTGAATTAACAAGCCCAGAACGAGGGTTCTCCAAAGTTTTGTTATTTGGAGTGGGTGTGGGTGGTGTAGCTGGTAACTGGCTAGTAAAAGTCTCAAGAGCTTTATTGACCTGTTCAGTAATTAGTTCTTGCAAAGCTTCATCGATAGCTTGAACATTTTCAAATTGAGCGTTTCCATTTGCATGAGATCCATCAAGAGTGCCTTCTTGAGACCGCCGAGGAGAGCTTTGTGGAGAAGGGTCCGAGGTGTGATTATCCTATAGATTTCCCTGAAGTTGTTGGTTTCCTTGGTTTCCTTGAATGTTGTCATTATTGTTCGACATGGTTGATGCAACAAGGAAAGTTAAACTAAAAAAGAATAGATTATCAGATTCCCGGTAACAGAACCAATTTATTTAACCAAAAAGTGGAATTTCGGTCAAAGCTTTAATTTAGAAGAACTCGGGTTACTGATAATCAAAAAATGTATAAGAGAAAGTAATTTGGCTAGCAATAAGATAATTAGAAGGATATAAAGTAAATCGATGTATTCAAATAGTTCTTCTCTTACAATTGACCGAACCTTTCCCTTTTATAGCTATCTTGAAAATATGCATTTTGCCTTTGTCATAACAAGGCCATTATAGACAATTAAAGACATTAAATGCTACGTTATATAATCATTGTATTTTAATACAAATTCTCTAACGTTTTTTAGTATTTAATGCTCATTAAATACTGCATCTGTACTCTCTTGTGCTGTCAGATTCATTCTCCTTGATTCTTGGACTTAAATAGGTACGAGCGTTGAATCTTTTGAGTATCCGCTCATGCCTCCTCTTATGCCTCTGCTCATATCTGTTGCAACTCGTGCCTCTTTGCCAATCATAATTCTTTGACCAGTCTACGTGTCATGACACATCATCTTCCAATCACTTTAATATGTAAACTCAATTTTTCCCAATACACCTTGGAAGTATGCATTATAGTGAAATTAGTGGGCAAACGCATGGTGCACCACTATTTGCAAAAGAAAATCCAAGACCTATGGAGGCCAACGGAAGATTTCCAAATGATTGATCTAGGAGAGGACTCTTTATAATGAAGTTCAAAAAAAAGGACAATATGGAAAAAGCTATTCAACAAGGCCCTTGGTTTATTAACGGACACTTCCTCTCCATTACAAAATGGAAACCAAATTTTGTAGCTTCCAAAGAGAGGTTGACAACAACGGCTGTTTGGATTAGACTCCCACAACTGCCTACGGAATTTTACGATGGAAAAATACTACAAAAAATTGGCAATGCAATTGGTCGTTTACTAAAGGTGGATGTTTGTACCTCAACTATACTAAGGGGAAGATATGCAAGGCTATATGTTGAACTTCCCTGAGAAATCCCAGTCCAACCATTTCTATATGTGGGACAACACAAACAACACATCCACTACGAAGGAGATAATTTCCTATGCACAAATTGTGGTAGGCTGGGACACAAAAAAAATCAATGCACCTTTATCAAATTAGATGCCATGGCTATTGAAGCAGGAACTGAAGAACATGCAACTAACTCAATGATGGAAAAAAAAGAAGAGGAGTGGAAAACAGTCTCGTTTAGTATGGGAAAAAGGCTAGCACAAAGGAACATTCATCAAAATACCACAAAGCCAATCAACAACTCTAAAGGTCCAGATATCCCCGTTAAGATGTTCAATGCTAGCATTGGTAAGTATCTTGATACTAAATACTTACATTACGAATCAAAGGATTTAAAGGACTCCCCTACTTTAATGGATATAAAGGTTGATAAAACTAATACTGTCAACTCCATGGTGAGAAATCCGGCAACCATGGCCAAAACCACCACTTCCCTACTAATTAAAAATAATTTTAATATCCTAGAAAATGAGCACACGGTTTTAGAGGAAACCACTAATGAAACCATCCAAAATAATAAGAATTTTCTTAATAATCCTAGTACTACCCATGCAAAAGAACAAATGTCCAACACAAACAAGAATTGTGTCATGTTGGATATTAATGTGTCTAACTCAAAAAAAAAAAAAAGAAGGGAAAATGGCCCTATGCAAGAATTAAGGGGAAATGACTTACCCTTCTACTAATAATACACCCACTACCCTCCCTACTAATAAAATAAAACCTATTGGTAATTATACTATTTTAACCAAAAATCCGGACAAAAATCTTCCTTTAGGATCTCATAATCTCTCCCTCCCTGAGCATGTAATCCAAATGGCAAATAAAGATGGTCAATGCTTACATTTGTCCAACCAAAATAACCAAGCAATGGATACTACTCCTATAGAGGAAATACCTATAAACCATGGCATTGGGCAACCAAAATCCATGAAAGCGGAACACCAAATCATTAGCCTACCACCCAATCCTTCTCAAGCTTTCCCTAGCCCCTCTCACACACCTAAGTTAGAAACGTTAGGTATTCCTATCCCTCCTCAAAATGCCCAGAATTCCTTCAACCATAAGGAGACGTCCCAGATTGATACAGATCCTAAGGCAACACAGAGCAATTGCCATGGAAAACCTTCTACCCTTTCCTCCACAAGTAGAAAATCCACATATAATTTACGTCCAACTACCACAAGCGCAGGACTATCAACCAGTATCGTGGATGGAAATGGGATTAATGGGACATGCAGTATCATTCAATCTACAAATCAACGGCCAGGACTCAATTGTGATTCTTCACAACACCTAGTATTTGGCTCAACTATTAGCGGAGGGCATGAGACTAGCCATGACCAACTACCTCAACCAAGTTTGGCTAAACAATATCCTACAACCCCTAGCTCCCTCAGTAAACCCTCAACTAGTGCATGCAATGACAAATCACTGGAATTTACCCCCTCACTTCAACCCCATATACCCTCACAATGCTCTTCTGGACATGCCATTCTTTCCTACAGAGACACTAACTCAATTCAACCCTATGTTCATTCCTTGGGAGAATCCTTCACCAGTCCAGGAGCAAAACATTCCTCAACCACCCCATCACCACCCCAGCAACAAGTCCAAAACCTAGAACCAGTAGAGGCAGAAATGGAGGAGGAGGAACCTCTCAATATAATCTTAGAACGAATCCTAGAGTTCTCAAGCCTAGACGGGATAAAGGTATTTCTCTTTACGGAGATGCAAGAGAAGAGGCACGTACTCAACTGCCCATTAGCATTGTACAAATGCTCGATGGACATCAGGTCACCCCAGGATCCAACTGTGGGGAACATGGCCATGATATTAGTACCAGCTTTGAGAAGGAACCCTATTCTATGGACTGTGAGGAAAAATGGGGAACCACCAAACCAAAACCTTAATGTCTCCATGAATCGTCCAACAAATGTCATTATTTGGAATATAAGAAGTGGCAATAATGAAAACTTTAG
The DNA here is from genome assembly GCF_000393655.2 of Nicotiana sylvestris. NCBI lineage: Eukaryota > Viridiplantae > Streptophyta > Magnoliopsida > Solanales > Solanaceae > Nicotiana > Nicotiana sylvestris. The sequence goes on along the minus strand of NC_091067.1, from coordinate 57,766,923 downwards.
GAGGAATTTCAGAGAGATGGTCGACACTCATAGACCTTGCATGGTGGCTTTATTGGAAACAAGAATGGGAAGCCATGTTGAATTGCTCAATAACTTTGGCTTCACAGAAATGATAGAAGTTCCATCCGATGGCCAAATTGGAGGAATTGTGCTGCTATACAACCATGAGGTGGTGACTGTCCAAAATTTCGTTCGTAGAAATCAGGAAATCCATGCAATGATTGAGGTATTACCTATACGTAAATAGTGGCTCTTTAGTACTATTTATGCTAGCACTGATTTATATAATAGAAATGCTATGTGGGATAACCTAGAAAAAATTAGTAGAAACCATATAGGTCCTTGGATGGTGGGAGGAGATTTTAATGATGTGTTTACTGCTAATGATAAGTTTGGTGGTAGGCCTATAAAAGGTTCATGGGCAAAATTCCCTTGGTCCAAGATTAATAGCTGCAATCTAGTTGATCTTGGATTCAAGGGGTGCAAGTTTACTTGGTCAAGTTTACTTGATCCACTTCTTATTATGTCATATGTCAATAATTATTTTAAGTACACTTTTACCTCTTCCCATGCAATGACCAGTAGGAGAAACCCCCTAAACCCTAGTTCAAATATTAGCCAAGTTGACATTAGTGCACTGGATAGACCCTTGCAAGAAATTGAAATCAAAAGGGCTATCTTTTCTTTCAAGCCTTTTAAAGCCCTGGGACCGGATGGACTTCACCCTTTTTTTTTTATCAAAAATATTGGAGTATCATAGGTCCTTCAGTTGTGAAACTTTGTACAGACATATTCGACAGCCAAGCAATCCCTCCCATTATTAATACTACCTACCTTTGTCTAATACCCAAAATACCTAATGCAAACAACATTAGGAATTTTAGACCAATTGGTTTGTGTAATATGTTATACAAAATAATCACAAAGATACTAGCTAATAGACTTGGAATGGCTAGTAGAGCAGGCTTGGAATGGCTTACTGCATTGTTTAGTGTTATATTCAAGACTAATAGAATGCCTGAAGAGTGGAGGTGGAGTACAATGGTCCCGTTGTATAAGAACAAAGGTGATGTCCAGAGCTGTAACAACTATAGGGGCATCAAATTACTAAGTCATACCATGAAAGTTTGGGAGAGAGTGGTAGAAATGAGAGTGCGAAGGACGGTGTCTATTTCAGACAACCAGTTCGGGTTCATGCCGGGACGATCTACCACAGAAGCTATCCACCTTATTAGGAGGATGGTGGAACAGTACAGAGATAAGAAGAAGGATCTCCACATGGTGTTTATTGATCTGGAGAAAGCGTACGATAAGGTTCCTAGGAAGGTCTTATGGAGCTGCTTAGAGGATAAAGGGGTCCCGAGTAACTATATTAGGGTGATTAAAGACATGTATGATGGAGCTAAGACTCGGGTTAGGACAGTAGGAGGCGACTCTGAACAACTTTCCAGTTATTACGGGGTTGCACCAAGGGTCTGCGCTCAGCCCATTCCTATTTGCCCTGGTGATGGATGCACTGACTCATCATATTCAAGGGGAGGTTCCATGGTGCATGCTATTTGCTGATGACATTATTCTAATTGACGAGACAAGAGGCGGCGTCAACGAGAGGCTAGAGATTTGGAGACATGCTCTTGAGTCTAAAGGTTTCAAGTTGAGTAGGACGAAGACGGAATACCTCGAGTGCAAATTTGGAGTTGAGCCGACGGAAGCGGGAGTTGAAGTGAGGCTTGACTCTCAAGTCATTCCCAAGAAAGGTAGTTTCAAGTACCTTGGATCGGTTATTCAGGGGATCGGGGAGATTGACGAGGATGTCACACACCGTATAGGGGTGGGGTGGATGAAGTGGAGGTTAGCGTCGGGAGTCTTGTGTGACAAGAAAGTGCCACCGTTACTAAAAGGTAAGTTTTATAGAGCAGTGGTTAGGCCTGCCATGTTGTATGGAACTGAATGTTGGCCGGTAAAGAACTCACACACCCAGAAGATGAAAGTAGCAGAGATGAGGATGTTGAGGTGGATGTGCGGGCATACAAGGATGGATAAGATTAGGAATGAAGATATTCGAGAGAAGGTGGGTGTGGCCCCCATGGAGGACAAGATGCGGGAAGTAAGACTCAGATGGTTCGGGCACATTCAGAGGAGGAGCACTGATGCACCGGTGAGGAGGTGTGAGCGACTGGCTGTAGTGGGCACGCGGAGAGGTAGAGGGAGACCTAAGAAGTATTGGGGAGAGGTGATCAGACAGGACATGGCGCGACTTAGGATTACTGAGGACATGGCCCTTGATAGGGAATTATGGAGGTCGAGCACTAAGGTTGTAGGTTAGGGGAGAGTGTGAATATTTCTACAGCACAATAGAGGGAGACTATCTAGTTAGGAGTTAGACTAGGAATGTCATTGGTCATCTATTGATGCAGGGCTTTACCTTCTAGTGGTACTATACCAGCCATCTATTTCGTATTTAGTATTTCGTATCCTGTATTTCATATTTCATATCTCTTATATATTGTTGTTATTTTTATTACGCATTTTTATGGTACTAATATATCATCTCCTATTGCTTTTTTGAGCCGAGGGTCTCCTGGAAACAGCCTCTCTACCCTTCGGGGTAGGGGTAAGGTCTGCGTACATATTACCCTCCCCAGACCCCACTTGTGGGACTACACTGGGGCGTTGTTGTTGTTGTTGTTGTATACTAGCTAATAGACTAAAACCTTTTCTAAATAACCTAATTAGTCCCTTCCAAGCTAGCTTTGTGAAGAATAGAAGAGCTTCCGATAATGCTGTTATTATCCAAGATATAGTTTTAAACTTAAAGAGATTAAAGAGAAAACAAGGTCAAATGATCCTCAAAATCGATTTGGAAAAAGCTTTTGATCGTATTGAATGGTCTTTCATACACTATACCCTTCAATACTTTAAATTTCCTCCCAAGTTCTAAAAACTTCTGTTAAATTGTATTACAACTAGCTCGATATTTGTCCTAGTAAATGGCTCTGTCACAAACTCTTTTGAGCCAACTAGGGGAATTAGACAAGGGGACCCCATTTCTCCATATATCTTCATACTTTGTCTGGAAATGCTTTCATGATATATTCATTATCAAGTAGACTTAAGGAAATGGGATCCTATAACCACTGGAAGGAAGAGTCCAATTTTTTCCCACTTGTTCTTTGCGGACGATCTCACTTTTATGGCTAAAGCCAATAAGAAGTCGTGTAACTCTATCAAAGAAGGTCTTAACTATTTTTGTAAAATTTCTGGGCAAAAAATTAATCTCTCGAAATCTAAAATTTTGTTTTCAAAAAATTGTCCTGAATCCGACATAAAAGATATAACTAACATACTAGGTATTAGGAAAAGTGAGTATTTTGGCACCTACCTAGGATTCCCAATATTAAATAACTCCCCTAGGCCAAGTGACTACCAATTCATAATTGATAAGATGAGATCCCATCTAGCTACTTGAAAAATGAATTTCATTAATATAGCTGGCAGAACTACGCTGGCACACTCTTGTTTAAATTCAATTCCAAACCACTATATGCAATATACCTTACTACCAAAAAAGATTCTCAATAAAATTGACAAGGTGCAAAGGGATTTCATCTGGGGGTCCACCAATGAGAAGAAAAAAATGCACCTTATTAATTGGTCTACCATTTGCCGAGCAAAATCTAATGGTGGTCTAGGAATACATAGTGCCACTTCAAAGAACCTATGTACTTTGGCTAGTATGGTTTGGAGATTGCTCACAAATCCCACCTCTCCTTGGGTTACTCTTATAATCTCCACCTATGCTTCAAATAATGCTATTAATAAAAACTCTTTTTTTTTGGAGAAGCATCAAAAAGGGTTGGGCGTTATGCTCTAAAAGAATCACTTGGTCACCCCACATCCTCTCAAACATGAATATTTAGGAAACTAATTGGATCTCTGGAGTAGGAAATCTTAGAGCTACTGTGGAAGGCCCTCTTCAAAAAAGTGAACAAACCATAAAATTAAAGGACTTACTAAATGGGAAAAATTGGGAACTTGATAATCTTTCTATTGATATCCCAAATCACATTAAGGACATTATTAAAAAGGTGAGAATTCGGGGAAAAGACCCAAGGAGTGACATCCCTATATGGTCACTAACTACCAAAGGCCTTTTCACAACTAAAACTTGATTTAATTTACTTGAGTCTTCAAAAATCAACTATCTGGATTTCCAATGAATTTGGAAGCTAAATTGTCCCAATAAAATAAAATACCTTTTGTGGCAATGTCTCCATAACAGGATTCCTTGTAGACAATACCTGGCGAGAATTGGTTTGAACTTAGATCCAATGTGTCCGGTATGTAGAAATAACGAGGAAGAATCTATTATTCACATTTTCTTTAGCTGTAAGGCAATCAAGCCCTTTTGGGAAAGGGTTGGGTGGCATCACTACTACAAAGTTTCAGGTGATCACTGGCATCCAACTGAAGATTTTTAACTACCCAATTACGAATAATATCATAAATTGGGACCTTCTCTTCCCGTTCATTATTTGGTATACATTGAAAAATAGGAACAATAACAATCATAAGAACACCATTTCCCCAATCAATGGTGACTTTATCATTAAAAGGCTACTAAATATAAACTCCTCACTGAAAAAAGCATCTTCACTCCTAAAATTCTTATTAATATTGCACGGCACAAGCCACCAAAAGGGTGGACTAAGCTGAACATAGATGCTAGCTATAACAATGTTACGCAAAAATGTGGTTTGGGAGGCACTTTTAGAGATACTAAAGGATACTGGATTGTGGGGTTTGGAAAATCTTCATATGCAAGTGGATCACTAGAAGCAGAGTTGAAAGCTCTACTAGAAGGGCTCAAAATGGCTAAAAAATGGAGACTATACCCGCTTGCAATAGAATCAGATTCTGTGGAGGCTATACAAACGATCCTTCAAGGAAATATGCTTTATGATGATATTGTTAATGAATACAGGTGGTTAATGCACCAGCAGAAGGAGATAATCCTCTGGCACACATTCAGGCAAGGGAATAATGCTGCTCATCACATGGCAAAAAAGGCAAAGGAAGAACGTGAAGGCATGTAGATTTTTGTTGAAGCTCCCTCTTATGTTAAATGTTTTGTGGAAAAGGACTTATTAGAACAATGTATTTTTGTTAAGCTACTCTCTTATAATGCTTGCAACACTTTGGCATGCCTAGGTAATGAAAGTGTCCTTCGAGACACCAAATATGGGAACAATGTATTTAACCCTCCTTAAGTATTAATATATATATATATATATATATTTCCTGTTTGCTCAAAAAAAAGACTACAAGGGTGTTTGGCTAAGCCTATAAACTGGTCAAACTAGCTTATAAGCACTTTTTATTTTATCTACGCATTTGGTAAAGTTAAAAGTGCTTATAAGTCAAAAATAAGCCAAAAGCTCACCCCAGCTTATGAATTTTTAGCTTATAAGCACTTTAAGTTTGATCAGGTGTTTTACTATTTTATTATTAAAATATTCCTTTTTAGAACAGAACATCTACATCGATACTCACCAATCTAGCCCCCCTTCTCTTCTGATTGACTATTTATGATAAGCAAATTCTCTATTCCTTTGCATATTTATATCCATGTGATTGTGTATTAATCTTTGAACTGTTTGTAATAAATGAGGACATATCAAATTTTTGGTGTATTGCTTTCTAACTGTTGTGGAGATGAAGAGAGTATTTGTTTCTCCTCAAATATTTTGTCCAATTTAGGTTTATTTTTTACTGAGAAACTTTTTTCAATTTATTAATTATTATAACTTATGATTATATGCTTATCATAAAATAAATTATATTTATCATAAAAATTATCATATCTAAGCATAGTTGTATTTAAAATAAAATGCTAAATAGAATACTTTGTATTTGATTCGATCTTGAATCTAAAATTTTGAAGAAATTAAGTTCTTATAAGTGTAAACAATTCTAAGGTTATTTAAGTCATTTTAACAGAAAAAGAGCTTATCAGCAATTTTTTTAATTTACTACTGCACCAACTTATTATCAATTTCAGCACTTATACCCAATACATAACTGCTTATTTATTAAATCAGTTTCAGCATCTAATGCTTATCAGCTACTTCAAGTCAGCTAATCCAAACGGGCTCTATGTAAGTTTTGTCACAACTCAAAAATATGCAGGTTTACCCGTAAAACAGTACATTTGAATTTGTTATATTGTTTATACACAAATGAATTGATTTGATCCAAAAATGGTAAATAAATAAGATTAAAAGTAAGACTTAGCGATTAAGATTGAAGAAAAATGACAAGCCTGGATCCGAGAACAGCGTCTCCGAGGATAGAAATGAGAACAATATAAAAGAGCAAATAAAGTTGTTTTAATTGAGAGTGAAAGTAGAATACATCATAAGTTTTGCTAAGAATTTCCTGTCTGACAATGGCTATTGACCCTGCTATTTATAGTTATACTTAGGGAAATAAGTTCCTAGGATCAAGCACCACTTAAATGATAATAAAGGAGTCATTGATGAATATATAATGGCAGACCATGAATACAAATATTCTCTGCAACGACTGCCTATTTTATGATAGAGAATATTCTTTATTGAATGTTATCCGATGGCAAACATTCAAACTACTCTCGTTGATCAGACTCTCTTCGGGGTTTATCGATACCAACTGCAGATGTTTTTCCTAGTACTGGTAGTTACTTGACTCGCATTTTACCTCTCTTCAATTCCACGTGACATGCTAGCATTAGACCATTTATTACGGACCAATTTTATCCTATACAGACAATCCACCTACTTTTTAGTGACATATCTTTGTGTCACTAGGAAGTTGGTGAAGATTCATTTCTTGGCAGGAAATCTCCTGAACAGTATCTGATGCTTGAAAGGGCGCACGTCTTCTCGCATTTAATACCCCGAATACGTGTTGCCCCACAATTCAATAATATTTTTGCTGGTTCTCAAGGTAGTCATGATCACGATTTTTGTCGTCTATACCTTTACTTATTTTTATTATTTTACCTCTTTCACTTCCAAAATCTTCATAAGTTCAACATCTTTTCTCCACTTAGCCTCTTCCTTCTTAGAAACTTCCATCTTTCTGACTTTCTCTAAAAAACTTCACTACATTTTTACTACCATAACTTCTTCTACTGAATCTTTTCGAAACTCTAGTCTTCTCCTCGGTGGAGGCCCAAATAGAAACAAAGACAAAGAGGTCAACGTTGATTCCGAGCCTCCCACGATAAGTACCATCATACCCAAACACCTGACCATTACCAATGAGTTCCAAGAGAAGTTTTCATCCGCGTCCCTACAGACTTGGGCCACTAGCAGGTACACTTCATCTATTTGCCCTTCTAGTACTCTTGCTGTGAAGGAGGACTGCAACTGTCCAAATCTTAACATCTTTTCTCCGGTTATGATAGAGCGGGTCAACTTCACAAAGAAAGGTTTTACGTATGTCTATACGTATCCTTTTACTTTGGGTCCGTTTGTCTTGGGACGAGTGAAGGGTTTGACCCCATAATTTTGGAGTTCAGCCACTAGTACCAGGTTTGCTTGGCACAAGTAGGCCCATCTATATGACGAACTATGACTTTCCTATGCCAATTGTGCATGGAGACTAGGAAAATCCCAACCTTGGCACACATGATGTATCTCTAGTCCCCAAAAATCTTTTGTGGGGGAGTAATAAATTTCATCAAACAAGGTCACCATGCCCTTTTCACCAGCGTGGATGATGACAGTGACTGTAGATGGATGGAGAGGTTTGTCATAATTGCTGCCAGGATATTATCCTGGCCATAGCTCCATCTCTTTCTGAATCATGGAACCGTTCTCGTAAGTTTGTAATTTATTCAGCTCTTTGTCACGTACTTAGTATTTAACTAAGTACACGTGTGGCACTTGACAACTCGCTCATGATCTTGCATAACTTGCTCATGTTCTTGCTATACCAAGTCAGCCTTACTATACTCAAGAATGCTAAGAGAATGTTAGAAAGAACACAAGAGACTTGCTAAAGAAAACTTTGTATTAGAGAGAACTTGAATTGTTTTGCTTGGTGAATTACAAATGGATGATCCCCTTTATATACTAGTCTCCTAGGGGCTAGAGTGTAAATATTAATTGTTACTCAATGTCACGCCCCAAACCTGGGGAGGCGTGGCTGGCACCCGGTGTCGTACTGGCCCGAGCTAACCACTCTGTAACTCATCTTTTTCTTTCTTAACTTTCATGGGCCAACATTGCCACAACTCGCAATGTATAATAATAAGTGGGAAAACACTATATCAATGAACCATCTTTCTTAAAATATGAATACATATGGGCCGTTAAGGCCTCTGACATACTGTACAAAATGAAACTTTGTCTACAAAGCTTCTAAGATTATTTGACATCAAATGGGAAAGGGTACCGACCTACCCATAAATCTGTAGCAAAACTCTGACACGATGTCTTATAGACTCGGAAGCACTTCGAATGAGGTGCAGTCTTACCAATTCTTCGTTGAATGCTGACCTCGTCTACTATAAGGGCTCGTTAAATTGATTGTCTACACCTGCAGGGATGAATGCAGCGTCCCCAACAAAAGGACGTCAGAAGCCTTGTCGGCCCATATGTATTCATGTTTTAAGAAAGATGGTTTATTAATACACTCTGTTTCCACTTATTTTTATACATTACGAGTTGTGGCCATGTTGGCCCGTGATAGTTAAAAAGGAAAAAAATGAGTAACAGAGTGGTTTGCTCAGGGTATAATGGCACCGGGTGCCAACCACGCCTTCCCGGGTTTGGGGCATGACAAAGTGGTAGCAGAGCAGTTCTGTCCTAGGTAGTCTATAGACCGTATCTAATAGAGTCTTGTTTATCACTTATAGACAAGAGGCTAAAAGACATACAGGAAAATCCTCTCTTCTTATCTAAGATCGTGCGATAAGAATTCATGTTCCTAACGATATGTTATATTATCAGCAAGATAACTTCATCAAAGCAACATGAGATTCCATAGATTCTTCAACAAGTCGAGACGTAATATTTCATAGGTTTTTTTGACAATTCAAAACGTGAGATTTTGCAATTATAAAGGAGTACGGTGCAATCTTTCTCAAGAATATCATATGGATTTTTCCCTACTCCAATTTTGTCGTAACGTGTTTCGTCGCAATTAATATTTGTTAGAGGTATTGTCAAGAGAATCGGTTCAGGTATGTTAAGGCTAATCCCTTCTTTCTTTTTGACATGACCCATACGATACAAATGAAACGAGCAAATGCACAACTTTCATAAATAACTCTATTCATAGAATTACTAAGGATGCTTATATTCTTGATCTCCCATGTGATTTATCATTATATCTTCTGTTCATGGGTCTCAGAAAAATACGTAGTTGATAAAGTTATCCGAAAGGTATAATAATCTCATAACATTCCGAGAAAATCTTATTAATGTATTTCTTATGCATTTCATTCACTTATACATGTACATTGACCCATGACCAGATGACGTTATATACGCGTATATTATATATATATGGGATATGGGAAAATGTTACGGCGTTATATATGCAGTACCACCTGATCAGCTGGTATATGTTGATGATTTTGCCCATAATGGCCTAGATGATATGATGGGATGCCCTCAGAGGCTTGATGATGTTACGAACACCTATACCTATGCATGACATGACATTTATACGCACATGCACGACATTATAAATGTTTCAGGATTTACAATGATATTTAGACTTACATGCGAAATTGTTTATTACATGTTTCATCTATGTCATTTATGTACTGATTTTCATGCCTTACATACTTGGTACATTATTCGCACTGACGCCCTATTCTCGGGGACTACGTTTCATGCCCGCAGGTGTAGGTAGACAAGCTTACGGTCCCCATTCTTAAGATCCTTGATTAACGAGAGTGGGTATGCTCCATTTGATCCGGAGCTACTTTGGATTTTGGTACGATATGTTTGTATACATATATGAGTATGATAGGGCCCAATCCCGTCCTTGTACAGTTGTATATTCTGTTAGAGGTCTATAGATAGTCATGTATAGTTGGGTAGTATGTGGCCTTGTCGGTTCCAATTTCTTATATGTAGTTTTCTATAGTAGCCTTGTTGCCTTACCCTATGTATCTCGCACGTGTGTATATATATATGTGTGTGTGTGTCTTTTGGACATGTTTCCTCATGTATGCTATTCTCATGGTTCAACAGATGTTATTTATGTTTATATGTTAGACGCATGCTTAAGGGTGTTCAATGACTTAGGCACTCATCATGACCCATCAGTTTGGGTTGTGACACACAAGTCCTTAATATTTACAATATAAGGGCTTTCTCTAGAACTTTCTACAAGCCTAGAAGATTCCAATGACTTTCCTAGCAAATCCATAGGGATCTAGGGTTTTCCAAAGGAAATGTCCATACTTCTCTAGAATCATCTCACAAATACTGAGGACCAGATTCTAGAGAAGTATGGACATTTCCATAGGAAGACCCTAGATCCCTATGGATTTGCTAGGAATATCCTTGAAATATTCTAGGCTTGTAGAGAATTTTAGAGAACGCGCTTATCTTGTAAATATTAAAGGACTTGTGTAGCAATTAATATTTACACTCTAGCCCCTAGGAGACTAATATATAAAGGTGGTCATCCATTTATAATTCACCAAGCAAGCAATTCAAGTTCTCTCTAATACAAACTTCCTTTAGCAAGTCTCTTGTGTTCTTTCTATCATTCTCTTAGTGATCTTGAGTATAGTAAGACTGACTTGGCATAGCAAGAACATGAGCAAGTTGTGCAAGATCATAAGCGAGTTGTCAAGTGTCACACGTGTACTTAGTTAACTACTAAGGACGTGACAAATAAGTTCTTCTCGGCCGAGAAGGAGGCGCAGGCCGAGACGAAGGGATGTTATATATGCGTAGGGCTGCACGAATTCTGGAATTGTCCCGACCTCAATAGCCTCAGTGCACTGGTCCGTGAGCAAAAGAACAACCGCAAGGAGAGATTTTGGGAACTGCATAGTTGGGTATGATCGGATTATGTGGTGTTGTCACGAAGAAAGCTATCCAACCTAGCAAAAATGGCAATCATTATGTGAATCTCACCATCAACAACAAGCCCGCTCGTGCAATGATGGATACTAGAGCAACTCATAATTTCATGGCTGAGGCTACCAGAAAGAGACTAGAATTGAAGCTTGCTCCAACTAACTTTTGCGTCAAGACCATGAAAGCCGAGGTACAAAATGCTCGTGGGGTAGCTATTGAAGTTAGTGTCAAATTGGAAACTTGGAAAGGTATGACGAACTTTACCATAACTGCTATGGATATCTTTGACATCGTACTAGGGGAAAAGTTCTTTAGACATTGTCATACTATGATCGACCCCTACGTTCAAAGTCTCTTGGTTATGGAGAGAAAAGGATCTTGCATGGTACCTACAGTGACTATGCCGCACGGACAGATCCAAGTACAACTCTCAGCTATGCAAGTTGTCAAGGGGATTAAGAAGGGGGAGCTGACGTTCGTGGCAACCATTGCAAGTCTAAAGGAAGACAGTAGTTTTCAAGAGACATCGCCACCTTGCATAAAGAAGTTACTTGAGGAAAATAAAGATGTCATACCCGAGGAGTTGCCTAAGCACTTGCCATTTAGGCGAGAGGTGGATCACGAGATTGAGTTGGAGCTAGGGGCTAAACCACCCGTATTTGCCCCATATCGTATGGCACCGGCTGAGCTAGAGGAGCTCGGAAACAGTTGAAAGAGCTGCTAGATGATGGTCACATTCGCCCATTGAAGGCACTTTTCGGCGTACCAATATTGTTCCAGAAGAAGAAGGATGAATCATTTCGCTTATGCATAGACTATTGAGCACTTAATGAGGTCACATTGAAGAATAAGTACCCGATCCCGCTCATTATTGAATTGTTCGATAGACTTGGGCAAGCGAAGTACTTTACAAGGTGGATCTTTTCAAAGGCAACTACCAGGTTCGCATTGTAGAAGGGGATGAGCCGAAGATAGCATATGTGACGAGATATAGAGCCTTTGAGTGGTTGGTGATGCCCTTCGGTTTAACCAATGCATCGACCACATTTTGCACCCTTATGAATAAGATTTTCCATCCCTACCTTGATCAGTTCGTGGTAGTCTACCTAGATGATATAGTCACCTATAGCAACACCTTGGAGGAGCACTTGGAGCGCTTAAGCAAGGTTTTCCAAGTCTTATGGGAGAACAAACTGTACATCAAGAGGGAGAAATGCAAGTTTGCACAATTAAAGGTGTACTTCTTGGGCCATGTCATTAGCAATGGCGAACTACGTATGGAACGAGACGAAGGTACGTGCTATCCAGGAGTGGGAGGAACCTATAAAGGTAAATGAGTTGAGATTCTTCCTTGGCCTTGTTAACTACTATCGTCGATTCATCTGTGGCTACTCAGTAAAGGCCGAACCATTGATTGAGTTGCTAAAGAAGAACAAGCCATGGGTTTGGACGAGAGCATTGTCAAAAGGCATTTGCCTTAAGGCAGCTATAATAGAGAAGCCAGTCTTGGCGTTACCTGACTTTGCCAAGACATTTGAGGTACACACAGATGCCTCAAACTTTGCCATTTGGGGTATCCTAATGCAAGATAAGCATCCCATAGCGTTTGAGAGCCGCAAATTAAATAAGACAGAGCAGCGTTACACAATGCAAGAGAAGGAAATGACTGCCATTGTGCATTGCCTTCGTACTTGGAGACATTATTTGCTCAGGTCGAGGTTCATGGTCAAGACTGATAATGTGGCTACTAGCTACTTTTAGACACAGAAGAAGCTCACACTAAAACAGGCTAGGTGGTAGGATTTCTTGGCCGAGTTTGATTATATGTTGGAGTATAAGCCGGGCAAAGGTAATGTTGTAGCTGATATCTTGAGCAGGAAAGCCGAGCTTGCTGCCATCACTTCAGCAAGTTGGGGCATTCGTGATGCTATAAAATAAGGCATGCAACATGATCCAGCAGCCAAACAGCTTATCGAGTTATCCAACCACGACAAGACAAGACGTTTTTAGGTAGAAGACGACATATTGCTTACCACGATTCGACGGGTCTATGTGCCTAAGTTTGGAAGCATTAGATGGTGAATCATAAAGGAGAGTCATGACACAATGTGGGCTGGTCATCCATGCCAACATCACACTAGGCCTTGGTTGAGTCAGCCTACTATTGGTCGCGCATGCGAGATGACATAGAAGACTTGTCTTATATGTCAGCAAGACAAGGTTGAGCAACAACAACCCAGAGGACTTTTGGAACTACTGCCAGTCGCAGAGTGTCTATGGGAGAGCACAACTATGGACTTTATTACTTGTCTACTGAAGTCCAATGGTTATGGTACTATTATGGTGGTTTTAGCACCCCGAAAATTTTTGAAGTAGTTAAGCTCTATTAAGAAAGTTGATGTGCGCTAATTACATTATTTTGGTGTGCAGACAAAGACTATTAATATGATGGATATCAATTGGATATGATAATAAGTGTACAAGCTATATTATAAGTGATTTGGGGTCTAAGGAGGGGCATAAGTTTAAGCCAAGTTGGAAAAATACATGACAAACTAAAGTTCCTTATAAGTACGCAAAAGACCAAACTTTGGACAAGCATATACACATATATATAAGGATTTATGGGATGAAAAACCTATCAAATTAAAGACCTTCGAGTCTAATTTCTAACGCTTCAATCTGTTCATCATTTGGACACTCATACAAGAAGTTATGACCAAATTATCAAAGTTGGCAGAATTTAACACTACCGCGTCGTCCAATTTGGCGCCCCATGCGGTGTGGCTGTGCAAATTTCCAGAACACTTCAAAATTTTGTTTCTAGATACATTGTTCACTACCGCACTAGCCTATGTGCCGTAGCAGTGCTAATTCTATTTTTTTATGAAATGACCCCATTTTAATAAATAGCCTTTGGGGCTTTATTTGGGATGATTTTCTGGTGAGTTTGAAGAGAGGTAAGAGCATTTTAGAGAGAGAAAGAGGAAACCTAACACCCCAATCATCCAATCTTGCACCAATCCTCAAGAATCAAGGAATCCAATCATTAGATAATTATCTTTCCGAGTAAGTCTCACTTCTAAGCTTTCATACAAGAGGTTATGAATTCAAATATATTGTGAGGTTGGAAATAGGGCATGCATGTGACACAGAGTTGTAGTATGTGGAGTAATGAAACATTTTGGGTAGTTTCTTGTTGAAATTAGTTGAGGGAAGAAAGGGTCGACATTGTAGAGCCTTGTAATCTATTTCACATGTTAGGTATTTGACAAAATTCCTAAGAGAGTTACATCACAGGAATCCTTCTAATTAATAACTGTTTTACACTATCTTCCTATAGATTGTTATTGCTAGAAGTGTTGGGGTTATAGTAACTTAAGAAAATCTCAAACCATTTTAGCTTTATATATATATATATATGAGGAATTATGTGATGAAAAACCTGTCAAATTAAAGATCTTCGAGTTTAGTTTCTAAAGCTTCAAATTGTTTGTCATTTGGACACTTATACAAGAAGTTATGACCAAATTACCAAAAGTTGGCAGAATATAACACTACCGCGCCAACCCATGGGGCGCCCCATGCGGCGCGGCTGTGCAAATTTCCAGAACACTTCAAAATTTTGTTTCTAGACACATTTTTCACTACAGTGCCGCCCCATGCGCCGCGACTGTGCAAATTCTGGTTTTTTTTATGAAACGGCTCCATTTTATAAGTAGCCTTTAGGGCTTTATTTGGGATGATTTTTTGGTGAGTTTAGAGAGAGGTAAGAGCGTTTTAGAGAGAGAAGGAGGAAACCTAACACCCCAATCATCCAATCTTGCAACAATCCTCAAGAATCAAGGAAGTCAATCACTACATCACTATCTTTTCAGGTAAGTCCTACTTCTAAGCTTTCATACAAGAGGTTATAAGTTCAAATATATTGTGGGGTTGGAAATAGGCCATGCATGTGACACAAAGTTGTAGTATGTGGAGTAATAAACCATTTTGGGTAGTTTCTTGTTGAAATTGGTTGAGGGATGAAAGGATGTCCATTATAGAGCCTTGTAGTCTATTTCGCATGTTAGGTGTTTGATAAAATTCCTAAGAGAGTTACATCATGGTAATCCTTCTAATTATTAACCGATTTACACTATCTTTCTATAGATTGTTATTGATAGAAGTGTTGGGGAGTTGTGGTAACTTAAGAAAAGCTTAGACAAGGTACATTGGCTAAACTTTCTCTCTTAGAATCGAATTCCATTGTGTTCCCGTAAGTTCAAGTATAATTGGCTCAAAATTCCTAATTTCTATATTCCGGGTTATCCCCTATAAACTTGATTATTCCGAATGAGCCTTATGTCGAAAGATAGATGTTCAAAATATGGTTTGCATATTGAAATATTATGGCTTTGAGTCGTGTTTTAAATGAAAACTAGTATACCAATTGGGTGAGAAAAACTTGACATGCTTAAGGCTCTAAATTACTCATATGTTTACCTAAAGTATTAATTGAAAATGTCTTGTTGTTGATAATCTATAAAGATACTTGAAAATAAAATAAGTGAATTGGGGAAATAGTGTGCTACCAACGTGCCAAGATTTTAAGTTATAATTGTGGCTAGTGGTGCCAATTAAGAGGATGTGATAAAGATTATGAAATGAGCCTCGACTCAACTGACTAAAAATAATTTCGAAAATAGAATTTCCTAAAAGCTTTTGTACTCAATTCATGCCCATAAGTGGCTATTTTAACTAATGTTTTGCTCTACAAATATATCCAGTGTGATTCGAGTTCTTATATACTCAGGTGTTAAAATTGTACATTGTCATTTCTGGAAAAGTATTGCAAGAGTAAATGATGTATTGATTGTTTATGATTTTGATCTTTGGGAAGAAACCTTTTGTGTTTAAAGTTTCCATTACTAATAATTTTCAGGTATATGATTACAGAAATATTCTATATGTTGATATTTGATGGTGATCTTTGAAATTGAAAAAGGTGAAAGTGTGGAATAGGAAATACGGCTGCAGTACCAGGAATAAATAATCTTGTGAATGCCAAATGAGCTAAGGAAATATTGTTGTTGTGAGTGACTGGAAATACTAATGAGGATTCATACAATGTGAAAGAGGTTGAGGTGAGTACAATTGTATTTATGTTACCTTTGTGTGCAAATCAATTCAAAAATTATTTTGGAAGTATCATTAAAAAATCCGAGGAAGGGTGGGTCATAAGACCCACACCTGAAACTACACGTGTTGGTGTAGGGGCGGGTCGTGATTACTCCCCTTATTTGGGTTGAAATTGAAATATTGGTGTCACACCTCCTTTTTACCCGAGGGGATATAAAGGAGTTTTTCCAATTAAAGTGACATTATTCGAGATGAAATTATTTTATTTATTTCAGAGTCGCCACTTGGGATATTTATGGTGTCCCAAGTCACCGGTTTATTTTAAATCCCAAATCGAGGAAATTGACTCTATTTTTTGGTCTGCGAACACAAAAAACCGGGTAAGAAATTTTGTTAACCCAGAAGAAGGTGTGAGGCACTCCCTAGTTCCATGGTTTTAGCACAGTCGCTCAACTATTAATAATTGGTCTCATTATCTGATTTATTATGTGCTTAAACCTATTGTGCATTTTTAACCTTTTATACCGCTTTTAATTATTTATGGAGTTATTTCTGAAATAAGTCATGATTGTCGTACACCTATTTATTTTTGTACAAGTTGCGAATCGTGTCACAGGAACCGTATCCACAATTTACAATATGTGTATTTTACTATTGTTCGAAGTTGTGGTCGGGTGACATGAAATATGCACCCGAATTTGGGAATTAGGTATCACGACTATGCCACGAGAACCGTCCCCATAGTCATGATTATTTAATTACACACTTAAAGTAAACTACGATGTTCATGAATCATTTTCCTAAACTATTTTGAGATTATTGTGAAGGCCATATGTTATAGAAATATAAAAAAAAAGGGAAAAAACGAAAATTGATCAGTGAGTGTATTCAAGGCTTCTCTTCCAGCACTTAATCAAATGACTTGTGAAAAAGTGGGTTTCCAAAATCCAATTCCACCAAATCGAGTAGCAGCCTCTTTCACAGACTCAAATGGAGCAGAAGTGTCAATTTCTGCTCTAACAACATAACCCCTCTCCGTGAATCTAGGGTCTTCCATTTCAGAACAAGAACTAAACATATTCACAACAGTATTGGCACTAGAGATTTCAGAAGCATTCCTTATAAAGTAAAAACAAAAAAAACAAAAACAAAAAATGATGACATAAAGTAGTACAAGGAAAAGAGAGGTAAATGCCGCTACTAGCTAGTGGCGTGTAAACAAAGGATGTAATGAAGGTTTTTTGCTTAAATTATAAGAATGATTATTATCAAGAACACCCGCTATAGGACATGCTTAGTAAGGTTCAATCGAAAACATACCACAAGAAACAACATCATCAATCTTATATAAAAATCAAAACATTTTTTTTGAGATTCTTGTTTCTTGTTTCACCATCAATAACGACCAACTGTAAGTTGATGATACATGACACCAAAGAAACTATCGATACCACAAGCCTATGAATAACATTTCTAAGACAAAACAATAAACAAGACCATATCACAAGGTGAGCTTTGATACAGAGCAGAATACATGACGAACTTCGTTACTTACAACTTTTGCCAAACCTTCGTCACAACATCCGTAAGACAAGAAGCACTAACACTATTTATAAAATTAAGTAAACTACACACACTGTCACAGGACCGTACAACCAGGAATCAAAACATGCTCAAGAGATTAAAAGGAAAGATAAAAAGAAACTAAACTAACTATTAAATTATATCTCGAAGGAACCGATCATCAAAATATATGGCTTAAAGAAACTCCAGTTTCCTCTATTTGCATAAAAATAAAAATAAAAGGTTCAAAACATGACTTCAAACAAGAAACAGAGATCTATTCATCACTAAATATAACTAAATACAAAGGGGTTCTTTTGCGTTTACCTCTTAAGCAAGCAAAGCAATAAGGAAAAGCCAAATAGAGGCTGAAAATAGTAAGGATGGAGCTCAGCTACGCAATAGTCGCCGGCAACAACAATTTGCAGATTAATTCGACTTTTCAAACCCAGAAACTGTAGAGAAACTATTTGTACTGTTGATGCAGATGTTGACCACGCAATTTTTTTTTTTTTTCCCGTCTGAAACCATAGTTCTTTACTCTGAAAACTGGTGAGAATTGGAGAGGGTGTTTGGAGATGATGGGGAAATGGAGGACGACTGGTGCTAGTAAGGGAGTGGAGAAGAAGAAGGGAAAGCTACCCAGTTTGTCTTGTTGGAAGGGGTCTGATCTCTATTGTTGCTTGTTTAGAGAAGGTTGCTGGTTAGCGCTTCAAAAATCAGAGGGAGCGGCGTTAGGTTCATGCGGAAGGGGGGATCTGATTTTTTTGTCTCTAATGTCTAGAGGGAAGGTCTGACGAGAGGGAGGGATTAGGGTTGTATTAATGTGGGGGAATGGGCATTGGACCAGGCGAGTATTGGGCCGTGAACTGGGTTGAGGTGGAAACAAGGCAATTGGGCCAAAAAATTGGCCTTGTTCGGATTAAATTGAAAAATAAACTTTTTTTTGTTTGTTTCTTTTCTTTGAAATTAAAATCCTAACTTAAAGTCAATTTTCAATATTAAACCTAATTTATTAATTAATCAACTTAACACTAATGAAAGATAAATTACTAAATTAAAACTAAAACTAAAAATATAAAAATGACCAATGTATTCTTCTTCTCTTTTTTTTTTTTTTGATTTTCAATTATTAATAATTGTGATTAAATCCTAAATGCAAACAAAATCTAAAATTCCATGCAACGAAGAATTAAACATTTTTTGATACTTTTCATGATTTTAGAATATTAAATATCCAACTAAATACAAATCAAAATAAAGAAAAACTCCTAAACCATTAAAATTATTTTTGGACTATTTAGGAGTAATTTCCATGTGGGGCAAAAATTAGGTGCTCACAGCTGCCCCTCTTTGCTCGAAAATACGAAGAGTTTTCGGATAAAGATAAAATGAGCAATTATGAGCAATTTTTGCCCGTTTGACACTCCATGGGAAGCATTTTGAATAAGCTTGACCGAACCTTGCTTCGGAGGTTGCCTACATATCCTTGGCTATAAAGGAATCAGATTAGTATAGTTCTGAAAGTTTTGGTAGCTGAGACTATCGAATAGCTGTGATTTCACTACAGTTGCTGATGTCTGCTTGCTAAGCTCCTTATTACACCAAAATCAAAATGAAAAACTAAACTAATCCTATCAGATACGAGTTACAAGATTCCTATCTAAAAGTCTTCTGAAGCTTGATCTTGAGTCTTGGCTGGTTCTTCATGCAGGCTCTGATATGAATCTTGATGCTTGATAGCTGCAGGTGCTAGTTCATTCCTCTTCAGCTTTTGAATCAAAATGGGACATGCAAAGCTTGTGACTTCAATCATGTCTTGAGCAGTCCACATCTTTTCCCCGCTTCTGCACTTTGAGTTCATTTCTTTTCTTTTGTTCTTTTTCTTTTATCTTGGATTGAGACTTTCTTCTTTTAGTCGTCTCGAAACTTGTGCCTCAAGGTAAAAACCTGCTCAGGTACCAAAACAAACAAACAAACGAAATTTTTCTATCCCAATGTTCACTAGGAAAATTTCGTAAGTTATTTGTAACCAAAACTCTATACTACTTCATTATTGAAAGCAATAAAATCAGGATTGTTAATCCTTGAGAAAATGAGATTAAGGAGTGGAGACCCTATATCTAAAATGAAATCAACTAGGGATTGAGGACCCTATTGTTGGAAAATTATCAACTAGGGAAATGGTGACCTTATGTTGGCATCAACTAGGGAATGGGGACCCTGTTGGAGTATCATCGGGTTATGCCGACATCAGGTTATGCTGACATCAACTAGGGAGTGGGACCCTATGTTGGAAAAGTCATCGGGTTATGCCGGTATCAACTAGGGAGTAAAAACCTATATTGAAAAAGTCATCGGGTTATGCCGGCATCAACTAGGGAGTGGGACCCTATGTTGGAAAAATCATCGGGTTATGCCGGCATCAACTAGGAAGTGGGACCCAATGTTGGAAAAGTCATCTGGTTATGGCAGCATCAACTAGGGAGTGAGACCTTGTGATGGAAAAGTCATCGGGTTATGCCGACATCAACTAGAGAGTGGGACCCTATGTTGGAAAAGTCATCGAGTTATGCCGGCATCAACTACGGAGTGGGGCCCTATGTTGGAAAAGTCATCGGGGTATGCCGGCATCAACTAGGGAGTGGGACCCTATGTTGGAAAAGTTATCGGGTTATGCCGGCATCAACTAGGGAGTGGGACCCTATGTTAGAAACGTCATCGGGTTATGTCGGCATCAACTAGGGAGTGAGATCCTAAGTTGGAAAAGTCACCTGGTTATGCCGGCATCAACTAGGGAGTGAGACCCTATGTTGGAAAAGTCACCGGGTTATGCCGGCATCAACTAGGGAGTGGGACCCTATGTTGGAAAAGTCATCGGGTTATGCCGACATCAACTAGGGAGTGTGACC
This sequence comes from Nicotiana sylvestris, assembly GCF_000393655.2. NCBI lineage: Eukaryota > Viridiplantae > Streptophyta > Magnoliopsida > Solanales > Solanaceae > Nicotiana > Nicotiana sylvestris. The sequence continues at coordinate 57,746,234 of NC_091067.1, read as the reverse complement.
CTATATTGGAAAATCATCAGGTTATGGCAGCATCAACTAGGGAGTGAGACCCTATGTTAGAAAATCATCGGGTTATGCCGGCATCAACTAGGGAGTGGGACCCTCTGTTGGAAAAGTCATCGGGTTATGCCGACATCAACTAGGGAGTGTGACCCTATGTTGGAAAAGTCGCAGCTAAGGATTGGAGACCCTATACTACCATGATTTTGAATTTTTCTTCTTCTTTTTATTTTTTTTTTCATTTTCATCATCATTTTTTTTAATTTCATAGAATGAGTAAATGCGGGAAAGAATTTTGGAGGAGACTTCCTTTTTTGGATTTGTTGCTGCAAAGCTATTTTTTAGCTCTTGAGCAGTTTGTTTTTGGTAGCACCCGCTTCTTGCAAGGTTGCTTGTGCATTGCACCTGTTTCCTATTTTTCAAACAAAGAACAATTCGTCTGTTTGAAATGGTGGTTGGTTTTGTGGCCTTGATTATTTCAACCACATGATCTCGGCCCCTTTCATCTGCAACTGGTTGTTTCCTGAATACCGATTGCATTTCAGACCCTGGAGAAACTCTGGCTTTTCCAGACTTTGTCATGATGATTGGTCGGTGGAACTCAACCTTTTCGACTTTATTTTGCCTTCTTAGGCCTTTCCCTTCTAACTTTTTTTTTTCTTTTTTTCTTTTTTTAACTTTGGAGCATTGGGGAACTTTTGGCTCCTCAAACTTTGCTGCAATGGCTAGTCGCGTGGGACTTAACCATTTTTAACTTTTTTTCGCCTTCATAGGCCTTTCATTTCTGGCTTTTTTCTTCCAATTTTAATTTCATAGCATTTGGGGTACCTTTGCTTTTCAAACCTTTGCCAAGACGGTTAGCCACGTGGGACTCAACCTTTTTCAACTTTATTCGCCTTTATAGGCACTTTAATATTATTTTCTCCTTCCAAGAGTTTTCAATTTCAAAATATCAGTCACCATGGTCGGTCGAAGTCGATGCCCTTGCCGAGGCTGGGTAGCTTATCGTGTATTAGCTTGTATCAAAGGAGACCCCTATAAATCGGTCTTACTATCCTTTCTTTGTCTTAGTTTCGGAACAAAGTTAGACCGTAAGGGATTCAAAGAAAAATAAACAATGGAAATGACAATGAATTTAAACTAAAAGTATCCCTTTCGGGGAAAGGACAGAAGGACTTATCTGGAGTACATGCGGACTTCAATGAACATGACATGCCTTTTGGACTGGATGCCTGATCTGTGCAAACCGTCCAACTCTCAGAAATTCATCATAACCTTTGCCTCAAAATCGAGAATCCTTACCCAGGACTGTGTCAATGGTGAAGATCTTCTTTTCGATCAGCGGTGCCCTTTGCAGGTTTTCACGAGCCGACCTTTCTCATTTCTCTTTTAACCATCACCTTATAGTGCTCTTTGCGAGTTTTCACTAAGAAGACTCTCTCATTTTTAGTTTCTCTGCTTACTGTCGCCTCACGGTGCCCGTGTGGGTTTTCACCAATAAGACTCTCTCATTTGATTGCATCGAATCCAAATAGTTGTATTCTCTGATCCTTGAACATTCTCATCGATTGGTCGGAAGGACTTGAACATGAGGGGGGAAAAGCGTTTGGATAGAATTACAACTTTGGAACCCTTCGGGCGAAACCATCGCTGAATCATCGTAACTTTTGCCCCAATTTTAACTTTGGGAAAATGCGGATTTTTATTTTGGTGTGACTGAACCCCAGAGTGAGGCTACCTATGTATCCTTTCAGAATCAAGTCGAACGTAGTTCAGGGAACTTTGTTTTTGATTTTCTTCTGTTCTGTTTTGTTTTCTCTTTCTTTTTTCCGTTTTTTTTTCAATTCATTTTCTTTGTCTTTTCTTCCCCCCTTTTTTGTATCTTTTTTTTTCTTTTTTTTTTTTCATTTTTCATTTTATTTTTTCAAAAAAATAAATTTCAATAACACTTTCAGGTTCCAAAGAGGGTAATCAAAGAAAAGTAACCGGCTCAAAGGGTTTACAAAGGGTTGAATATTTGGATAGTGATAAAGAAAGTCTTCTTCATCCCAATCAAAGATCATTAATGCTATATAAAGGATCCAACATAGTACTTTTTGATTGCATTTGCATTGACAGTTGTTTCAGGGACATTTCCTTCGATTTGTCCCAAGTACAACGCACTCTTTTAGCATTACTCTTGTTGTAATGTATGGACATTTCCAATCTGGAACCAATATTCCTTCAGTTGTTCCAACTCTTTATTTTATTCCCTTAAACTTATCTTCATTGCGATCTAATTCTTGATTCATTATTTCGAGATCTGATAGCGTTCCAAGATCTGGGCATGAAGTCCGTAAGCATGTCATGTTATTAAAATTTGCATTTAACAGAACTAAAAGGAGAATAAGAAAAACGACAAGATTAAGAAAAGAGACATCCCTGGAAGAATTTCATTTGATAATTTTGTTTTGAATTTTAAAGATAGAAGGGTTTACATCGGAAAGTAAGACAATAAAGTAAAACATATGAATCACACCCTGAGATAATCCGGACGCAGAAAGTATAGCAAGACTGGCTACCGAGACTCCCGTCTGATGGGAAACTTTCAGGCTTAGCTACTGTCTTTCGGCTTTTCTTCTGTTTCGACAATGGCTGCAATAGCCTTCAGTACCAGATCAAATTCATCATCTTCACAAATCATTCCGACTATTGGCCCAGTGTTGTGGGCAGGCAACAGATTGTTCACCACATCAGGAGCCTCTTCATCCCGAAAAACAATTCTTTCAGCTTCAATCAAGTCTTCAACTACCCTTTTAAGGGTCCAACATTCCTATGTACTGTGTTCCACTGCTCTAGAGTGGTATTCACATCCAGCGTCAGCTCGGTGCGAGGGGGACTTGGGGTTTGGCCTATTTGGGGCCACTGGCTGCAGCAGACCTCGCCTGACTAGCTTTTGGAACAAGCCCAAGTATGATTCACCAATAGGGGTGAACTGATTCTTTTGAAAGGATCTCTTGGGCGAGGATTATACTGGGGAATATTTGATTGGGGATTATATGGAGCTTGGTAAGGATGGGTATTTCTGGGAGGTGGAGCTCAGTTTTGTGTATAATGTTGTGGCCACGTGCAAGGTTGCGCGTTCATCATCGCATACCAACCAACCACCTGAACAGAACTTGGCTAATTTGCTCACACCACAACCTTGTTAGTTTTGAGACATTTAACGTATAGGAAATCGCACGTGGGGATGCAATGCACCTAATGGCTAAACGCTTCTACCATGTGCTTGAACGGTTGCATTTTTAATCTCGGCCTTAACTAACCCTTTAAGTATGTACCTCTTTTCTTTTATTTTTGTCTTTTTAATCACTCTTGATTTTTTTTATTTTTTTGTCGCTCTTTTATTCTTGGCACTCTCTTTTCTTTTTTATTTTTGTCACTCTTTTATTTCTTGTCGCTCCTTTTTTTCTTTCTTCTTTTTTTTTTCACTCAATCAAATTTCTTTTCCTCTTTTTTTTTTCCAAATTATTTTTCATTCAGTTTTATTTTATAGCTATGATCGAATCCGATGGGGATTGCCTACATATCATCATGCCGCATGAATTAGATCTTGCGTAGTTCGGGAAGATTGAGAATTGAGTAAATAAGCTAACTCTTTTTTTTGTTTACTTTTATAAAACTTAGACCATGAAAGCTTTAAGAAAAAGAAAAACATATTTTTTTGAATTTTTTGTTTCTTTTTGAGATTTTCGAAAGAAATGCTTTAAAAGAAAGGAAATATTTTTTTTTTTGGATTTTTGATTTTGATTTTAGTTTTTGAAAGAACGACTTCTAAAAATTCCTTTTCTTTTGATTTTAACTTTGGAAATTTCAAAAGTAAAAGGAAGATATTTTTATTTGAATTTTCATTTATTTTCTCTTTTTCTAAAGAATAAAGAAAATATTTTTTGGATTATGGATGTTGCCTCTTAATTTTCGAAAGAGGGACTTTTAAGAAAATATTTTGGATTTCTGAGTTTTTTGTTTTTAAATTTACAAAAGTACTTCTAAAGAAAAACGAAAATATTTTTGGACTTCAATTTTTCAATTTTTATGACATTCACGAAAGAAAGACTCCTAAAAAAAATATTTTTGGATTTTTGTTTCTGATTTTTTTTGAATTTTTGGGAAAACTACTTCAAAATGAAAGAAACCCATATTTTGAATTTTGATTTTTTGATTGATTTTTCTTTTTATTTCTTTTTTTTTTTCGTATGAAAGACTTCAGAAAGACGGAAACTATTTTTTATATTTTATTTTAGTTTAAAATTCTTTTTTTTTGAACTTTTTAAGGAAATGCTTCTAAAGAAGGAATTAAAGGTAAATATTTTTGGATTTTTTAAAATTGGGGCCGGAACCGATGAGGTTTGCCTACGTATCTCACATCTGGAAAGAATCAGATCCGTGTAGTTTGGTCAGTTTTGATGGAACAAGGGAAATATGACACTTGAAAATTTTGGTTCATTTTGAAATGACTTTTTTTTTTCCAGAATTTCGGCAGAGTTCAGGATTTTCAAATACCTACCTCATCTTGGTTTTTTTGATTTTCTTTACCTATTCCAAACGACCGGTCAACATGCAAATAGAATCAAATAAATGTACAAGAAGCACGTAAAAATGCATCAGGATGGTCTTTGATTTTTTGGGTACACCTGTCCTAGACGGACCCAACCCCTGTGTTGAGCCCCCAAAGTCAAATGCACATGATGCAAACAAGCGTTCCTACTAGGGATCTGACATGAGGCTATGTTATTCTAGGTTTAAAACCTGGGTGTATTGTTCTAGACCTGGCTTACCCGAGCAGACAACTCGAGCCGGGGGGAGGGGGTGGGGTGGGGTGGGGTGCAACGTACCAGTAACCAAAAGGCCATCCGGCTTTTGTAACTGTTCCGATCCTCGTTCTAAATTAGGGTATGAATCTAACAGAAAAGAAGTCATGTCAGCGTGCACTTCCCAGAAAATTTAGAAGACTCAGAGAGAAGAAGGGTTTCGTAATAGTTTATATACAGTTCAAATAATATCAAAGCGGTAAAAAGCGGCATTTATCACATTAGGCTCAAACATGTAATAAGAATCAGATAATAAATAAAATCCAAGTATAACAGTTATTCTAAGCTCGAATTCTTGAACCTTGAACCAGAAGTTCTGGGTTCTTTTTCCTAGCAGAGTCGCCAGAGCTGTCACACCTCCTTTTTACCCGGGGGTTATAAGGGAGTTTTTCCAATTAAAATGACATTATTCGAGATGAGATTATTTTATTTATTTCAGAGTCGCCATTTGGGATATTTATGATGTCCCAAGTCACCTGTTTATTTTAAATCCCAAATCGAGGAAGTTGACTCTATTTTTTGGTCCGCGAATATAGAAGACCGGGAAAGGAATTCTATTAACCCGGGAGAAGGTGTGAGGCACTCCCGAGTTCCGTGGTTTTAGCACGGTCGCTCAACTATTAATAATTGGCTTCATTATCTGATTTATTACGTTTTTAAACATATTGTGCATTTTTAACCTTCTAACCGCTTTTAATTATTTATGGAATTATTTCTGGAACAAGTCACGATTGTCGTATACCTGTTTATATTTGCACAAGTTGAGAATCGTGTCACAGGAACCGTACCCATAATTTATAACATGTGTATTTTATTATTGTTCGAAGTTGTGGTCGGGTCACATGAAATGTGCACCCGAATTTGGGAATTAGGTATCACAACTATGCCACGAGAACCGTACTCATAGTCATGATAATTTAATTACGCGCCTAAAGCAAACTATGATATTCATGAATCATTTTCCTAAACTACTTTGAAATTATTGTGAAGGCCATAGGTTATGAAAATATATAAAAAAGGGGAAAAACGAAAATTGATCATTGAGTGTATTCAAGGCTTGTCTTCCAGCACTTATCAAATGATTTGTGAAAAAGTTGGTTTCCAAAATCCAATTCCACCAAATCGAGTAGCAGCCTCTTTCACAGACTCAAATGGAGCAGAAGTGTCAATTTCTGCTCTAACAACATAACCCCTCTCCTCGAATCTGGGGTCTTCCATTTCAGTACAAGAACTAAACAAATTCACAACAGTATTGGCACTAGAGATTTCAGAAGCATTCCTTATAAAGTTTAAAAAAATAATGACAAAGAGTGGTACAAGGAAAAGAGAGGTAAATGCCGCTACTAGCTAGTGGCATGTAAACAAAGGATGTAATGAAGGTTTTTTTTCTTAAACTGTGATGACCCGGCCGGTCGCCTTAAGAATTAATACCCCGATCCCCTATTAACTGCTTTTTCCAAGTTTATTTATGCTATTTTGATTTGCCGGGATGTTCAGTTTTGAGTTTCAGAGAGTTATGGGACACTTAGTCCCTAAATGAGAGCTTAAGTGTTGGAAAGTTGGTTGTAGTTGGAACAGTGTGAAGACGACCTCAGAATAAAAATTTGATGGTTCCGTTAGCTCCTTTGGGTGATTTTTGGGTTAGGAGCGTGTTTGGATTGTGTTTTGGAGGTCCGTAGCTAATTAAGACTTGAAATGCCGAAAGTTGAATTTTTGAAGTTTCCAGTTCGATAGTGAGATTTTGATCTGAGGGTCGGAATGGAATTTCAGAAGTTGGAGTAGCTCCGTAGTGTTTAATGTGATGTGCGTGCAAAATTTTAGATCATTCGGACGAGGTTTGATAGACTTTTTGATCGAAAGAGTATTTTAGAGTTTTTGGAATTCTTAGGCTTGAATCCGATGAAAAATAGGTGTTTTGATGTTGTTTTGAGCGTTCCGAAGGTTGGAACAAGTTTGAATGATGTTTTAGGTTTGGTTGGCAGGTTTGGTTGAGGTCCCGAGGCCTCGGGGGTATTTTGGATGCTCAACGGACCACTTTTGGACTTGGAAAGACAACAGATTTTCTGCTGTTGTGTTGCAGAGAAAACATTCATCGCATTCGCGAGAGGGTCTCGCGTTCGCGTAGAGCATCTGGGTGAAGCAGCTGAAATATGCTTCGCGTTCGCGAAGGTAAGGACCCGTTGGTCTTCGCGTTCGCGACATGGTCATTGCATTCGCATAGGGTCTGCCCGTGTAAGCTACGCGTTCGCGAGTGGACCTCGCATTTGTGAAAGAGAAATTTGGCCAGCAGGACTTTTGTGCATCGCGTTCGCGATAGTAGCCTCGCGTTCGCAAAGAAGAACGCGCCTGGGCAGATATGAGATTTCAAAATCGAGGGTTTAGCCATTTTTATCAAGACTTAAGCTTGGGAGCTCGGATTTAAGCGAAATTTTGAGGGATTTTCAGAGATATCGATTGGATAATGGTTCTAGACTCCTTTTTTATTGTAACCCATTAATCTAAACATGAATTCATCCTTTAATTTCGGAATTTTTATGAAAATTGGGGAAAAGTTCTTAGACCAAGAAATTGAGTTTTGATTGGGGATTTTACATCAGATATGGATTATTTTTGTATGGTTAGACTTGTGAGAGTGTGAGGATTCTGAAACTATAAATTTTACCCTATTCCGAGACGTGGGCCCGAGGAGCGTTTTGGTAATTTTACATAATTTCGCGTATTAGCTTAGAATTTAATTGTAGAATCAGTTACTTGAAGTGTTATTTTCATTATGCAATTGAATTGAATAGATTTGGGCCATTTGGAGTCGAGCACTCGTGGCAAAGACATGGTGTCGGGTTGATTTTGAGCCGGTTCGAGGTAAGTGGCTTGTCTAACCTTGTGTGGGGGACTTTCCCCTTAGGATTGGTATTGTGATAATTGAAATGCCTTGTACGTGAGGTGACGAGTGCGTACTTATGCTAATTGTTGAAAATCCTGTTTTTATTAAGTAACTTTAATTGTGTTTTCCCTTTCTATTTATTCTACTTGCACTTTTAAATTTGTTGTTAGTTAGAGAACATGTCTAATTGACTTAATTGCTTTAACTGCCTTATTTGTATTACGTGAAGCATGTTAGGTTAGAATTGTCTGTGTTACCTCGTTATGAAGTTGAGTTTATTTGAGTACTCCTTGTGCTATTGTTGTGTGTTTTACTTTGGGACTATGAGACGGCATCCTGGGAGATCCCCTGTACGCATTTACGATTTGAGCTGAAGTGCGGGATACCAAGAGATCCCTAGTATGTACATTGAGGATACCAAGAGATCCTCGGGATACCAAGAGATCCCTATAATACACTGAGGATACCAAGAGATCCTCGGAATACCAAGAGATCCCTATCATACATTGATGATACCAAGAGATCCTCCGGATACCAAGAGATCCCTAGAGTATATTGAGGATACCGAGAGATCCTCGGGATACCAAGAGATCCCTAGTATATATTGAGGATACCGAGAGATCCTCGGGATACCAAGAGATCCCTGGCATATATTGAGGGTTCTAAGAGATCTCGGGATACTGAGTGATCCCCGGTTACTTCCTTGTGGTTTGCCTTCATCTCTGTTTTCCGTTATTGTACTCTTATTATCCTGTATAGATTCTTACTGTAGATTCTCAATTGTACTGCTTATCTTATCCTATCATCTTTATATTTATTTAATCTTAGTAGGGCCTTGACATTCCTCGTCACTACCAACCGAGGTTAGGCTTGGCACCTACTGAGTACCGCTGTGGTGTACTCATGCCCCTGCTGTGCATGTTTTTCATGTGCAGATCCAGGTAGCGCTACTCAGGCCTATCATCCTTGAGGAGACGACTGCTTTAGAGACTTCGAGATACATTTGCCACGTCCGTAGACCGAGAAGTCCCTTTCTATTCCTGCTTTTAGTATTTAGCCCTTCAGTACTTTCCTGCTCTTATTAGATATTCCGGAGTTAGAGCTATGTAGTATTGAATCTTAGCTTGTGATTCGTGGGTTTCCGGGTATTGGATTTATGAATTGGTATTGGTAGTTAAACATGGTGTAAGATGAGCGGCTCATTACACACTGTCACTACTTTATTTCTTTTTTAAATTGTTTTACTTCCGCAAATTTTGGTTTTCTTCTGCAAAATAGGCTTACCTAGTCGTACAGACTAGGTGCCGTCACGATGGTTCACGAAGGGCGAACCAGGGTCGTGACAAGTTGGTATTAGAGCTCTAGGTTCATAGGAGTCATGGATCACAAGCCAGTTTATTAGAGTCTCGTTGATCAGTACAGAGACGTCTGTACTTATCTACGAGAGGCTATGTAACTGTTAGGAAAATTTCCACTTCATTTGATTCCTTGTCGTGCGATATTTTGACATCACAATTCTAAACTTCTGTCTTCTATTCTCTCACATATGGTGAGGATAGGTGCAACCAGAGATGATCAAGCACCCGCGCCCCTTGCGAGAGCCGTCAGAGGTCGAGGCCGAGGTAGAGGCCGAGGATGCGCACGTGGTGTAACTAGAGCACCCGCGCGATCTGCCACCGAGGAGCCACCAGGAGTTCCAGCTAGAGCCCAGGCACCAGATGTGCCTACTACTACTGCTCCAGCACTTCAGGACACATTAGCACAGTTCCTGAGCATGTTTGGTACGTTAGTTCAGGCGGGGTTGATTCAGGTTGTACCAACGACTTCACAAATCGGAGAAGGGACCCAGACTCCCACCGCCCCCACTCCAGAGTGACGAGTTTGCATTGGTCGGATTTTGGGCATCATAGCGACACATCCTGTGGTCCCAGTTCAGCGGGTGGTGAGGACCTCTCGCCAAGTAGAAGACATGTGGGTCCAGTAGAGAGAGGACAGACGAGGTCAGGAGAGAGAATATAGGGAAGTGAGGAGACCTTGTGGTTTGGAGAGACCCACTGATCCTTATTTTGGAGGAAGAGTATGGCATGGTAGAGGTTTTGTGTGTTAGCCAGCTTAGTTTGCATCTCGGAATTCACACAGTGTTTCAGGTGTTCAAGGGTCTTGGAGTACCCATACCGCATAGTTTTCACTGCCACGTCCTCCCAGATCTTGTTTTAAGTGTGGTAACACACGCCATGTTGTGAGGGATTGCCCTAGACTTGGAAGGAGTGCACCTCCACAGACTTCTCAGCCACAATATGCTCCAAGAGTTCTCAGGCTATGATCACTGCACCAGTTACTACCCCACCTGCCCAGCCAGCTAGAGGGGAAGGACATGCCACATATTATGCCCTTCCTGCCCGTACTGAGGCTGTCGCCTCCGATTCTATCATCACAGGTATTATCCTGGTTTGTCATAAAGATGCATCGGTTTTATTCAATCTAGGCTCCGCCTATCCTTAAGTGTCTTCTTATTTTGTTCTGTGTTTGGGTGTACCTCGGGATTCTTTGAGTTCCTCTATTTATGTTTCTACTCCTGTGGGAGATTCTCTTGTTATGGACTGCATTTATCGGTTGTGTTTGGTTGCGCTTAGTGGTTATGAGACCAGAGTCAATTTATTATTGCTCAACATGGTAGATTTTTGATATTATCTTAGGCATGGACTGGTTGTCAGCCCATTATGCTATTCTTGATTGTCATGCCAAAACCGTGATGCTGGCTATTCCAGGTGTACATCGTGTTGAGTGGAGGGGTACTTTAGATCACACTCCCAGTAGAGTTATTTGTTTTCTTAAAGCTTAGCGTATGGTTGAGAAGGGGTGTGATGCGTACTTAGCTTATATGAGAGATGTCAGTGTTGATACCCCTTCAGTTGATTCAGTCCCAGTAGTATGGGATTTTCCCAATGTGTTTCCAGCTGATCTTCCGGGCATGCCGCCTAATAGAGATATTGATTTTGGCATTGATCTGTTGCCGGGCACTCAGCCCATTTCTATTCCCCCATATCGTACGACTCCTCCTGAGTTGAAGGATCAGTTACAGGAATTACTTGATAAGAGTTTTGTTCGGCCCAATGTATCACCTTGGGGTGCTCCTGTCTTGTTTGTGAAAAAGAAAGATGGTTCCATGCATATGTGCATTGATTACCGCCAGTTGAATAAGGTTACAGTAAAGAACCGTTATCCTTTGCCTTGTATTGATGATCAGTTTGACCAGCTTCAAGGCACACAAGTGTTTTCTAAGATTGATTTGCGCTTAGGTTACCATCAATTGAAGATTCAGAAACCAGATATCCCGAAGACTGCTTTCAGGACTCGGTATGGTCATTACGAGTTCCTTGTTATGTCATTTGGGCTGACCAATGCCCCAACAGCCTTTATGCATTTGATGCACAGTGTGTTCCGACCGTATCTTGACTCGTTCGTCATTGTCTTTATTGATAATATTCTAGTGTATTCCCGGAGTCGGAAAGATCATGAGAAACACCTGAGGACTGTGCTTCAGACTCTGAGAGAGAAGAAGTTATATTCTAAGTTCTCGGAATGTGAGTTTTGGTTGGATTTAGTGGCATTCCTAGGCCACGTGGTATCGAGTGAGGGTATTTAGGTGGATCCGAAGAAGATAGAGGCCGTGTAGAGTTGGCCCAGACCATCCACAACTATCGAGATCCACAGTATCCTTAATTTTTCGGGCTACTACTGTCATTTTGTGGAGGGGTTTTCATCGATTGCAGCCCCTATGACAGGTTGACCTGGAAGGGTGCTCCGTTCCAGTGGACGGAGGAGTGTGAGGCGAGTTTTCAGAAGCTCAAGACAGCTTTGACCACAGCCCCAATTTTGATACTGCCTCCATGTTCGGGGTCTTATACGGTTTATTGTGATGCCTCGAGGGTTGGCCTCGGAGCGGTGTTGATGCAGGATGGTAGAGTGATTGCCTATGCATCCAGACAATTGAAGATACATGAGAAGAACTACCCTGTTCACGACTTTGAGTTAGCTGCCATTGTTCACGCCTTGAAGATTTGGCGCCATTACTTATACAGGGTGCCTTGTGAGATTTAAACTGACCATTGGAGCTTGCAACACCTGTTCAAGAAAAAGGATCTAAATTTGCGCCCGAAGAGGTAGTTAGAGTTGCTGAAGGACTATGATATCACCATTTGTATCACCCGGGCAAGGCCAATGTAGTGGATGATGCTTTGAGTCACCGGGCGGAGAGTTTAGGGAGTTTGGCATATTTACCAGCATCGGAGAGGCCTATGGCGATGGATGTTTAGGCCTTAGCTAGCCAGTTTGTGAGATTGGATCTTTTAGAGCCCAGTGGGGTTCTAGCTTGCGTGATTTCTCGGTCTTCCTTATTTGATCGTATTAGGGAGCGACAGTATGATGACCCTCATTTGCTTGTCCTCAAGGACAAGGTTCAGCACAATGATGCCAGAGATGTGACTACTGGTGATGATGGGGTATTGAAGATGCAAGGTCGAATTTGTGTACCCAATGTTGATGGGCTGCAAGAGTTGATTCTAGAGGAGGCCCATAGTTCGTGGTATTCCATTCATCCGGGTACCATAAAGATGTATCAGGATTTGAGGCAACACTATTGGTGGAGGCGGATGAAGAAAGATATAGTCGGATTCATAGCCCGGTGTCTCAACTGTCAGCAGGTGAAGTATGAGCACCAGAGACCAGGTGAGTTGCTTCAGTAGATAGATATTCCGGAGTAGAAGTGGGAGCGAATCACCATGGACTTTGTAGTTGGTCTCTCACAGACTTTGAGGAAGTTTGATGCTATTTGGGTGATTGTGGATCGGATACAAAATCAGATCATTTCATTCCTATGTGTAGTACTTATTCCTCAGAGCGGTTGGCGGAGATTTATATCCGAGAGATTGTTCATCTGCAAGGTATTCCAGTGTCCATCATTTCAGATAGAGGTACTTAGTTCACATCACGGTTCGAGAGGGACGTTCAGCATGAGTTGGGTACTCGGATGGAGTTGAGTATAACATTTCACCCTCAAATGAATGGACAGTCTGAGCGCACTATTCAGATTCTTAAGGATATGCTCCGTACATGTGTGATTGAGTTTGGAGGGTCTTGGGATCAGTTCTTGCTATTGGCGGAGTTTGCTTACAACAACAACTATTAGTCCAACATTCAGATGCCACCGTATGAGGCTTTATATGGTAGGGGTGTAGATCCCCGGTGGCTGGTGTGAGCCGGGTGAGGCTAGACTATTGGGCACAAACTTGGTTTAGGATGCTTTCGAGAAGGTTAAGGTGATTCAGGATAGACTCCGTACAACCCAGTCCAGACAGAATAGTTATGCGGACCGAAAGGTTCGTGATGTTTGCTATATGGTTGGAGACCAGGTTCTGCTTCGGGTTTCGCCTATGAAGGGCGTTATGAGATTCAGGAAGAAAGGAAAGTTATGTTCGAGATTTATTGGCCCTTTTAAGATATTGAGGCGTGTTGGGGAGGTTGCTTATGAGCTTGCCTTACCTCCCAGCTTGGCCGGAGTTCATCCGGTATTCCATGTTTCGATGCTCCGGAGGTATCACGGTGATCCATCGCACATGTTGGATTTTAGTTCAGTCTAGTTGGACAACGATCTATCTTATGTTGAGGAGCCAGTGGCAATATTGGACAGGCAGGTTAGAAAGCTGAGGTCAAAGAACATTGCTTCGGTAAAGGTTCAGTGGCGGGGCCAGCCGGTCGAGGAGGCGACCTGGGAGACCGAGCAGGATATGTGCAGCCGTTACCCTCATCTTTTCACTATTTCATGTGACGACCCGGCCGATCGTCTTAAGAATTAACGCCCCGATCCCCTATTAACTGCTTTTCCCAAGTTTATTTCTGCTATTTTGATTTGCTGGGATGTTCGGTTTTGAGTTTCGGAGAGTTATGGGACACATAGTCCGTAAATAAGAGCTTAAGTGTTGGAAAGTTAGCCGTAGTCAGAACAGTGTGAAGACGGCCTCAGAATGGAAATCTGATGGTTCCGTTAGCTCCGTTGGGTGATTTCGGGGTTAGGAGCGTGTCCAGATTATGTTTTGGAGGTCCGTAGCTAATTTAGGCTTGAAATGCCGAAAGTTGAATTTTTGAAGTTTCCGGTTCGATAGTGAGATTTTGATCCAAGGGTCGGAATGGAATTTCGGAAGTTGGAGTAGCTCCGTAGTGTTTAATGTGACTTGCGTGCAAAATTTCAGGTCATTCAGACGAGGTTTGATAGACTTTTTGATCGAAAGCGTATTTTTAGAGTTTTTGGAATTCTTAGGCTTGAATCCGATGAAAAATAGGTGTTTTGATGTTGTTTTGAGCCTTCCGAAGGTTGGAAAAAGTTTGAATGATATTTTAGGATTGGTTGGAAGGGTTGGTTGAGGTCCCGGGGCCTCGGGGGTGTTTCAGATCCTCAACAGACCACTTTTGGACTTGGAAAGACAACAGATTTTCTGCTGTTGTGTTGTAGAGAAAACATTCATTGCGTTCGCGAGAGGGTCTCGCGTTCGCGTAGAGCATCTGGGTGAAGCAGCTGAAATGTGCTTCGCGTTCACGATGCTGTCCTGCGTTCGCGAAGGTAAGGACCCGTTGGTCTTCACGTTCGCGACATGGTCCTCGCGTTCGCATAGGGTCTGCCCATGTAAGCTACGCGTTCGCGAAAGAGAAATTTGGCCAGCAGGACTTTTGTGCATCGCGTTCGCGATAGTAGCCTCATGTTCATAAAGGAGAACGCGCCTGGGCAGATATAAGATTTCAAAATCAAGGGTTTAGCCATTTTTATCAAAACTTAAGCTTGAGAGCTGGGATTTGAGCGAGATTTTGAGGGATTTTCAGAAATATCGATAGGGTAACGATTTTAGACTCCTTTTTGCTTGTAACCCATTAATCTAAACATGAATTCATCCTTTAATTTCGGAATTTGTATGAAAATTGGGGAAAACTTCTTAGACCAAGAAATTGTGTTTTGATTGGGGATTTGACATAGGATTTGGATAGTTTTGGTATGGTTAGACTCGTGAGAGTGTGAGGATTCTGAAACTATAAATTTTACCCAATTCCGAGATGTGGGTCAGATGGCTGTTTTGGTCATTTTACATAATTTCGCTATTAGGTTAGAATTTAATTGTAGAATCAGTTACTTGAAGTGTTATTTACATTATGCAATTGAATTGAATAGATTTGGCCATTTGGAGTCGAGTACTCGTGGCAAAGACATGGTGTCAGGTTGATTTTGAGCCGGTTTGAGATAAGTGGCTTGTCTAACCTTGTGTGGGGGACTTTCCCCTTAGGATTGGTATTGTGATTATTGAAATACCTTGTACGTGAGGTGACGAGTGCGTACTTGTTCTAATTGTTGAAAATTAGATTTTCATTAAGTAATTTTAATTGTATTTTCCCTTTCTATTTATTCTACTTGCACTTTTAAACCTATTGTTAGTTAGAGAACATGTCTAATTGACTTAATTGTTTTAACTGCCTTATTTGTATTACATGAAGCATGCTAGGTTAGAATTGTTTGTGTTACCTCGTTATGAAGTTGAGTTTATTTGAGTACTCCTTGTGCCATTGTTGTGTGTTTTACTTTGGGACTACGGGACGACATCCTGGGAGATCCCCTATATGCATTTACGATTTGAGCTAAAGTGCAGGATACCGAGAGATCCCCAGCACGTACATTGAGGATACCAAGATATCCTCGGGATACCAAGAGATCCCTATCATCCATTGAGGATACCAAGAGATCCCTATCATACATTGAGGATACCGAGAGATCCTCAGTATACCTAGAGATCCCTAGCATATATTGAGGATACCAAGAGATCCTCGGGATACCAAGAGATCCCTAGCATATGTTGAGGGTACTAAGAGATCCTCGGGATACTGAGAGATCCCTAGTTACTTCCTTGTGGTTTGCCTTCATCTCTGTTTTCCGTTATAGTACTCTTATTATCATGTATAGATTCTTACTGTAGATTCTCAATTGTGCTGCTTATTTTATCCTGTCATCTTTATATTTATTTAATCTCAGTAGGGCCCTAACCTTCCTCGTCACTACCCAACCGAGGTTAGGCTTGACACTTACTGAGTACTGCTGTGGTGTACTCATGCCCCTTCTACGCATGTTTTTCATATGTAGATCCAAGTACTGCTACTCAGGCCTATCATCCTTGAGGAGACGACTGCTCTAGAGACTTTGAGGTACATCTTCCACGTCTGCAGACCGAGAAGTCCCTTTCTATTCCTGTTTTTAGTATTTAGCCCTTCTATACTTTTCTACTCTTATTAGACATTCCAGAGTTAGAGCTATGTAGTATTGAATCTAAGCTTGTGATTCGTGGATTTTCGGGTCTTGGAATTATGTATTGATAATTAGAGTTAAACATGTTGTAAGCCGAGCGGCACATTTAAACACTATTACTACTTTATTTCTGTTTTAAATTGTTTTACTTTCGTAAATTTTGGTTTTCTTCCACAAAATAGGCTTACCTTGTCATAGAGACTAGGTGTCGTCACGATGGTTCATGGAGGGAGAAACGGGGTCGTGACATAAACTATAAGAATGATTACTATCAAGAACTCCCACTATAGGACATGCTTAGTGTTGCGGAAGCCAAATGTATATAGTGTGAATAAGTCACAACTACTATACCAAAAATTATGACAGCCACCAAATAATAAATAAGACAATAAAACAACAATAAAGGAAACACCAGAATTTACGAGGTTCGGCTAATTTTGCCTACTCCTCGGACACAACCAATATTTTATTCCACTCCAAAAATACAAGTGAAATAATACTAAAGAGAGAAGATACAAATGCCTTAAACAGATGAGAAGGCAAATGAGAGGTGTGTCTCAATCCTAAACATTAGGCCTTCTTTTATAGGGGAAAAATCCCCTCCAAACTTAACTCCCAACCAATGTGGGACTTTGGCATTTTGCCAAACTTCAACAAATCTCCACCTTGGCAAAATTCCACATTTTCAATTCTCTCTCAATAACAAATTTTGGTTGTGTCTTCATCTTCAATCTTCAGTGTTCAACAATGTTGATCAAATCCAAACAATGTTGAAACTTGACCGCAGTCACCACCTTTGTCAGCATATCAGCAGGATTCTCTGTAGTATGAATTTTCTTCACCGTGACTCCACCTTCTTCTATGATTTCTCGTACGAAATGATACCGAACATCAATGTGCTTCGTCCTTGCATGATAAACTTGGTTCTTCGCTAATTGAATAGCACTTTGACTATCACAAAAAATTGTGATACCTTTTTGTTCAACACCAAGCTCCTTTAGCAATCCTTGAAGCCAAATTGCCTCTTTCACAGCATCTGTAATAGCCATGTACTCTGCCTCTGTTGTAGACAAAGCAACTGTTGACTGCAAAGTAGACTTCCAACTAACTGGTGCCTTTGCAAAAGTAAACACATAACCAGTAGTTGATCTTCGTTTGTCCATATCACCCGCAAAATCTGAGTCACAATATCCAACTACAGACTGATTGTCTTCCTGCTCAAAAACTAACCCGACATCTACAGTATTATGAATATACCGTAGAATCCACTTCACAGCTTGCCAATGCTCCTTCCCTGGATTGTGCATATATCTGCTAATAACTCCAACAACTTGTGAAATGTCAGGCCTTGTGCAAACCATTGCATACATCAAGCTACCAACAACATTTGCGTATGGTACCTTTGACATATACTCTCGTTCAGCTTCATCCATTGGCGACATAGTAGTACTTAGCTTAAAATGGGAAGCAAGTGGAGTACTAACTGGCTTAGTCTTGTCATCTATGCCAAAACGTTGAAGTACTCTCTTCAAATATTCCTTTTGAGATAAACAGAGTTTCTTTGAACGTCTATCTCTAATTATCTCCATGCCAAGAATTTTCTTTGCCTCACCCAAATCCTTCATCTCGAACTCCTTCTTCAGTTGAATCTTCAACTTATCAATTTCTTCCAAATTCTTGGAAGCTATCAACATATCATCAACATATAGGAGAAGATATACAAAGGAACCATCTTTAAGCTTGTGCAAATACACACAATGATCGTATTTGCTTCTCTTGTACCCTTGCCGCAACATAAACTCGTCAAATCGCTTGTACCATTGTCTAGAAGATTGTTTCAATCCGTACAACGATTTTTCAAGTTTGCACACCATATTTTCTTTTCCAGCAACTTTGAATCCTTCTGGCTGAGTCATGTAGATTTCCTCCTCCAAGTTTCCATGTAAAAACGCAGTTTTTACATCCATCTGAACTAGTTCCAAATCCAATTGTGCTACCAAAGCCAACATAATTCTAATGGAGGAATGTTTTACAACTGGAGAAAACACTTCATTGTAATCAATTCCCTCCTTTTGAGCATATCCTTTGGCCACCAATCTTGCTTTGTAGCGAACATCTAATTGGTTAGGAAATCCTTCTTTCTTTGCAAATACCCATTTGCACCCAATTGCTTTCTTTCCCTTCGGGAGATTGGCCAATCTCCATGTATGATTCTGATGAAGGGACTGTATTTCATCATTCATGGCAATCCTCCACTTATCTTCTTCTGAACTTTGGACAGCGTCTTTATAAGTAGTAGGAACATCATCAGCTACAATTGAGGTTGCACAAGCAACCGTCTCTATGAGACGAACATGTTTCGTTATTGTTCTTTTTGGCCTGCTGGTTGCTATTGATTCAAGTTGTTGTTGAGATTCCTGAGTTGGAATCTCCTCTACTGGCTCTCCTTCCAGAGGGTAATCTTCATTTGTTTCCTCCTCTGCTTCTTGTGTAGGAAAAATAAATTTTCCCTCAAACTCCACCTGCTTAGAAGCACCTTCATTTTGTTTGGTATCTTCTGTTACCTTATTTACCATAGCAAATTCATCAAAGGTAACATCTCTGCTGAACATTACTTTCTTTGTCATAGGACACCATAAGCGATATCCTTTGACTCCAGAAGTAATTCCCATAAAAATAGCCTTCTTTGCCCTTGGATCCAATTTTGACTCCGTCACATGATAATATGCAGTTGAGCCAAACACGTGCAAAGAGTTATAATCTACAGCAGGTTTTCCGTACCATTTTTCAAATGGTGTTTTGCCATCAATAGCAGCAGATGGTAGACGATTAATGAGGTGGCATGCATATGTAATTGCCTCAGCCCAAAATTCTTTGCCCAAGCCAGCATTGGACAACATACACCGTACCTTCTCCAGCAAGGTCCGGTTCATACGTTCTGCCACTCCATTCTGTTGTGGTGTATGTCTAACAGTGAAGTGTCGGATGATGCCATCATTTTCACAGACCTTATTGAAATGATCATTTTTGTATTCACCTCCATTGTCTGTGCGAATACACTTGATTCTCCTGCCTGTCTGATTTTCCACCATCGTCTTCCATTTGAGAAAAATTCCCAACACTTCATCTTTGCTCTTCATTGTATACACCCATACTCTTCGGGAAAAATCATCAACAAAGGTTACAAAATAGTGCTTCCCACCCAATGAAGGTGTTTTGGAAGGACCCCAAACATCAGAGTGTACATAATCCAAAATGCCTTTAGTATTATGGATCGCTGTACCAAATTTAACCCTTGTCTGTTTCCCTTTAACACAATGCTCACAAAACTCCAAGTTGCAAGCCTTTACTCCTTTTAACAATCCTTGATCTGATAGAGTTTTCAAGGATTTTCCTCCAGCATGTCCCAAGCGCATGTGCCATAGCTTGGTTGCTTCTGCCTCTTTGTCGTCACTGGATGTTACTGTCGCTGTCCCAATAACTGTACTGCCACGATAGCGGTACATATTATTATTCTTCCGATTAGCCTTCATTACCACTAGTGCACCGGAGCATACTCTCATCACTCCATTTTCTGCAATGATTTTGAACCCTTTTGATTCTAGGGCTCCCACAGAGATGAGATTCTTCTTCAAATCCGGTACATATCGAACATCTATCAATGTTCTGATCATTCCATCATGGTTCCTTAATCGTATTGAACCAATGCCATATGAGGTAAGAGGGCTGTTATCCGCTGTGTGGATGACTCCATATTCTCCTTCTTGAAATTCCACGAACCAGTCCCTGTTGGGACACATATGATAGCTACAAGCCGAGTCCATCAACCATATGTCTGATGATGTTGATGACTCTGTTGTAACTAATGAGAAGTCTGAATCATCACAATCAGCTACATTTGAATCCATAATAGCCTTTCCATTGTTATGTTTGGCCTTATTCTTCAACTTCGGACAGTCTTTCTTCCAGTGCCCTTTTTCTCGACAAAAGGCACATTCATCTTTGCTGGGTCTGGATCTTGACTTGGATCTTCCCTTCTTTGTCCTCGTTTGATTTTGAGGACGACCCCTCACAAACAGTGCTTCTCCTTCTCCGCCCTTCTGTTTTTCTCGCTTTCTTTGTTCATAGCTGTACAAAGCTGAACAAACTTCTCTGAGAGAAATTTCGTCATTTCCATGGAGTAGAGTAGTTTCAAGGTGCTCGTACTCATCAGGAAGTGACGCCAACAACATTAAGGCCAAGTCACCATCATCATAAGTTGTATCCATATTTTGCAAATCTGTGACCAACTTATTGAAACTGGTGATATGTTCATTCATCGTGGTACCAGGAACATAGGTGAAGTGAAACAGTCTCTTCTTCATGTACAATTTATTTTGACTGTTTTTCTTCAAAAATTTATCCTCCAGTGCTTTCCATAATTTACTTGCAGAAGTTTCCTTTGTGTATGGATATTTCTGCTCTCTAGCAAGGTAGGATCGAATGGTACCGCAAGCAACACGGTTGATAATTCTCCAATCTTCTTCTCCAATAACATCTGGTTTCTTTTCTTCAATGGCCAGATCTAGCCCTTGTTGAAAAAGGACATCTAGAACCTCGCCTTGCCACATCCCAAAATGTCCGGACCCGTCAAAAATTTCTACCGCAAATTTCGCATTTGACACAATTCTTGTCATAAGCGAAGATGCCAATGATGACGTATTGTTGACACTTGATGTAGATTCTTCTTGTTTATTGTCTCCCATATTTGACACAAATATTATTTAATAGCTGACGACACAAATCAAGATTATTTCCTTTCTGATGTAGAAGATCAGACTAAGCTGCAACTACAGAGCATACTCAGACAGAACCTTGACTCAGTTACCAAGATAAATCTTTTCTGATGTGGAAGATCAGACTATGCTGCAACCACAGAGCATACTTAGACAGTACCTTGGCTCTGATACCAATTGTTGCGGAAGCCAAATGTATATAGTGTGAATAAGTCACAACTACTATACCAAAAATTATGACAGCCACCAAATAATAAATAAGACAATAAAACAACAATAAAGGAAACACCAGAATTTACGAGGTTCGGCTAATTTTGCCTACTCCTCGGACACAACCAATATTTTATTCCACTCCAAAAATACAAGTGAAATAATACTAAAGAGAGAAGATACAAATGCCTTAAACAGATGAGAAGGCAAATGAGAGGTGTGTCTCAATCCTAAACATTAGGCCTTCTTTTATAGGGGAAAAATCCCCTCCAAACTTAACTCCCAACCAATGTGGGACTTTGGCATTTTGCCAAACTTCAACACTTAGTAAGGTTCAAACAAAAACATACCACAAGAAATAACAACATCAATCTTATACAAAGATCAAAACATTTTTTTGAGATTCTTGTTTCTTGTTTAACCATCAATAACGACCAACTGTAAGTTAATGATACATGACACCAAAGAAACTATCGATACCACAAGCTTATGGATAACATTTCTAAGAAAAAACAGTAAACAAGACCATATCACAAGGTGAGCTTTGATATAGAGCAGAATACATGACGAACTTCATTGCTTACAGCTTGTGCCAAACCTTCATCACAACATCCGCAAGATCAAGAAGCACTAACACTATTTATAAAATTAAGCACACTACACATACACCGTCACATGACCGTACAGAACATTCTCAACTAGGAATCAAAACATGCTCATGAGACTAAAAGGAAAGATAAAAAGGAACTAAACCAACTGTTTAATTATATGTCGCAGCAGTCGATCATCAAAATATATAGCTTAAAGAAACTCCAATTTCCTCTAATTGCATAAAAATAAAAATAAAAGGTTCAAAACATGACTTCAAACAAGAAACAGAGATCCATTCATCACTAAATATAACTAAATACAAAGGGGTTCTTCTGAGTTTACCTCTTAAGCAAGAAAAGTAGTAAGGAAAGGCCAAATAGAGGCTGAAAAACGGTAAGGATGGAGCTCAGCTATGCAACAGTCGCCGACAACAACAATTTTTAGATGAATTCGGCTTTTCAAACCCGAAAATGGTAGAGAAACTATTTGTACTATTGATGCAGATGTTGAGCACGAGAATTCTTTTTTTTTTTCCGTCTTAAACCATAGTTCTTTACTCTGAAAACTAGCGAGAAGTGGAGAGGGTGTTTGGAGATGACGGGGAAATGGAGGACGACTGGTGCGAGTGAGGGAGTGGAGAAGAAGAAGGGAAAGCTACCCAGTTTTTCTTGTTGGAAGGGGTTTTATCTCTTTTGTTGCTTGTTTAGAGAAGGCTGCTGGTTAGAGCTTAAAAAAATCAGAGGGAGCGGCGTTAGGTTTATGGGAAAGGGGGGGATCTGATTTTTTGTCTCTAATGTCTAGAGGGAAGGTCTGATGAGAGGAAGGGACTATAGTTGTATTAATGTGGGGGGAAGGGCATTGGACCAGGCGAGTATTGGGCTGTGAATTGGGTTGGGACGGAAACAAGGCAGTTGGGCCAAGAAAATTGGCCCAGTCTGGATTAAATTGAAAAATAACCCTTTTTTTGTTTGTTTCTTTTCTTTGAAATTAAAATACTAACTTGATTTCAATTTTCAAAATTAAACCTAATTTATTAATTAATCAACTTAACACTAATGAAAGAAAATTACTAAATTAAAACTAAAACTAAAAATATAAAAATGACCAATGTATTCTTCTTTTTTTTTTTTGATTTTCAATTATTAATAATCGTGGTTAAATCCTAAATACAAACAAAATCTAAAATGCCATGCAATGAAGAATTAAACATTTTTTGATACTTTTCATGATTTTAAAATATTAAATATGCAACTAAATACAAATCAAAATAAAGAAAAACTCCTAAACCATTAAAATTATTTTTGGACTATTTTAGGAGTAATTTTTCATGTGGGGCTAAAATTAAGTGCTCACAATTGGTGAAGTTGTGATTATTCCCCTTAATTGGGATGAAACTGGTAATAGCTGTGAATTAGAAAAGTTAACCCACATGGCATATGTGGGAAGGCGGCCTAGCTGATCGGGTGGAGATCGGATGCCATGTTGCGCACATGGTGGTACTACTCTTGGTAACAACTTTCTTTTGCATCACATGTAAAACCACATTGTTTGTTGGGAGATGGCCTAGCCGATCGGGTGTGATCGGACTCCATGCTAACAAAGACGATTGTATATCGGTGCTAATGATCTTCCAAGCAAAAATATATATTATTTTCGTATTTTGAAGATTATTATGTTTTAACTGGACATTTAGACATTGTTGATTTTGACTTGCTATATCTATGTGCTTCCTTTTCTTATATGGGCATTCTATTTTGAAAGAGGACTTTTAGCTTTTCATATTAGTGCTATTCGACGGTACTAACATCCCTTTTGATGGGGGCGTTGCATCTTTAATGGATACAGGTGGTTCTATAGTAGGCGGTAATAATCAGTGATAGCGGTACACTCTTTTCAGCTGACTTGGTGAGCCCCACTTCATTTTGGGGTCATGTATCTTTTGTTTCTCATGTACTGTGTTTTGAGGTATAGTCAGTGTATTGTTGCCGGTATTTTCATATTACTCTTCAGTTGTACTTAGAGGCTCCGTAGACAGGTTGTGGGTGGTATTTGATGTTGGGAATTGAATTAGAAATGTTGGTATTTGGCAAACATATTTTTCAATAAATCTATAAACTCGTACTATTTTGAAAATTATGAATGAAACTGCTAATGGAAATAGAAATTGGGGTTGTTAATGAAATCCCCTCGATGTTTAATTAATGAGATATATTTAAAATTTGCTCATTGATGAGTTTGGATAGAAGAAAATCTAATAGGCTTGACTGGTTGGGTTCACTCAGTTGAGCGCCGGTCACGCTCCCCGCGTTTGGGGCATGATAGTGGTGGTGGATATATTTTCTAAATATGCCACCTTCCTACCCGCCTTACCAGGTTGCACAGCCAAGGAAGTTGCCAAGCTATTCTTTAAGAATGTAGTGAAGTATTGGGGCTTACCAAGGCATATCATCAGTGATCGGGACCCCCGTTTCATTGGAAAATTTTGGAGGGAGCTGTTCGGGATATTTGGCATGGAATTGCACTTTTCCACTAGTTTCCACCCACAGATGGATGGACAAATGGAATGAGTCAATGCCTTACTATAATGCTACTTAAGGCATTATGTAAGCGCACATCAAAAATATTGGGCAAGCCTCCTTGACATCACATAATTCTCTTATAACTTGCAGCGGAGTGACTCTACGGCGAGGACACCATTTTAGCTAGCCACAGGACAACATCCACAAACTTCACATTCATTACTAGCCGCGTTTAAGGGAAATATTTTGGGGCTTATCATATGTCCAAAGGATAGGAGGAGCATCTTGACACTGCTAAGTCCTACTTGGATAAGGAAGCTAAGAAGATGAAGAAGATTGCGGGACCATAAGCTCCATCCCACAAACTATAGAGTTGGGGACTTGGTCATGGTGAAGTTTAACCCAAGATAGTTCAAGCCACTACATGGCATGCATCAGAATCCGATTCAGAAGTACGAGGGTCCATTTAAGATCGTCGCCAAGGTAGGAAAGATCTCATACAAGTTTGACATGACATCGTATCTTACGATATGCCATGTCTTTCATGCCAACATGCTTAAGATGTATCGTGAAGATAAGGATGATCCGAGTAGGGCCCACTTAAATCGAGCGCCTATTACTATCACCACCTCGCATGATCGGGAGATTGAGGCTATCATGGATTACCAGGTTAGGCAAAAACAATGGGCAGTAGTTAACTAAAGTACACATGTGGCACTTGAAAACTCGTTCACGATCTTGCACAACTTGCTCACGTTCTTGCTATGACAAGTTAGCCTTACTATACTCATGATTGCTAAGGGAATGCTAGAAACAACACAAGAGATTTGCTAAAGGAAGTTTCGTATTAGAGAGAACTTGAATTGTTTGCTTGGTGAATTACAAATAGATGGCCACCTTTATATACTAGTCTCATAGGAGCTAGAGTGTAAATATTAATTATTACAAGAGTCCTTAATATTTACAAGATAAGGGCTTTTCGAGAATTCTCTACAAGCCTAGATGATTCTAAGGACTTTCCTTGCAAGTCCATAGGGATCTTGGGTCTTCCAAAGGAAATATCCATACTTCTTGAGAATCTTCTCACAAATACTAGCCTTCCTCCTATGTAAGCTTCCATATGGCATTAATATATGCTAAATGATGCCTATGTGGCAAGGTTACATGGCAGGTCATCACATCTTTCCTTCATAAAAAGATCATTTTTGTCATTGTTGACCTCTTTGTTTCCATTGTTTGAGCTACCCGGTGGGAACCACCAAGGTTCAAGTCCTAGACCAGTGGGTTCAGAAGATTCTGGATATTACAACACCAGAATCCTGCCGATGGAAGGAAACAACCCAAAAATATGGGTGAAAGGCCAAGAACCATGGTAAACCGAGTCCTTTTATCTTTTGTCTTTGCACGGACATAGGTAATTTTGCTAACTCACCATTTTTCTTGATTCAAGACTCCCTTAGGGCTCTGTCACCTACCCCGAGGTTGATGTTTTAGCTGACCCCGCGGAGGCCACAAGGCTGCTACGAAGTGTCCATACTCGAAGCGCTGCCTGCAGGTCTATTTCTGGTGCTAGTACTTCCTCTCGAAATCCTTAGCTAGGGAATCAACAACCAGAAAGGTAGTGTTCTTCCACGGCTAGGGATAAAAATAAGAAAATAAAGAAGGCCACGACCAAGCTGGCCATAGTCACTGTGGTCAATGAAGATTAAGGGGAAGCTAGTGATGCAGAGGCTTCCCTTCAAAGGAAGAAACGATCTTCATCAGCTAAATAAGAGGCTCAAGCGGGAGAGCTTCAAAACCTGACCGTAGAGGAGTTCCAAGCACTTTGGGGCAAGATGGATCTTGTAGATAATGTCAATTCCCATTTTCCTATCCTCATTGTTGTTTCTTGTCGAAGGAGCTCGGACCTCGGGCCTCTTCTTCCTTCGGATACTAAGAAACTAATAATCAGTGTTGCTCCTATTGCAGCTTCTTCTCAACCTTCAATGACAAAAACTTCACGCCCCTTTATGCCAACTGCAACTTCACCAACAACACCTAGTGCATCTCCCCCATCGGCAACAAATGCTCGAGAGCAGTGTGCTTCTCCTCCCCAATCTCCCGACTATAGGAATTTGAGGGACAATTACTCACCTTCTTCCCCAGATCCCCGAGGGAGGAGGAGCGCTACTCTTTCGGTTTCTAATATCTAGGCCGATGAAGGTTGCCAACTACCTGAAGCCGCTAACTATATAGAAAGATAAGAAGAAAATACGCTCTCTTTCGGATGAGTGTTTGTTGAATAATGCAGTGCATAATGCGACAACAGTACCATATTTGCTTTCTTATCACTTGATCTCTATTTATCTGTTATAACGAGATTTCTAACCTTGATACTCTTCTTTTATAGGCCAACTTTTTTTCTTCTAAGGTCCTAAAAAAATTTATGCTTGATAAGCAAGGACTTGCCTCCGAGCGCGATTAACTGTTGGCTGAAAGGGACCAACTTGCCGTGCTCCTCCCGGTGTTGGAGAAAACTTTGCTTAGGCGGGTAAACTTGAGGCCCTGTTGCAACAAAGTTAGCAAGAAGTGATGTCCCACAACCAAGAAGCCACTCAATTACATGCACAACTTCAAGATGCCAAGGCTAAGTGGGCTGAGCTTCAAGATACTGTGCTTGCTATTGCCGAGCGCGAGTCTTCCTCCGAGGAACAAGGATATAACTTGAAGGCAACATTGATATCCAAAAACAAGGAGGCCAGTGCCACCTAGGAGAAGAGGGCCAGAATGGAGGAGAGATTGAAGAAGATCACAGAGCAAAACCAGATTCATCTATCTATAACCTGTGATCTTGATTCAAGCCTCGGTGCCATGAGATACGAGAGGGATGGCCTTCAAGCCGAGGTTGGCAGACTTAGGGAAAATCTCAAGTACTAAGGGGATGCCCTCGTTTTTGAAAAGGCGTATGTTATGTATCATATGAGGCGAAAAAACATGGAAGAGGCCAAAGCGGGCATCGCTAATTTTGATAATTGCATCGCTAAGTCCCGAGCATTGGAGTTGAATGCTCGAGAATGTCTCCTTGATCAACCTGCTACAACTGACACTTCGAGCATCGTCTCCAAGTTTTCGGGAATCGAGGATGAAATTGAAGAGAATGATGATGAAGGTTGAGGCTTCAAATAGGCGGCTGATCCGCCCTGTTCCACCAGAGTGGATGTAGATGCTTCTCTCCCCCCAAGCTCTGGCGGCGATAATGCTTAGATTTTTCCCTTTTGTTGTTTTTCCCCTTTCCTTTGTTTTTTGTACTTTTGTATTTATGCAAAACTTTTCATCGAGTTTGGCACTTTTGACAAATAAATAATAATTTTGCTTAAGTTTTGTGCAAGATATATTTTCTTTGCATTGAATTAGTTAAAGCTCCGAGCACATTTTCATTTGATAGTTTCTGATTCTGGGCATAGATTCTTTCGGAATCAACCATGTACTATGAGGGTTTCACAAGAGAGGCCCCTCTTATGTTTACGGTGATCTTGAAGAGGATGTCTTCTATTTATTCTTGCACAAGCATTTGAAATTTTTTGTTACCTTTCAAACAATAAAATCAACACATCGTTTGGACAAGAAACAAGATAAAAATAAAAGGATTTTATTTTATTCCTTCTATATTTAAAAGTACATAATAATTCATTTTCTAAACACAAGAAATTGCCATACATGTGGCTAACCTGTACAACTTGTTTCTACGGGGCTGGCCACGCTGTCCTCGATCTCGACAAGACATTATTGTTCCCGATTCTGCCAGTCCCCGATTTTCATGGCATTCTTGTTGCTGTATTTGATACTATTCCCTCTAATGTTCGAGTGTGAAATATTCGAATTGGAATACTGTAAGTTTTGATTCATTGGTGGAAACAACTTGTGAACGGTTAAATAGTCTTTGGTTTGATGGCAATTTTTGTTTCCCATTAGGAACTTGCCATCGAGCCAAAGATTATTTAACCATCCCATAGTAGTTTGTAATTTAAATGCTGTCATTTAAAGGTCTTAACTCTGCGATGACGCTCTTCTTGCAGTATGCTTTCCATTGCCGCCTCGTTAAAAACCTTGCCAAAAAACCTGTTTTGGACAAAAACTGGTCGAAGGGAAAAATAGTGCAGCACATACTTTCAGTATTGGTAGGATCCATCAGCAGTAATACCTTTTGAGGTGAGTCACATTCCAATGGATGGGCAATTTGACTCCATTTTGATTTTCCAACTCGTATGATCTTTTACCAGCTTAAACCCGATACGGACCTTCCCACGTCAGACCCAACTTCCCAGCGTTGATTTCCCGAGTGCTCTTAGTCACCTTCCTCAAAACTAAGTCTCCTACTTTGATGTAATAGAGATTGGCCCTCCGATTATAGTATCTCTCCATTATGTACTTCTGAGCCACCATCCTCACATATGCCAAGCCCGTGCATTCATCGAGCAAATTTAGCTTCACCAGCAATGCCTCATTATTTTCTTCTTCGTTCGCTCGGGAAAACCATAAGGTTAGTTCCCCTACTTCCCCACCATATATGAGAGAGAAATGTGTCTCTCTCGTGCTTGCCTATGCCATCATCTAATATTCCCATAGCACGCCAGGTAACTCTACGAGTCATTTGCCTTTAGCAAGTTCTAACCTCTATTTGATGTTTTGGATAATCATCTTATTGGTTAACTCCGCCTATCCTTTAGCGCTCTGATGGTGCAGTGAGGAAGTAACCCTCTTGATCTTCAAATCTTTTAGAAAATTTGTGACTTTTGAGCCTATGAATTGTGGTCCGTTGTCGTAGGAAATCTCATTTGGTATTTCGAATCGGCAGATTATGTTGTCCCATAGGAAGTTGACTACTTCACGCTCACCGATCTTTTTGTGAGCACCCGCTTTAACCCATTTAGTGAAACAGTTAGTTAAAATTAAGATGAATCTTACATTTCAGGGACCCGGTGGTAGTGGGCCAACTATATCCATCCCCCATTTCATGAATGGTCCTGAGGACAACACTTGATGCAAGAGTTTGCCGTTTGGTGTACTAACTATGCATAGCATTGGCATTTTTCATATTTCTGAACGAATGTCTTTGTGTCTTGTTTGATCTGTGGCCAATAGTATCCTGTCCTAAGCAGCATTAGTACTAATAAATCTACGCCAGAATGGTACCCGCAAATTCCTTCATAGACTTCTCTCATCACACAGTCTGCCTTCGCGGCTCCTAGACATCGGGCCAACGGGCCTTGATATTATCTCCTATATAATTGCCCATCCATTAGGTAGTAACGAGCTGCTTTGGTACGTAAATCCCAGGACGCCTTGGGGTCTTCGGGCAACTTGCCATGCCGAAGATATTAGATGAACTCATTCCTCTAGTCCTAGACTAGGTTGGTTGTATTCACTTCACAATAGCCATCCATTTGTAGTACTGAATGTAGACGTTGAGTGACAGTACTAGAGTCAGATCCTTTCTTCTTCGTAGACGAACCCAAATTAGCAATGCGTCTGCTTCCACATTCTCTTCTGTCGAAATGTGTATAATCTACTATTCCCTGCATCATGTAAGGAATGCCTGAACCTTATTCACATACTGTAGCATGCGTTCCTCCTTTGTATTAGAAATCCCGTACACCTGGTTTACTACTGGTTTGGAATCACATTTGATCTCTATGACCTCGAAGCTGAGTCCTTAGGCCAATTCAAGTCCTGCAACCAAAGCCTATACTCGACTTCATTGTTAGTTAACAAAATAGTTTTAATGGCCTGCCTCAAGGTTTCCCCCGAGGGCGTGATTAGAACCACCTCAAGCCCGGACCCTTTTACATTGGAGGCTCTATTTGTAAATAAGGTCCACACTCTTGTTGTCATTTTCGATACCATTACTGCCTCTTTAGCTGCTAGGGTCGTTAACTCGAGACTAAAATAGGCCACAAAGTTGGCAAAAACTGATTTGGTCGCAATCCTAAGTTTGTATTCAATATCAAACTCACTAATTTCGACTGCCCAATTAGCCAAATGGCTTGATAACTCAGACTTGTGAAAAATATTCCACAAGGGGAATGTTGTCACAATAGTTATCGAGTGGCACTGAAAATAAGGCCTAAGAATTTAAAAGGCGACTACGAGAGCTAAGGCCAGTTTTTTGAGGTGTGGATAGATAGTCTCTGCTCCTGACAATATTTTACTAACATAATAAACATGAAACTGCATACCTTCATCCTTTCGGACTAAAATGGCACTTATTGCTACTTTCAAAACCGCTAGATATATCAACAATTATTCACCTTCCCCCGGTTTTATAGTAGCAGAGGGCTTGATAGGTAGCTTTGCAGGTCTTTCAAGACCTGTTGGCATTTTGGAGTCCATTCAAAATTGTTCTTCTTCTTTTCAGGAATGAGAAGAAGTGATGACATTTTTTTGAGGATCGAGAGATGAATCTGCTTAAACCGGCCAATCTTCTAGTTAGCCTCTCTACTTCTTTTACACTCGTTAGTTGGTCTAGGATGTCTTCAATGGATTTACCTCGATCCCTCTCTATGAGACCAAGAACCCAAGAACTTACTGGAGCAGACCCCGAATGCACATTTTTCTAGGTAGAGTTTCATGTTATGCTTCCTCAAGATATCGAAGGTTTCTTGGAGGTGTTTCAAATGATCACCTGCATTAAATGACTTGACTAATATGTCATCGATATATACTTCCATTATTTTGCTTATTTTCTTCTCGAACATCTTGTTCACGAGCCTCTAATAAGTGGCTCCGATGTTTTTAAGCCCGAATGGAATCACATTATAACAATATATACCAAAGTTCATTATGAATGAAGTTTTTTTCTAATCCTCCGGGGTAATCTTGATTTGATTATACCCAGAGTAGGCATCAAGGAAGCTCATTAACTCGTGCTCGGCCGTAGCATCAATCTTTTTATCAATGTTTGGTAATAGGAACAAGTCTTTAGGGCATGCCATATTGCAGTCCTTATAATCTCCATACATTCTAAACTTGTTATTCTTCTTTGAGACTACAACTACATTAGCTAACCATTTTGGATACTTTGCTTCCTGGACTGAACATCTTCATTTGGCATGTGAACATGCATCGGTTCCTATAATTGCTATTTGCTAGGCTCCTTCCCTTTGCTG
Organism: Nicotiana sylvestris; assembly: GCF_000393655.2. NCBI lineage: Eukaryota > Viridiplantae > Streptophyta > Magnoliopsida > Solanales > Solanaceae > Nicotiana > Nicotiana sylvestris. Next base: position 57,714,925 of record NC_091067.1, on the reverse strand, counting down.
CTGGATATCAACACTGCATTCACCTCTCTTACTGCTGGTTGATCTTCTCTTATGTGCTTGATTCCCTTAGGGGTCGCGAATTTTAGCAGTTGATGATATGTTGAGGGTACGACCTTCATCTCATGTAACCATTGCCTTCCGAGGATTATGTTGTAACCTATGTCTCCATCTTCCACTTTGAATAAGGTGGTCTTGGTTACCCTTCAGTGTTCCTGGGCAGCATGATCTCTCCTCGGGTTGTCGCACTTGCCAAGTTGAACCTGACGAGGAGTTTTGTTGCTGGAATGATGCTTCTGGTTAGCTTTGCTTGTTCTAGCACTCTCTATTGGATGATGTTGGATGAGCTTCCTAGGTCAACCAAAACACACTTATTCTTGAAATCCAAGACATTAAGATAGATTTACATGGCATTGTTATGTGGGATAAGAAATACATGCAGGAATGTGTGGACCCCACATGAACGGGTTCACCTTAGCAAAGAAAATCTTGAGAGCTGGATGTTTTTGGATAAGTATGGAAAGTGATAGTATCCGCTACGTACAGAGGTGTCACCAATGCTAGATTCATGGGTATTTCATCCAGATTCCGCCGAATGAGTTAAATGTGATGGGTTCACCTTGGTCGTTCTTCGCTTGGGGAATGGACGTTATTAGACCGATAGAGCTCGCTACATCAAATGGGCATCGCTTCATCTTGGTAGCTATTAGCTACTTCGCTAAATAGGTTGAAGCATCTACCTAGAAAGCCGTCACAAAGAAGGTAGTAGCACATTTCATCCGAAACAACATTGTCTACCGATTTGGAATACTGGAGTCTATCATCACTGACAATGCCACTAACCTCAATAGCAACCTCATGAGAGAAATCTGCGAGAAGTTCAGAATCGTCCACCGCAACTTCATAACGTACAAACCATAAATGAATAGGGTAGTCGAGGTAGCAAACAAAAATATCAAGAGGATTCTGCGAAAGATAGTGGACAATCACATGCAATAGCACGAGAAACTATCCTTCGCCTTATTGGGTTATCGGACCACCATGAGAACATCTACTGGGGCAATGCCGTACAAGTTAGTATACAGCACGGAATCTGCGATACCTACAGAGGTCGAGATACCATCATTAAGGGTCATTTAAGAGGCCAAGTTAGACAATACATAGTGGATATAGGTCAGACAGGAGTAACTCATGGTCATCGACGATAAGAGAATGGATGTAGTATGTCATAGTCACGTTATCAGAACATGATGGCCATTATATTTAACAAAAGGGTCAAGCCCCAATATTTCACATTGGGGCAGTTGGTTCTGAAGAAAATCTCCCCCTTCCAAGAGTAATCACACCAAACTAGTAAGGTCCTTACGTGGTTCACCGAGTATTTTCGGTTAGAGCTCTAATTTTGGAAGAAATGGTTGACAAAATTAACATGAATCCCATCAACTTATCTGCTGTCATGAGGTACTATGCTTGAAGAGAAATAGAGTTAGGTTTTTGCGGTAATAGAACTACGCTCAACCTGACTTCCTACTGAGGCATATGTAGGCAACCCACATAGGGTTCAATTTTTCTCCCTCCTCTCTTTTGTAATAGAAAATCCAAACATCATTTTTGTATGTTGCTCTGGAACTACGCCGACTTGATTTCCTCAGAAAAGAATACGTAGGCAATCCTCATCGGATTCAGTCATCTTTTGTAATAGAACTACATTCTGGCCTGATTCCATTTTGATATGTAGGAAGTCTGAGTCAGACTCAACTATTTCATTTCATTGCATTTTTAATCCCATCATTTTGTATCTATTGCAATTGAACTACGTCTTGACCTTATTCTATTTGGATATGTAGGCTGCCCGAGTCATGCTCGGTCATCTTCATCATATTTTTTCATCATCCGCGAACAATGTTAAGACCCGATTTCGTTCTACATACGCAGGCACCCTGAAAGGGTTCATAACCTTAGGAAAAAAAACCTTTGCAATGCATTAGTTTGAATTAGGGCGCAGTCGCAACGGCAAGCAGCCACGTTGTCAAGCATTGCGAAAGATCGACATCAACAGGATAGAGTTTTCAAAAAGAGACGCTCGCGTGTGGGGAGGTTTTCATAATATGTCGTAATCTGGAAAGACGACACTCATCTTGAAACAAGCTTTTCAAAATTGTTTTTCTAAAATACAATAATTTGTTCCATCTACCGAACTTCATGGCATATCCGTATCAAATGTTGGGGCAAGCCAACACTGCGGTCAACACAAACCAACTTCCCTGCTCTCACTAAGAATTATCCTTTGAGTGCAGGATCAACAGGAAGCAAGGAAATGTTGAGACCATACTGGGGCAAATGACGGATCTACCGCTTTTTCCAAGATTACCTCCCTTTACTCCCTTACTTAAATTTTCTAGTATAGCTGAAGTTAATCCTTAAATCCTTTGCAGGTACCTCAGAGTTAGACCGTTGATGCGAAAAAAGCACATTGTACATAGCTAACCATATGCTCAACCGATCAGAGAACCTTGTAAAAAATGAACCGCTTACTTCACCAATTGAATCCCTACATATAACAAACCGCCTGCTCAACCAATCGGAGTACCTTATACAAACAAGCTTCTAGCTTTATCAATTGAAGTCCTATATATATAGAAAATTGTCAGCTCAATCGATCAGAGCACCATGTACAAATCAAACATCGGCTTCACCAATCGAAGCCTTATATATAGAAAACTGTTCATTCTGCCAACGGAACAATCCCCACCGCCGCTCCATCGCAACGGAGGCCAGAATGGACAGTTACAAACATCGTCACTAGCGTTCTACTAATCGATAGCTGCAACTTAGCTTCGCACTCACTCTTAGGCATGCTTTTCTTTCCTTTACTATTACCTTAAATGTTTTGTTGTTTTGCTCATGTATCTTAAGGCATGAGTACAATTTAAGTCAATCACTCCAAGAAGATAATATTTTACATTTTCTCAGTTCAGCGCTCTCCCAACAAGCGAAGACGCACTCTACAAAACAAGCTCTCCCAACAAGCGGAAATATTTTCTCAGTGCAAAGCTCTCCTAACAAGCGGAAACGCACTTTACAAGTCAATCTCTCCCAACAAGCGAAGACACTTTCAATGCTTCAACAGCTGCAGAACGGTACACAACCTGACTAATAAATAGAGTCAAGTTCAAGTATACTGTCATCCCAATCCCAAATAACGGCTTGCCGGTAGCCAGACATCATCATTCCTACATCATTTACATTACATCATAATATATTATGCATTGAAATATATGGGTATGTGTGTATTTTATTTTTGTAGGAACAAATATTGCAATGTGGAACTCTTCCTAAGCAGCAAACCAAAATTCAATGCTACGAGGGGCAACAAACTCATTAGCAGGCCAAGGATCCAAGGTTAGACATAAAATGACCAGTGGAACTCCAAATCTTCAAATCCTTCAAATCGAGCGGCACAATTCAAGCTATATTGAGTGTCCAATCCTCCATATCGTCGTATTGTCATAATTTGATACTGGAGCAATTCCTGCGAGTATCGCTTCCTCAAAATCCTCACTCCAAAACTACATGAGGCTTGATCCTCGTCAAGCTCGAGGTATGCAAGCAATTCAAAGCCAGAATTCGGCCCGATTCCCTAAATTTCCTCCTAAGAATTCTCTAAATCTTCCAATTCATAATAATCGTGCCACTCTTACAATGCATGCCTAAAGTCTAGATGAAATTGGATTTGGTTCAATTTCTTTGCTCGAAAACTCTTTCATCGTCTCCGATCAAAGATGTGCAGTTGTTGACGGCCAATTTTGACTCTCCCTTTTAAAATTTATTTATTTATGCTTAAATATTTACAATGAATGTTTTGAAATTATTTTCTATCAATAAATACCTATTTTACAAAATTGATTAAGTATTAGTTTTGAAATTAATAACCTAGTTCTAAAATTGTGTAATTATAATATACTTACTAATTTTAGTATCACTAAGGCAATTTCTAAAATACACCATCTAGGCTTTATAATTAATTTAATAAATTATTTCTCAAATTTTGATTAATTAGATTAGTATGTTCAAAATTAGTGTTATAATTTAGGATAAAAAGTGTTTTATAAATAATCAATTATAATAACTAGCAGTATATTTGATGATTATAATTTCTACTGCAATTTATTGAAAACAAATAAGTTTAGTTAAATTAATTTTAAATGGGTTAAAAAACTAAAAGGCTACAATGTAATTTCAAATTAAAATACAAAGTGGCTATTTCTTTAATCAATTCCAGCCCAATGCACATGCCCATTCGGAATTGACCCCGTCCAGACACCCCCTCTTTCCACCTTGGTGATCCACGCTATCCCTAATCAGAGCATGCCATGTCACTCTCTAATCCCATGTACAAAACAAACACAAACGATCTGAGCTGTTGATCCAAACCATCGATGGTCCCCCAATTTTCTCTTTTAATTTTGACCTGCTATTAGATATTATCTTCGCCGTTGGATCACACAGATCCAACGGTTCCGGTTTTCATAACCCTTAGAGACCAACCCCAATCCCCTAACCCAAATCATTTCTCCTTAAACCCGGCTCTTCTTTCCTTTTTCTCGCTCACTTTTCTCAATCTCACAGACATGGCCAGCAAAGAAACCTAGCACATATTCATGCAAGGCTTCAAATCGACCATCGATTCATACCTAATGCCCCCATATCTGCAATTCTTGCCAATTATTTCCTATCTCGTCGCTCAAAATTCAAAATTCCCAAATCCAAACCCTAGATACAACGATACAATGTCAAATCTCGGATTTCTCTCAATGAGTTGTTAAATCTATGGCATGCATGGCATTTCTTCATCATCACCACTATACTTCTTTGAGCAGAGTTCGAGCGTAGTGACCTCTCAATGGAGGTCTTACCCGCCAGTTCCTTGACTTCGACAACCAATCATCAACTCAGGTAAAAACTTCTCCACCTTTCACCTTTGTCCCCTTAGATTTTCCCCGATCTTGCTTGCATCACCATGCCTTCGTCATCTTCCACTAATAAATTTGAATTTTGCTGAAAACCCTAAGACATTAATGGCACTATAAATAGGGCTTTCAATGTTCTCACCAACCGGACCAATAAGAACTAAAAACCCTAATATAAGTATCAAAACTATAGAGATTTCAAAAGTTTAGGCTCTTTCTTCCTCTGATTAATTTCCATTTCTTTTGTTTTGAGTTCTTTCACTGCTCAAGAGTTTAAACTTCGGTTCTTAGATGGCAAAGTTAAAATCCTATTTGGTTTACTTTCCAAGAGGAGGTCAGTACACCTCCATCCTTTCTCTTTAATTATTTCATTCAAAAAATCAGGAACATGCTGTTGTGTTCATGTTAAATGATTCGTTTATAATGTTTGTTCAGTACATAGTTGCTTATTTTGGTTCGCCATGACTTGTTGATGATCTATGATAAGTTGTTGTGCTTGTCTAGTGATAATTAAGTAGCTCTGTGACTCTAATGATCTCAATTTCTACATTGAATAGCCAATGTTTTTAAGTTGCTTAACCTACCTTGATGATTTTTTCACATTAACCTAGACTTCAGACTTTACTCTAATATTTTATTGTAACCTTCATGCTCATCATGCCGTGTTCTGTTCAGTCATAATCCTCATGTTTATCATGTTGTATTCTTCTGAGTTCTGTTACTGCATTTAGGTTCTGCTATAATTTTCATGTTTGATATGTTGTACTTTTTAAGTTCTGCTATCCTACACTTAGGTTTTCTGTTCATCAAGCCATATTCTTTGAGTTTTGTTATGCTATATTTAAGGTTGTTGTTGCAGTCTTCAAGTTTATCATGCCATGTTCTCTTGAGTGTTGTCATTCCACACTTGGGTTTGCTGTTAAATGATTCTAGTTAGGGTATGCATGAAGGTATATGGTATGACCCTGCCTCATTTGGCTAAAATTTGTGAAACCTGAATATTCGAAGATGCTTTCATAAATGCTTGTTAGTCCTTGAGTATCTTTTGAAGTCCATTTTATGAAAGTTTTAAATCCTTGTCTAACTATTAGTTGCAGATAATCCTACTAGGATGAATTTTCTGTGAACATCAGAAGTATTTGTAATGATCAGCCTATCTCTTGTGAGTCAAACTATGGTTGTGCCTGTTGTGGTTGAATGTTTACTATTTTGGTAATTTGGATAGGGCTCCACCATGTTTTGTTATTCAGCCTAGTATATACAACAAATTTAAGTTTGTTTGATGTTTTCCCTATTCTTATCCCTTTAATGATACTGATAACCTGATTCTGTAATGTTTGGGACACACTTTGTCTTGTAAGGTCATAATTTTGATTGAAATATCAGCATGCATGGGATTTTGGTATGAAACTTTGTGTATCCCTCATAACTCTCATATTTCGAACACTATTTTGAAATTATACTCAGTCTTTCCTTTCCCATATCATTCTAGATTGAATCTGGTACATGAGAAACCTTCTGTTATTACTGGTTGAGTGCAATAACTTGCTTATGTCATTGTCTGAATTTGTACTAAGGATCCCAAGGGATTCAAGTAATGATATTAACTTAGGTGTATACTGCTAATAGTATCTATTGTTGAACTAATATATGATCAATACATTGGGACAATAGCTTTTGCTGTTATAGCTCTATAATTATATGCCTTATTTGTCTATGACTCTAGTTGTTTGGTTTTTTAGAAACAAGTACAAATATCCCTGCCTCCATATGTGCTCAAAACTTGACTTTTTACCATGTTCAATATGTGTTTCACTCACTTAATACTAAAGTACAATCATACTATCTCTATGAGTTTTTTCCTACGTTATTATGTTAAGAAGGAGTATGCTTTTGTGGTAGTAAATGTCATAGTGTATGGTTTGCATTCAAAAGGCCTCATTGACATTCAAACCTATAGGGAAGATTTAGTTGTCAGTGGTTAAATGTATTTGGGAGTGTAGTTTAACTGTAGGTTGGGTTGCTCTCTCTGGCACAAGCATCACCTTGGGCTTTGAGATCCTTGGGAACTTTGAAGTGTCGGGGATTCACAGGGAGCATTGACCTTGAGTAGAATTCTCTCCCCAGTCTTTAATTCATCGACACCTATTACTCTCTTTAGGTTTGGTGTTTAATGACACCGAAAAGTGTTCAATGTTGATCATTTGCTAGACATAACCTCCACATTAGTATTACTTTCCTTAGCACTTAAGCACTGCTAGTGCTCTCTATTTTTATTATTTTCTTACAAATTTCATATGGATATGTATATAGTACTGATATTCTAATGACTTTATCTTTTCTTCTTTTTAACATGTACAATGATCTGGGCCAGCTGAGTTCTTTGAGAACTCAGGCCCAAGTCCAGCCTTGCGTTATCTCAGAAGGTTTAGAGTTAGTTGTCGCTCATGTTGCTCGTTACTAGTAGGCCTACCTTTTGAGCCCCAAACCTCCAGAGTCACTTCATTCAACTTGCTTCTTTATTTACTATTTTCTATATTCTCTAACTGCACTATGTCGTTATTCTTTGCTATGTTTCTGGATGTTTTATCTCATATATATATGACAATTATATATTGGATCGAATGCTTTATTTATCTTTTAACTCACATAAATTAACTTAGGCAAGCCTTAAAGAATCTAGGATTAAAAGAGACATTATTTAGCAATTAATTATATAACCACTAATCGTGAGCTTATATCAATTCATTATGCCTTGCTAACCTTTTTCTTAAAAATTTTTGTAGCCCAAAGGCTTAGTAAAGGCATCAGTCCTTCTTTGAAAATGAAAATCAGAATTGTTGCAAATTTAATCTCTCCAAAAGGAATCAGCTGTTTCGAAAAGATTAAGATGTTGTTGTCCAAAGCAAAGGCTTTCAAACGTTTTTTTCATTTAAAACCAAGGTACATCATAGGCACTTTCACCACATTGGTTAATATGAATTTCTATGCTTTGGGAAATAAGTGCATTAACTTAGCTTCTTTTGAACACTTTCATGACAAACACTTCATTTTTTACAAAGTCTTTTTTAAGCTTATATATACTAACACTAATTTCCTAAAGGCTTTTCTTTAAATCCATCTTCTTTAGACCATGCTCTTCCCTTATAGATATTGTGCCCTAATATATGGTAAGCTACACCCTTTGAACACTAGTTGAAGCATAGTACAAACAATTAGTCTCAAATTTAGTCTAAGTCCTATGGAGCTACATTAGGTAGATTTTAAGGGGTGCCAAACACCTTCCCCTTAGAGTGACAAGAACCCTTACCCATAATCTCACTGGTTAGCAGACCAATAAAGAATGTAACCTTTTGTAATTAAATAGGTATCCTAGTATACCTTTAAAAATTAGGTGGTGACTCTCTTCCATCAACAATAAAGATACGACAAGTTGAATCTTGTTTTGACTAGTGCAAAATAAGGTGTAACAAGGTCGTTACATACTTCCCCTCTTAAACAAACATTCGTTCTCGAAAGTGCCAATAGTCTCTCTACAACTATCAAATCACTATATAAACTTACCATACACATACGCACGGGTGATATCACATCACCCCATTCTATACAAGCCCGTTAATACCACATAATCGAAGATCCTTCCTCCAACCTCAGTCCATGAACCTTAGATCCCAATCTCATTACACAAGCCTCCTCCTATGACCCGGTTCTCACATATACACACTGTGTCGAACCCAACCAGATGCATAAAGTCATAAATACATTCATAAGGTATGACCACACGACGTAACTCATCGCTCATAAGCCCATAACAAAATCTTTGGCTATAATAGCTGCCCATCATCAAACCCGATACTGGCAAATAACCTCATATCAACTAAAACCTCATCCCAACACTACTAATGATGGAAGAGACATGTAGATCTCATAACCACTCACCCAATAAACAAGAAACAAAAAATGCCACCTAGACACATACGACGCAATATGTACCCAACCAACACAACTCGAATACAACTTAAGATGGAAAGTGAGACACATGAGATAGCTATCCAACAAGTGTGACGACTCGGCCAATCGTCTCATGAGTTACCACTCTGTTTCCCCCATTTTTACTTCTTATTGCCTTGTTCATCTGTATTTTATGTTACCGGGTTGGTTGGTTCGGGTTCAGAAAGGTTTTGGTAAGGTTTGAGATACTTAGTCTCTTTTGAGGAAGCTTAAGTTGGAAAAGTCAACTAGATATTGACTTATGTATTAAAGGGCTCAGATGTGACTTACGATGGTTTGGATAGCTTCGGGAGGTGATTTGAGACTTAGAAGTGTGATCAGAATGTGTTTTGGAGGTCCGATGTAGATTTAGGCTTGAATTGGCGAAATTAGAATTTTTACGTTTTCCGGCTGATAGGCGAGATTTTGATATAGGAGTCAGAATGGAATTTTGGAAGTTTCAGTAGGTTTGTTGTGTCATTTGGGATGTGTGTGCAAAATTTTAGGTCATTCGAACGTCGTTTGGTAGACCTTTTGATCAAAAACGTAATTCGGAAGATTTTGGGAACCTTAGGCTTGAATCCGATGTGTTTTGGTTGATGCAATGTTGTTTGAGGTGTTTTGAAGATTGGTATAAGTTTGAGTAGTGGTATATAATATGTTTGTGCTTTTGGTTGAGGTCCCGAGGGCCTCGGGGAGTTTTCGGATGGTTATCGGAGAGTTTGGAATTTTGGGGAAGCTGTAGAATTTTTTCTGCTTTTGTTGTTTCCGCACTTGTGGATTAGGGACCGCAGGTGCGACACCGCAGATGCAAAGAGGAGGCCATAGAAGAGAAGGTTGGCCGTTTAGAGCTTAGCCGCAGATGCGGTGAAGAGGGCACATCTGCGGGACCGTAGGTGCAGTTCCTGGGCGCAGATGCGGCCCTGAGGGACTTAAGTGAAAACCGCAGAAGCGGTTCATGGACCGCAAAAGCTATAAGCAGGAGCGGAATTTTGGCCGCAGGTGCGAAATGCCTGGGCCAGAAGGTATAAAAGGATTCCTTCACGATTTTGGAGTTGTTCTTCACCATTTCAAGTCGGTTTCAGAGCTTTTTGGGAGATTTTGAAGAAGGATTCAAGGGATATCATCTGGAGGTAAGATTTTGAGTCTAATAATCAATCTTATGGCATTATTTTACTTATTTGGCCTAAGATTAATGGAAATTAAGGGTCAAAAAGTTGGAAACTAGAGCTTGGTATTGGAGACCTTGACTTGAGGATTTGAGGGGCCATTTGTGGTCGGATTTTGGGAGTTTTGATATGTATGAACTCGTGGGGAGATAAGGAATCTATTGATGTAAATTTTATTGAATTCCGAGATGTGGGCCTGGGGGTCGGGTTTTGATTAATTTCGGGATTTATGTTGTAAATTGATTATTTTCGCTTGGGCTTCATTCCCTTAGCATATTTTGACGTCGTAATTCTAATTTTGTATAGATTCGACACGAGTTGAGGCCGATTCGAGGGGCAAAGGCATCATGGGCTAGAGTTTGGACAAGATTGAGGTGAGTAATGATTTTAAATGTTGTCCTGAGGGTATGAAACCCCGGATTACACATCGTTGTGCTATATTGAGGTGAAGCACACGCTAGATGACGAGCGTGGGGTCGTGCACCGTTGAGGATTGTGACTTAGTCCGTTTCAAGCGACTATTTTACCACGTATTTGATTGAAAACTGTTTGCTATCATCATGTTTTGGGCGAAATGCCATATTTAGGCCTCGTGCCAACTATTTGGACCCTTAGGGGATTTTTACTGATATTTACTCACTATTTTGACTTTATACTTGTACTCAGTCATGCTATATTCTACTATTTTCATAACTCAGCCATGTTTACTCTATTTTAACATATTAAATGATATTTTAAATGATAATTTGGGTTGAGCATAATGTTTTACTGTTGCCCGAGTGGCTTATGAGATTCTGACTGAGTACGGATAAGGCCCTGTGTTTTGAGGATACATTGATTTATGATTATGAGGCCGAGGGCCTGAGTTGTACGCCATGAGGTGGCTTGATATGAGGCCGATAGCCTATTGATTATGCCACGAGATTACTTGATATTGCGCTTGGGCCGTAAGGGGCCCCTTCCGGAGTCTGCACACCCCCAGTGAGCGGGTACCCATTGTAATTTGAGATATAGCCCGAGGGGCTGTTGTTGTTCCATGATATTGTCCGAGGGCAGATTCTATTGACAGTGTGCCCGAGGGGCGGATTTTTATGTGCTTATCTGTTCTAGCTGCTTTTCATTTAATTGTTTAACTGTTAAAATGTGTTTTAAAGAAGCTTAATCTGAACTAAGGTGTCTTTATATGTTTTCACTGTTTCGTTGATTATATTGGTTTTATACTGCTTCTTTATAGCATGCTGATGTGCTTTTACGTGATTTCTTATCATTCAGCCTTCATTTATTATTATTACTCATTGTGTTGGAGTACTCACTTTATTCCTTACACCCTGTGTGCAGATTCAGGCGCTTCAGGTCCCGCTAGCAAGTGTTGATTCTTCCAGCTCAGGCGGATTCAGAGATTCACTAGGTAGCTGCTCGGCGTTCGAAGCCTAGTGCTTCTCCCTCTATCTTATTTTCTCTTGTTTTAGTTTTGTAATAGACTATGTAGACCCTTGTTTATCGTGAAGATGGTAATAAAAGTTAAATTTATTGATGGGACTCTAAAAATACGTGATCTATTTTTATGCTAGTTGTTTAGAGCAGTAGATGCTAGATATGTAAAGATAAAGGTGAAATGCGAGTTAAAATAGCGTTACGATCAAACCGATGAGTTAGCTGTCTGGGCCTCGAGCTAACCGATGGAAGGCCTCGAGGTTGATGCCTGGGCTCGGGCTCGAGCTATCGGGGGTAACGGGGAAGGGGCTAACAATTAGAGTATAATCAAGGGAGGCTCTATATGGCCAATAATGAGCAATGAATGAAGAACAAATATGAAAGTGGTAAGCAATATCGTCGAGAAAATACGTTAGAGAGAAAATAGAGAGAGAGAGAGATGTTATTTATCCTATGTAGAATGGTTGGAGTAACAGCAGCCCCTTACAAAGTGATGAGGATCCCCTTTATATAATATTGGAAATACAACATGGTACAAAATGCATTAATTGTAAAGGCATGGAGAGGCGATGGCTAGATATGACACCTCGATACAGACTCTGGGTAGGCCGGCTCTATCAGACTTAGCCGCGTGCCTTCGAAATCCCCTATTTTACTCGAGCCTCGATAAATATTCTCTTTAGGTTGATTCCCGTTCTTCAAAGTTATAGTACCTCCGTCGATCCAGTTCTCCAAAAATGCAGCAATTGCCCCCGCCGATCAGTCTTCCAATGGCCTTGATGACCGTGTCATTATCTCCTACAAATGGGAGCATTCTAGCATTATTTTTCTATCCAAGTGTCTTTATTTGCTCATTCATCCCTTTCTCCTCGTCATCTTCCTCTATTGTTGATCACCATGTTTGGAGTTCACGGCCTTAAAGTTGTTTGGCAACGTTCCCATAGGCCGTGTTGTGGCCTTTTGCCTGAGCTCCCCTTTGTCGAGCATGATTATACCATTCTGTCGCTTTTGTTGTTGTTGCTACATCTGTTGTTGCTGTCCTTATTGGCTTGAGATTATGATATACGGGATCGACTTTCCTCGCTTTAGAAATTTATTCGGACTATATACCGCTGCTCACAAGAGGGTGTTGATACCCAATTTTTCCCTATATATTTTTAAATATACAAAATACCTTCAAAATAGCATATATATGCATATATAAGCATGTCCAAGGTTTTTATTATTTTTTCCATAATTTAAGGTCTTAAATTGATTTATTTTCTCCCCTTTTATCCATAAAATCCCCAATAATTATTTATAAATTATTGTTTTGATATTTCATCTATTGGATTTCTATTTATACCAAAATATGGCTAAGGCATTTTTTACATATTTTTATAATTACATTTAGTATTTTTAAAGTTAAATTGCACATAATTGCAATATTAGCCCTTTTAAGATTTAATTATGCTCTATATGCATAAAATTGGACCCTGTATTTTTAAATTGTTAATTATGTATTTTAAATCATTTTGGCACCTTAATTTATTTTTCAGAAACTACCTATTATTTTTTATAAATTAAATTGTGGAAAATTGGCTATTTAAATAACAACCAAATTTGGCTTTCAATTATAGCCAAAATTGGACCCCTTTCCAGCCCAATTTCACACCCGAATCACCCGACCCATACTCTATTAACCCTTACCCAAACCCGAAACCCACCTACCCTTTTTAATCTCGACCGTTGATCTCCCAGATCAATGGTCCAAACGTACCATTTCCTTTTTAATTTCACCAGAACCCTAATCCTAGTCTCATAATTAAGAGATAGCCGCCCTCAAACTCTCTCATCTCCAAATTCTCTCTCAAATCACCCGAACCCTAATTGGCGTCACCGGCAAGAACCTCCTTCCTATGGTGTTTTCGTGCCTTCTCCGACCACCTCTTGTCTCCTATACTCCATGGCTCTACGACTTTATGAGTCCTTGAGAAGATCTCAAGGAAAGCCAACCTACTCCGGTTTGAAACTCATTTACTGGCCTGTCTTCGGCCATTTTCGTTTGTAAGAAAGGATTTCCTCTTGTTTTTTTCATTTGAATCCATGAGTTTTTAACCGATTCTCTTCATCTCTACTATTTTCTGAAAACCCTAGTTCGCTACTGTTCGATTCTTCTCAGATCTTTATAGATCTGAGGTGATTCGAGTATTATTAAGCGTTTTCCTTTAAAAATCTCCTGTTTTAACTAACTATTTCGATTTTAGTCATTCTTTTCTAAAACTAGGGTTTCTCGGAGTTCTTTTACGCATGTTCTAACTGATTTCGTTATGATTAAACCTTTTCTCATGTTTGTTTTGACCGATTTTGTGCTTTTACTGCCTTTAACTTGACTCTGGTTAAAGCTCTACTTTTTAAAAGATTTTCTTTACTTTGTTTCTATGAATGTTAGCATGATTTTCCTTTCTGTGAGGGTTAGCATGCTTTCTTTACTTCGTTTCTGTGTCTTAGCTAGCTTACTTGAAATCCTATGATTACCCTGCTTCGAATATGTTTTCCTGAATCCCTAGCCTACTTATGTTACTTCTGTTTTACTATGCTCACTTTGTTTTTTCATCTCTTGCTTCTTTCGAATATGTTTTCTTGCTACGTCTGTGGACCTCCTCTATTTATATGTTGAAAGTGCAGAGTTATGACTCCCTTTTGATCGATTCTGGTTTCCTTAATTGATGGTGATTGAAATTTTTCTTTCAAAACCCTAAAAGCTTTGACTCGTCTGTTAAGTTGATTGGTTTCCTTACCATATTTGCTATGATACTTACTTCTACTGAGTTGTGTCCTCAATCAAGGCTTTATTAATTTGGTCCTAATCGACTACTCTATGCTACTGAATCTCGACTCCTACCTTTCCACTTAATTTGATTAGTTTCTTGCCTTAGTTATTTTTCCTTGCCTTGTCTGCATTGCTACTTAATTCTTACTGATTGTTTCCTTAGTTTAAAAACTTTCTGAACCTAACCTTAATTACCTGCTCTATACTGGTACTATTTTGGAATCTTTCCTTATTTGTTATACTCCAGCAGTGTATGATTTCTTTCCTTACTTGCCACATGCTCTTTACCATTTACACTGACTCCCTTAATTAAAGGGAGATTCGAACCATTTTTTTTATACTGAGTTCTATAATTACTGAAGAATTGATTCTTGCCTTATTTTAACCAGTTTTCAAACTACTATATAAATGACTCTCTTCTACAGTCTTAACACACGAACAATTAGTTCAAAAAACACACACACACATAAAATTTTTCTCTTCTCTACTACTTGTGCTAACTTCTTGTCTAGCCGGCTGAAAGCCAAGGTAAGACTGTGGAACTCTACTTGCTTTACTTTCTGCATTTTGCTTTTTTAACTGGTATGTCTCTATTTTAAATTTGAAACTCAACTTTATGTATTCCATGCCTATACATCCATGCTAGTTCCTGTACTAGTTATTCAATTTGTTTCTATGTTTGCTGTTATTAAGCATGTCTAAGTTCTGCCTTATGTGTAATCATATCAGACTTTACTTAGTTCTTTGATACTTGTCTAGCATGTTCACTTTGTTCCCTTACCCCTCCCTTAACTGGTATGACCATGTAGTTACTTAGTATTCTAGTGCATTCTATTGGCCCTAAAATATGTCAAATTTTGTTCAACAAAACTCTCGTCTTCAACATGATCCTGCTGCATTCTTCCCTATGTTTTAAATGTCTGTTACCTTGACTGATTTGTTCAATAGACTCATAGCTGTTCTGTATATTTGTTGTATCAAATTTCTCCTTATTTATGTGGTTTCAAACCTATATGTTCCCAATCCCTTCACCCCTGTTTGTAAGTCTGCTTGTCAAGTTGTTACGACCCAAAAATCCCTCCGAAGGAGTCGTGATGACACCTAGTCTCTAAACTAGGTAAGCCTAACATAAACTGAAATAACATTGATGCTTACTAACTTTAAATTACATTACTCTGAACAATTTACAACTCCCAAAACCGGTGGTACAAGTCATAAGCCTTTCTAAGAGTAATTATACAAAGTAAATACAACACTGATCCAGAGTGAGAAGGAATAAATGAAACGTACATACAAACGAAGGTGACTCCGAGACCTGCAAAGGCAGCAGTAGGTTACCGTGAGTCTCCACTACGATGACCCGCACAACTACTATCGATCAATACCTGGATTTGTACACAAAAAATGTACAAAAGTGTAGTATGAGCACACCACGGCGGTGCCCAGTAAGTATCAAGACAAACCTCGGTGGGGTAGTGACGAGGAACAGTCAAGACACCTACTGGTCAAATGAAATGAACAGGATATGATAATAAAATATCGAGATATAGTTAACAAGGTAAGACCAACAATGGAGAGAAATCAAAATACAAATAGTAGGAACAATAAGGGAGAACACGGGTAGTAACGAACGATAAACAAGTAAGTCAGATAATCAAGTAAATCAGATAACCAAGTAAATCAACACTGACATAACAAGAACAGAGACAAGTAATAATGTATCCAAATAAAGAAAGCAATGCCAACTAAATCAATCACATCATGCCTAGTACACAATCTCGACCGTCTCTACCCTCGATTCCTCATATCATAATCTCAACTTCCGAACCTTCAGCACACACAGCACCTTGTGCCCCCATATTTCATTTCTCTTTTCATTTTTAACAACAAATCCTCATGCTATACAATACATAACATCCGTACAAGAAGTCCTATTTACCTAATATAAGTAAAATTGCAATTTCTAAGCTAATTAGGAAAAGCCAGCGAGAAAAGATGAAGTTGTTTCTTTGGAAATCCTTTGAGTAAAGAATGTACCCCTTTTTAATTTAAAATACAACATCAAAAGAATTATTACCTTTAACACGGGAGTTGATAACTTAAAACTTAGTAGAAATTCCTTTTTAAGAAAAATACAACCTCAGACGGTTTAAGGGGATATAATTGAGAAACTAATTGAATTAAGCATGTAACATTATTGAAGCTTGAAGTATTGGAACGTAAAAATAAATATATATAAATACAGTGAGATATTGAATACATTGTGGGTTCTAACACAAAGGATCACATCAATAAAGGAATTAAACAGTTTAAACATTTGAATTGATAACCACAAATACACAGCAGCAGAAAGTGCACGACATCACCCTTCATGCTTTTACTCTCGTTCTCACCATAAGAATCAATAGTCACTTTTATTCTTTCTTGTTTCGGCGTGCAACCCGATCCCAATCATATATTACTGTTGCGGCATGCAACCCGATCCAAAACATATAATCTTGAGCGTGCAACCTGATCCAAATTATATATTACTGTTGCGGCGTGCAACCCGATCCAAAACATATAATCTTGTTGCGGCGTGCAACCCGATCCAAATCATATAATGATGTTACGGCGTGCAACCCGATCTATATAATATTGTTGCGGTGTACAACCCGATCCATTTAATACACCAATCAACAGTAATCACAGAAGAATCCCGGCAAGGGAACAATAAGGATACAAACATATCCCGACAAGGGAGTCAACAACAAGAGTAAACACATCCTGACAAGGGAACCAACAACAAGGATTAAATATGTCCCGACAAGGGAATCAGCTATAACCAAACTTGTACCTATAATTAACTTCACAATGAAACCTTAACTAAATGGCAACACATAACAAGCACGGGATAACTACACCATTAATCACGACTATTGGACATGTAACCTATTCTTACGAAGTCATAGAGGAACTCACAATCAAGAAGTATCAAAACAATAAGGAATCCGATCACTTCAATTAGGCAATTAAGGGTCAAGGCAACACGTAGGAATTCGAGGAAAGCTAGCACATCATATGGAGCATATAGAGGCATTTTAAGCAATTATTAAACTCAATAATAACGGAATGTTCTCCACATATTAAACATAAGGACCTAAGATCCCTAGAGCATATTTCCCACAAATAGGTCTGAGCACACACTCGTCACCTCGCATGCACGGACTACAATTAGCATAGAAGAATCAATTCCTAAGGGGAAGTCCCCCACACAAGGTTAGGCAAGATACTTATTTCAAAGACGACAAAACGATACTCTAAGGTGCACTTCTCGGGTGAAAAGACCTCCGGACGGCTCAAATCTAACAAAATTAACTTCAAAGTACAAATAAAACACATAGGAAACCATTCCGCATCATAAAGTTTCAATCTTGATCAAATTCTAAAAATCGGTCCAAAAGTCGACCCCCGGGCCCGCACTTAGGAACCCAACAAATTTTACAAAAACTGAATACCCATTCTAATACGTGTTCAACAATACAAATTTTATCAAATTCCGATACCATTTGGTCCCTCAAATCACGATTTTCGTTTTAGAAATTTTCTTCAAAAACCAACTCCTTCCCCAACCCCAAACACAATTTAAATGATAAAAATAAAGACAAATTAATGGAATATATTTAATTATAGTTGAAGAACACTTACCCAATCGAATTACGTGAAAAACCCACCAAAAATCACCAAGAACCGAGCTCTAGAAGTCAAAATATGATGAAAATGGTGAAACCCTCGATTTTGGGATATATTCTGACTGCCCAGATTTTTGTGCATCACGAACGTGAAGAGAGGAACGCGTTCACAAAGAAGAAAAGTTAAGGCTGCCAGGTCGCTCATCGCGAACACGATAATGAGCTCGCGAATGCGGAGAAGAAGAGCAGGGACCTACGCGAACGCTAAGAAGGAAAATACAGGGCTTCGCGAACACTAAGGGAGGGACGCGAACGCGACAAAGGATTTTGAGATGGTCAGCAACAAGGCATCGTGAACGTGAGAGGCTGTTCGCGATCACGAAGAAGGATACCAGAAGCAGCAAAACAGCAGTTCTAGAAATGGGAAAAAATACCCGTAGCCCACCTAGAACACACCCGAGGCCCCCGGGACCTCGTCTAAACTCACAAACTAGTCTCACAACCTAACACAGACTCGCTCGAGGTCTCAAATCACATCAAACAATGCCAAAATGATGAATCACACCATGAATCGAACTATGAACTTCTAAATCTTCCAAATTTGAAAACTTGTGCCGAAACCGATCAAATCAACCCGGAATGACGCCAAATTTTGCAGATAAGTCCAAAATGACATGACAGAGCTGCTCCAATTCTTGGAATTGCATTCCGACCCTGATATCACAAAATTCAACTATGGGTCATACTTCTTCATTTTCCAAACTTCAACTTTTCTAACTTTCGCCGAAATGCCTCAATTTACCCTACAGACCTCCAAATTCGAATCCGGACGTGCGTCTAAGTCCAAAATTACCATACGAAGCTATTGAGATCATCCACGACCCATTCTGGGGCCGTTTACTCAAAAGCACAATTACTGTCAATTTTCACTATTTAAACTTCCAAAACTAGGTTCCTTCTTCCAATTCAATTCTGATTCATCCAAAAACTGAATCCAACCATGCACACTAGTCGATACACCTAATGTGAAGCTGCTCGAGACCTCAAACTACCGAATCGGGCACAATTGCGCAAAATGACCAGTCGGGTCATTAGACAAGTAAATCTGGGTATTCTATGGTTAATTAGGTTGTTTGCTGAGTATGCTTTTCTCAAAGAATAATTTCAAAACTGCTGCTCCTATTCCTAGCATTCTTTTCAAAACTGATAATTCCTAGTATCTTTAAAAACTATTTTTGAACCTT
This sequence comes from Nicotiana sylvestris, assembly GCF_000393655.2. Lineage (NCBI taxonomy): Eukaryota > Viridiplantae > Streptophyta > Magnoliopsida > Solanales > Solanaceae > Nicotiana > Nicotiana sylvestris. The sequence goes on along the minus strand of NC_091067.1, from coordinate 57,695,638 downwards.
TTCACTTCTAAACTACTTTACTAAGCCTTTCATCAAGCACTCTTACCTTACTCTTAGACCACTAGGTTCTGCCCCTTTTGTGTGAGCCTTGCCTTGGGACCCTTGAGCTCCCTTTGAACTTGGACACATGAAAGTTGGCCTTTCCATACTGCACTTACTCTGTCTTGACTATGAAATCTGGGTGTGAGCACTGCCCGAGATCCTTTGAGATCCTTAGGGAACTCTGACACACCCAAATATGAGAAAGGCTATGAAACAATCTTGGCACTTGAGGTGATTTATTACATAACTCAGAGAGGAAGTCTTAATCAGGTCCTGGAAATCTGGGCCTATTTTCAAGCTCCCTATAGTGTAACTTTTATTTTTCTTATGTAATTCATTTTAGTATTGGTCTATAATAATCTGCCATAAACAAGTATTGGGGATGGCTAGTAAGAAGGGGAGGGTAGTTATATATGCTATCAACATCAATGGGTAGAAACTATGCCTTAGGTTTACATTTCCTATAAGTGCATTAGAATCCATGTGTAATATCAACATAATCAAAGCATGTCATGCATTAGATACCATGTTCATAGGTTTACTGTTTCAGCATCTCCTTTGACATCACTTTACCACATAGAAATCCTGCTTTATGCTAAATAAAAGCATCACCATGAAACTGCCGCTCCTGCACTTAGAAACCATGCTCTAGGAATTCTGCATATTCTGCAATCATTCCCCATTTTTCGTAAGTGCACGTTAGATACCCTATTTTAGGAACTCGCTCAGTCACACCTAGTTAAACCAATAATGCATGAAAAGGGACATAAAACAACCTAATGTTTGATTATCTTGTTTGAGTAAAACTGGTCACAATCCCTGCATGTTTTTTTGCAACATTTAGAACAACATGCTTTAGATAAAATAACTATTTTATAATTCTAGTAACTGCTGCATATTATTTTATTACTAGGCAAGCCTTAGGTAATAAACTTAAATAAAACCAGAACTGCCTTTGTTTAACTATCAGCATGTTCAAATCAGTAGGCAAGCCTGATTAGGACTTCCTATTTGAGTTATGTTATAAATATGACTCTGCTATTATCACTTAGATACCATGCTTAAGACCTGAATTCAGACCTTAATTGTGTATGAGTCATGTTGTTTATGTGTACTATGTGTGGAGGTATATCTAAGCCTTTCCTTTGTCTTCCATGCTCCTCTTAATTGAAGTCCTACTTGTTTATTATATGTCGCCTTAGTATTTTGCCTTTAAACTTCAGGGTATGCCTAGAATCCCCTTCTTATAGGATATGAGTCCTAAATTCCTCCGGGACTAATAGTAAGGGACTGGTAACAACATGCAATAGGGGTCGAGACCAACCTTCGCTTTAATTACATTCACGGGGCGGGAAAGGGTAGATATGGACATGATGATCGGTGCGTTAATACCACGCATAGCCCCTATTTGAGGAGTGTCATACCATGTATTGCATTGATGTGATCCATACTATAAACAAACCTAGGACACCCCCTTTACATTCTCAAATATGCTTAGATTGTAATTCTTCTCAAAATCTTGTTCTCATTAACTACTTTCCAAACATCTGTGTTCTTAAACTTAAATCCCCTACTATTTGAGCCTTACTTATTTATTTGCTAATTGTACAAATTCACAAAAAAATGTCTGCCCGGGAACCACACTAGTGGATCCTGAGGGGTTCCTAAAACCTTCCCCTTAGGATAATTTCAAGCCCTTATCCTATCTCTGGTTACCAAACGTAGTTATAAATGAACCCTTTAGGTGCCCTAACGCACCTTAAATCGTTAGGTGGCGACTCTTCAAAACGCAAACCCCTTTCCCCAAAGGAGAGAGTTTTCCCAACCAAAATGTCATAAACCCGATTTTGCGAGAAAAACGGGGCACGACAACAAGACGACTCTGCTGGGGATATTTAGGATTTAACCATTTCATACCGTTTTTGTAAATTTGTACCCTCCCTATGTGAAATTATTTGTTTAATTCCTTTAAGCAATTAATTTCTTCTTCAAAAGTAAAACTGACATATCTTTCTTGTTTCCTTCCTTTGTAACTGCTTTAAATTATAAAACTACTGTATTTATTACCTTCTTAACGTGCAAAAACATGTCAACATGCTTTTAATTATTGCATAATCATGCTACACATCATACTCCACTCGTGCCAAACAAATACTATAGCAATGCTTGATGAGTGGTTGTGCCCTTCCTATATCATTACCTCCTAAATTTGGAAAGACTTATTTGCGGTAAAACTAGTCGATCAACGGTGCAGTTGACAGTTCCGTGCCTTCCCCTTTGAGTTGTCTGCTCAAGGGTACCAGTCTAAAACCCCATAGAAACCTTACTCTGTTTAAATTGCACATACGTCATGGTCAAAACTAGCCGGGTCAGTTATGTTGTCTACATAATGATCCTTTAAGATAGCCTTGTCCAAAAGTCCACTGGGTTTTCCTAAACCCAAACGGACATCATCACATTCTGTGCATTTATTTGGAGAACTAAATGCTTCATGTTAATTGTTGATATTAAATAGTCGATTCTGGTAGGGGTAAGGGCCTAACCTTGTTTGCCTTGCACAAATATGAGGCACGAAGTCCCCAGATTCGGCATGTCACCAATATCCACCCAAGATTGCTATGTTGGTGGAAAGATTTACATTCTAGTGACAAAACCCTCATCAGAAAATATTTAGGCAATCTAACATCCCTCCCGGAGATCTAGCCTAACAACATCGAAAGGGCCGTGTTCCGCTTTGGGGACATCGAATGGACACCTTTGCTAGAGTAGATAGGAGGACTAGCCGGTCTAGTGTAGGAAACCCCGGGTTTGCTAATGCTTGAGAACTGCACAGGCAAGGGTTTCCTAAAAATGATGGGTTTGAAGAAGAATGCAGAATTGGTATGCCTAAAGGAATTGTACATCCCTTTTGACTACCTTTATGAGAGGTACGGTCACAACAAATCATACCGTACCTACCATGACGAGTTTGCCATCACAACCTTGGGACATATCCATAGGAGGGTATTCGTCTTCATGTTTTACTTCTTGGGTATGATTGTGTTTCCAATGAAGAAAGGGATAATCCATACTAGGCTGGCTATGGTAACCAAGACCCTAATGGAGGGGATCGGTGGGCAGACGTTCAGCATTCTACCATGATCATCGCAGACATATACTGAGCCTTAGAGAAGTGTCAATGAGGAGTGAGACACTTCGAAGGCTGTAATCTACTTCAGCTTTGGCTCATGGAACATCACCAAAAGAGCGAATACCGACAAGAAATTCAGCGAAGGGCCTGGGGTGATCACATCGCTTTCCACCATCCAAAGCGATTGAATTACATCCCCGACATGTTCGCTCATCCTGAGAATGCCAAAAAATGGGTTGAGCTCTTTGATAATTTGACTAAAGGGTAGGTTCAGTGGATGTTCGGGTGGTTTTCGACGAAGGAATTCATCGCCCGATCCAGAGATGCACCTTTCCTGATACTGATTGGTCTAAGAGGAACATACCCTTACATCCCTCTTCGAGGTATGAGGCAAGCAGGTAGGAAGCAAGTCATACCCAGGGTCGACAAGATGAGCCACCTTCGAGCTGACTTCCAAAATGATGATAGTTCCCACAAGTGCCAAGCCCATCACATGTGGCACTGCAAGATCATAATAGAGAAAGACACTATCGAGCTAGACAGATATCATGCCGGTTGTACCACTTTCTATTCGGGTTGGTTGGAAGACAATTGGGATGGTTTGGGCCAGCCAGGGTTCGTTTGAGGTCATAGAATTATAGATAAAAAGGCTGAGGTGCAAGTCAAGTACAATCGGCTGCACAAAAGGATCCGTGAATGAAAGAGCGAACACCGTGAGATACAAGAATCCAACAAGAAGCTGATTGAATAATGGAAAGACATGGCTATCAGTGCCAACAAGAGGCTAATATAGTTGGAGTGAGGCATAATAGAACTAGAGGAAATTTCTCAAAAGGGTTGAAGACTGTCAAAAAGCTGAAGGGACCGAAGGTGGACATCTAGCCAGAGCATACCTGTTGCTGGGACTTCGCGAGTTGGTGAAGCTGTTCGACGGAGCCAAGGATGTCGAATCTAGGGAAGGTCCTTCTGGGACCAAATAGATAGGAATTTACTTTTTCGCTTTATGAATGTAATAAGGCCAATGAAAATTATTGACTTTTATTTCTTTCTTATTTAGTGTCGTTTTGGGATTCACCTATCTTTATCAATAAAATGAGGCATTTAGCATTAAAAGTTCTCCAAATCTATTTGTCGCTAGGCCTACCTCGGGCACAAAGAGGTTCCCAAATTAGGACACGCTTTACATTCCCGTGTTATGTGATTAAATATTGCAATACTTCTTATAATGTTCAATGACTTGATTACCTTTTGTTTTATTTTGTTTTTTTATTATTCCCCTTCCCAAAGGTTAGTTCGTGCACTCTGACATCATCATCTTATTTCACAAGATCCGGAGGCCCTCCACCCACTCCTCCTCTTAGTCCCATTAAAGGAAAGAACAAAGGCAAAATGGAAGATTTAAACAACATTAGGAAGGAGAACACGACTGAACGGGTAGAGGCCACTGATGGCCAGGGTATTCGGGTTCCTAATGAGAATGTGTCACAATTTGAACAGAAACTGTTGAAATTCCAGGAAGAGCTCGATCAGGTTCGAAATTTGGCAAACCTGTCATTTTCCCTCAACATCCCAGATATCAACTTCCCCAACGCTCAAAATCCTACACCTCCTCAAAATATCCCAAAACAACAGAATCATCCCGTGCCTCATCATCATGCTGCTCCACCAAAGAACCAGTGCAACACCTACCATACCCCAAACAACACTCCACTACTCATCCCAGAACATCAGAACTCCACAAACGACCATACACCAGGCCACCATAACACTCACATCTATGTGGAGACCATTCCACACTCCACATAACCTATCTTATGCACACCTAAGTCTGATGAAAAGGATTTGCTTATCAGGAACTTGATAGAGGAACTTAAGAAATTGACCAGCCGGATTCAGGGCGTCAAGAGGAGTAAAGGAATATAGGGGCTGAACTTTGAGGACCTTTGCATACAGCCTGATGTCGAACTTCCTGAAGGGTACAAACCTCCTAAGTTTGAAATGTTTGAAGGTACGGGTGATCCAAGGGTCCATCTGAGGACGTATTGCGACAAGCTGGTTGGAGTAGGGAAGGATGAAAGGATCCATATGAAGCTGTTCATGAGGAGATTGAAAGGAGATGCATTATCTTAGTACATCAACCAAGATCCCAAGAAGTGGTCAAGTTGGGTAGGCATGGCATCTGACTTTATGGATAGATTCAGGTTTAATATAGAGAATGCACCAGACGTGTTCTATATCCAGAATTTGAAGAAGAAGCCCACAGAGACATTTTGCAAGTATGCTACTCACTGGAGGTCTGAGGCTACTAATGTCAGACCCGCCTTAGAAGAGGAGCAAATGAAAAAGTTCTTCGTCCGGGCTCAAGACCCGCAGTACTATGAATGGTTGATGATTATTGAGAACCACAAGTTCTCCGACATTATCAAATTAGGTGAATGAATTGAAGAAGGTATTAAAAGTGGTATGGTTACAAACTTTGAGGCCTCGCAAGCTACAAATAAGGCTTTACAGTCTGGTGGTGTGTCCAAGAAAAGGGACGTATGGGCCGTGATGGTTGCACTAAGGACCTAGTCTCCCCTTAAATACCAAGCTTACCCAACACCTCCACTCACATACCAACCAAACCCAAATTACCAAGCACCCTAATACCAAGCTCCGCCACCAAATTATCGGTCATCTCCACCTCCTACATATCAACCTACTTCACCCAGATACTCCCAACCCGCTCATGTCTACCAAACCTATAATGCTCAACCATTTAATTATTAATCACCCCCTGCACATCAAAATTTCCCTAGACCCCGACCTAATTTCGATCGCAGACCTCTAAAACAATATACAACCATCGCCTAATCCATCGACCAGCTGTATGAGAGGCGCAAAGCTGCTGGTTATGTCACCCTCATCCCTGCCATAACCCCTGAGAATCTTTCTCAGTGGGTTAACCCAAACAAGTCCTATGTACCACTCTAGCATGAAAGGGCACACCATCGATGAATGCCGCTCCTTGAAAGACAAGATACAGTCTTTGATTTATAACAAGATCATTGTGGCAAAGGAACCTGCTCCAAACATCCGCAACAACCCTCTGCTGGACCATAAGGGTGGAGGTATCCACATTATTAAAGTAGAAGATGACTAGGATCCCGAAGGATCAATCGGGTTGATCGTAGAAGGTGATGACCCAAAGAAACCGACAATTACTCTCAATCCAATCATAGTTCTGATCCAACCGTCTGAGGATGCTGAGGTGAATATGTCTATATCTCTTGAGCTTGAAGCAGCGCCATCCGCAAAAGCACCAGCACCAATTAAGGTTGAATTCTTGTCTCTGGCAAATGCACCCATACCATTTGAGGTTGCAGTATTGCCACCCAAGGCACATGTTCCATTCGAAGTGAGGATAGTTGCACCAGTCCCAGTGGCGATGTCGACTGTGCCACCATTCTATACAAATGCTGTACCCTAGGACTATATAGCCGAGGCGAGAAGGAAGGGCAAGGTTAGGATTGAAGAAACTGTCACAACACAGGGCATGACAAGAACCGGTAGAGTCTATACCCCTAAACATCTAGCTGAATCAAGCAAACAGGCCTCCAATCGACCGCCCGTCATTGACACAGGTCTGGACGACCTTTGGAGGAAAATACAGGCCAAGGAATATTTGGTCATCGACCAGTTAAACAAGATGCCAACACAAATATCCATTCTCTCTTTGCTGCAAAATTCTGAGACGCACAAGAATGCTTTGTTAAAGGTGCTAAATGAAGCGCACGTACCAAATAACATCACTAGCGGAGAAGTAGCTAATATGGTAGGACAAGTGTTTGAAAGCCATAGGATCACCTTTTATGAGGACGAGCTGCCGCCTGAAAGGCTGGGGCACAACAAAGCACTACACATCACCATGCAATGCGAAGATTATTTCATCACTAGAATCCTGATCGATGGAGGTTCCAGTGTTAACATTTGTCCGCTGGTAACACTCAAGAAGTTGGGAAAAGGGCTGCATGAGATAAAGAATGGAGCAATCAATGTGAAAGCCTTCAATGGTTCTCAGAGGTCCACAATTGGTGAGATTAGTGTATGCCTGCAGATGGGACCAACTGGTTCAAGGTCAATTTCCAGGTAATAGATGTACCAGCGTCTTACAAATTGTTGCTGGGACGGCCGTGGATTCATGCTGCTGGGGCCATAGCATCAATGCTGCATCATCCAGTAAAGCTCGAATGGAATCGCCACGAAGTGATCATTCACGGTGATGGTAGCAACCCTATATACAGTCGCCAGACCATTCCGGCGATCAAGGGAAGAAAGAAGCTGGGAGGATAAACTTACCACCACATTAAGCGGGTTAATGCTATCGACAAAGACAAATGGTGGGATAGCAAAATCGAGAGTATACTGAGTTGGAATGGGTACGAGCCTGGCAAAGGGCTCGGAAAGAACCTCCAAGGATTCTCTAAAACCATAAAACTCAAAAAACATGGCACTACCTTCGATTTGGGATAGGAATACACCTGGGAAGAATTCAATAACTGGTCGCCACCCTGGCACGATCCTTAGTACCCGCTAAAGTAACCAATACCGCATCTGGAGCAGACATTCCAATAGGACAACATTTTTTATGGGTCAGATGAAGAAGAAGCACTTGCAGTAGTGAAGAACTTGTTTCTAGAGGACAGTGATATGGACTGTTGCGTTATTCTCGAAGAGGAGGGAGAGGAAGGCCCTTCCATACAGGCTGTGAGCAGAGGGCACATCTCAAGAATTAGACCATCAGGACAACCAAAGCCCGACAAGCCTCGAGGTAGCAAGGCTAAAACAAGCATTATTCATTATTTTATTTACTAAACAATTTTCTTTTCGCATTTTTTCAATTTCCGCAATAAGATCTTCGATGTTCAAAACAGTTACTCAATTTATCAAAAGAATTTTTGATTTTTCTTATGAATTAATATTTATTGTTTTCTCTCCTTGCTTTATCAATACGACATTACTATTACTTGTCTTGATGAACCAACAACTGTGACATGCAATGAGACAACACAACAAGCGGACATTGATTCAGAGGAAGATGACACACCTGACGAGATTGTCAAAGAAGTTGAGAATTTTGAGAACTGACCTAAGTCCAACTTGGACGAGACCGAAATTGTCAACCTGGGAGATGCAGAAAACGTCAAGGAAACGTGAATCAACATTCACCTATCGCCAATGGATAAGAAAGAATACACCGAGTTTTTAAAGGAGTATGAGGACATATTCGCCTGGTCGTATGATAACATGACTGGTCTGAGTACATCTATTGTGGCTCATAAACTGCCAACCGATCCAATGTGCCACCGGTAAAGCAAAAGCTCAGAAAGTTCAAGCCTGATATAAATTTGAAAATCAAGGAAGAAGTCACCAAGCAAATCAACGCTAAGGTTCTCATGGTAGTAGAATACCTGACATGGTTAGCCAACATTGTGCCAGTGCAAAAAAAGGATGAGAAGGTCAGAGTCTATGTCGACTACCGGGATCTCAACTGGGCCAGTCCGAAAGACAACTTCCTTTTGCCAAATATACACATCTTGATTGACAATTGCGTCAAGCATGAGCTACAGTCATTCGTAGATTGCTTCACTGGTTATCATCAGATCTGGATGGATGAGGAAGATGTTGAGAAAACGGTTTTCATTATGCTGTGGGGAGTGTATTGTTGCAAGATGATGCCATTCGACCTGAAAAATGCCGGGGCCACTTACATGAGGGCCATGACTACCATTTTCCATGATATGATACACAAGGAGATAGAGGTATATGTGGATGATGTTATTATCAAATCCAAGAAGGTCGCTGACCACATAGAAGATCTGACGAAGTTCTTCAATAGACTGTGGAGATACAACTTGAAACTAAACCCCGCAAAGTGCACATTTGGGGTTCCTGCTGGGAAATTGCTTGGGTTTATTGTGAGCCGCCAAGGAATAGAACTGGATCCATCGAAAGTCAAAGCTATTCAGGAACTACCACCACCAAGGAACAAGAAGGATGTGATGAGTTTCTTAGGAAGGCTTAACTACATCAGCAGATTCATAGCATAGTCTACAGTTATCTTTGAGCCAATCTTTAAGATGTTAAAGAAGGATGTCGCCACCAAATGTACCGATGACTTCCAAAAGGCCTTCGATAAAATCAAAGAGTACCTATCAACACCACCAGTCTTAGTCCTGCCCGATCCAGGTAGACCCTTATTACTCTACCTTGCAGTGTTGGATGGAGCTTTCGGCTGCCTTCTGGGGCAGCATGATGAAATAGGGAGGAAGGAACAAGCCATTTATATCTCAGTAAGAAGTTCACCCCGTACGAGGCCTGGTATTCTCTATTGGAACACACCTGTTGTGCTTTGACTTGAGTAGCTCAGAAGTTGAGGCATTACTTCTGCGCCTATACTACATATCTCATATCGAGAATGGATCCCTTGAAGTACATCTTTCAGAAGCCCATGCCCACCAACAAGCTAGCTAAGTGGCAAATTCTGTTGAGTGAGTTCGACATAGTTTACTTAACTCAAAAAGCGGTTAAGGGACAAGCACTGGCAGAGTACCTTGCTGAAAATCCCATGGTTGGTGGATACGAACCCCTGAAAATGTATTTTCCTGATGAAAAGGTATCATTCATAGGGGAAGACATTGCAGAATCCTATGACGGTTGGAGAATGTTCTTCGATGGAGAAGCAAACTTCAAAGGAGTTGGCATAAGAGCAGTCCTAATATCAGAAACCGGTCAGCATTATCCGGTGTCTGCCAAACTCAGGTTCCCCTGCACCAACAATATGGCCGAGTATAAAGCCTGCATCTTAGGACTCAAAATGGCCATTGGCATGAACATTCAAGAGCTGCTAGTGATTGGAGATTCAGACTTACTTATACATCAGGTACGAGGAGAATGGATGACCAAGAACTCCAAGATACTCCCATATCTGCATCATGCATAGGAATTGAGAAAGAGGTTCAGGAAAACGGAATTCCAGCATGTTCCCAGAATCCAGAATGAGTTTGCCGATGCATTGGCTACCCTATCATCTATTATACATCATCCTGACAAGAATTTCAGTGATCATATTCTAGTGAAAATCCATAATCATCTAGCTTACTGTGCCCATGTTGAAGAGGAAGCAGACGAAAAGCCTTAGTTTCATGATATCAAGGAATACCTGGCAAAATGAGAGTACCCGGAGCTTGCGAATACTACTCAGAAACGCACACTTCAGATATTGTCCAACAACTTCTTTCACAGTGGAGGAATCCTATATAAAAGGACTCTCGATGTAGGATTATTAAGATGTGTCGATGCAAAGGTAGCATCCAGGCTACTAGAGGAAATTCATGCTGGGACCTGCAGCCCACATATGAACGGTTTTGTCTTAGCAATGAAGATACTCCGGGCTGGTTATTTTTGGATTACTATGGAAACAGACTGCATCCAGTATGTTTGGAAATGCCATTGCTATTAGATACATACAGACATGATAAAGTACCTCCAAGCGAGCTTAAATCAACAAGCTCACCGTGGCCGTTCGCCGCCTAGGGAATGGATGTTATTGGACCAATCGAGCATGCCGCTTCCAATGGACATAGGTTTATCCTAGTAGCCATCGACTATTTCACCAAATGGGTCGAAGCAGCATCTTACAAAGCAGTGACTAAGAAAGTCGTAGCAGAAGTCCGCGACCGTATTGTTTGTTGATTCGGAATTCCAGAGTCAATCATTACTGATAATGGCTCCAACCTCAACAAAGACTTGATGAAAGTTATGTGTGAAACTTTCAAGATCAAACACAAGAATTCCACAGCCTACAGGCCTCAGATGAATGGAGCTATGGAAGCTGCCAATAAGAATATCAAGAAGATATTAAGGAAAATGATAAAGAATTACAGACAGTGGCACGAGAAGTTATCATTTGCTCTTCTAGGGTATCGTACCACAGTCCGCATATCCACCAGGGCAACCCCCTATATGATGGTTTATGGTACAGAGGTTGTCATTCCCGCTGAGGTGGAAAATCCTTCCCTAAGGATCATACAAGAAGCTGAGCTCGACGACACATAGTGGGTAAAAAGTCATTATGAGTAACTAGCCCTTATAGACGGAAAGAAAATGAATGCAGTCTGCCATGGTCAACTCTACCAGAACAAAATGTCCAGAGCCTTCAACAAGAGAGTCAAGACAAGACAGTTCACACCGGGGCAACTGGTGTTGAAGAAAATTTTCCGCATCAAGATGAAGCCAAATGGAAGTTCTCTCCCAACTGGCAGGGCCATACATGGTTCACCGGGTTTTGACAAGAGGAGCCCTCATACTTGCAGAAATGGACGGAGAAGTCTAGCCAAAGTTGATGAATTCAGATGCAGTCAAGCATTACTATGTGTAATCTTTATGCTTTCCTTATATGATATAAATTGAACTACGCCTGACCTGATTCCCGTTTAAGAGGAGATACGTAGGCAACCCTATGGATTCGGTCACAATTCAATAAGATTTCATTTCCCCCGCAATTGGAAACTGGGGCAGAATTTTGAGGAGGACCCTCAAAATTCCGAAGTAATTTTAGCTTATGAGCAACAGTCAGAAACGTCAACCCATCAAACTGGGGCAGAATTTTGAGGAGGACCCTTAAAATTCCGTAGCAGGAGAGGTTGCAATGTCCTGAACTACGTCATAGTCATCGGTTCACCTAAAAGTTATTTTTAACTATACATTTATGTGATACTTTTACAAAATCATGCATGTTTATTATTGAAACTGCTTTGTTTAGCAATGCTACCCCAATAATATAGACGGTATCACCAGATCAAAGCCGAACAAGTCAAACAAAGCCAGCAGGGATACAAACTGACCTCCCCCTTACAAAACTTACAAATTTTCTTTGGATGCAGGCACTAGGATTGTGAAATCATTAGACGTACGGTATGCCCACGAGACAAACATTGTTCAAAATACGATTCTCAAAACCGTTGCACTTGCCAACATTTTCTATCAGCACACACCAATGATGTTCCGCATGTCACAATGTTCCCAATAATCACAGCACCACAATCTGCTATCAGCTAAGAAAACTCTACTGTCAATTGTTATCTTATTTCTTGCATAAGGCTACTATTCTGCCTTCCGAGACTAAACACTATCTCCATCTGCATTTGCATTGCATAAGGCTACTATTCTGCCTTCCAATCTGCATAAAGTTACCATTCTTCTTTTCGAGGTTAAGTTGTACCTCCATCTGCATTTACATTGCGCTGTGTCCATCTGCATTCGTATTCTTGCATAAGGCTACCATTCTGCCTTTTGAGGCTAAGCTCTGCCTCCAATTCGAAACTAAGCACTATCCCAAGCACTATTTATCTCGCTTCTCTTACGGGCTAAAATCTGCCTTTCAATTCGCAAGACTGAGCTCTATCTTGTCCGCATCATACTACTACATCTTTCATGGGCTGAAATATCGCCAACTCATCCAAAGGCATCATCGAGGCACCATCTTCATAGCCCGAGAACCCCATGTCATGGCCTGAAGATCTCTTTCAATCTTTTGCATATCATTATCCAAAGGCGTCATGGTTCGAAGGCACTATTCTCATAGCCCGAGAACATCATTTCATGGCCTGCAAATCCTGCATCAAACAACCCATGGCCTAGGACAACATTGTCTGAGGACGCCATTCCTAAACCATCCGAAGACAACATTCATGGTCCAACGGGAATTTGCATCATGTTTAAATTTACGCACAATATATGCTTGTATTGCTTATTTGCAGGTAAGCCGGCGAGCAACGGCTATCCCAGCAGGAGCGATCCCTACCCAGTTCCCTCAGCCATATCAAACCTAACCATTCCCGTAAACCGTCCAATCACCCAACCGTAGATGTTGCGTCCATTCTTGAAATCGCTTCATGGGTACACTCCGCCAATGGATACTGAACTACATACGGCCTGATTCCTGTAAAACCAGGGATATGTAGGCAACTCAGAAGCCAGGGTGCAGCCTAACCATTTCGCTTGGTCAAAATTGGCCATCATTTCTTTACCCGAAAACTCTTTCATCCTTCCCGGATAAAGAGGGGAAACTGTTGATACCCAATTTTTCCCTATATATTTTTAAATATGCAAAATACCTTCAAAATAACATATATAAGTATGTCCAAGGTTTTATTATTTTTTCCATAATTTTAAGGTCTTAAATTGATTTATTTTCTCCCTTTTTATCCATAAAATCCCCAATAATTCTTTCCAAAATTATTTTTTTGATAATTCATGTATTGGATTTCTATATTTATGCCAAAATATAGCTAAGGTAATTTTTATATATTCTTATAATTACATTTAGTATTTTTAAAGCTAAATTGTACATAATTACTAGAAAAAGAAAGTTATTAAAGCGTATAACTGGTATTCAAAACTCTCCTAGTTACCAATATATCCAATTTCTTAGAGACCTAGAGGTAAAACTCATAGATGATTATGACTCAATTCTCAAACTACAGGAGGATTATTGAAAATTGCATTCTAGGATTAATTGGTTAAATGAAGGTGATGCAAATACTAAGTATTTTCATATTCAAGCCACTAATCGGAGAAGGAGAAATAATATTGTCTTCTTTAAAGATAACTATGGTAATTGGATCGAAAACCAAAAAGCCCTTATGGAGTATGTATCCAATCATTTGCAAAAATTTTTTACCACATCTCATGAACACACAAATTGGAGAGACATTAGATTGGGTAATACTAGCTACAAGAAAGTAGACCTGTCAAGCCGTGATAGTCAACTAAAAAATCATGAGATTAGAAGAGCTATTTTTTCGTTTAAACCATGTAAGGTGCCCGGACCTGATGGTCTACACCCTTTTTCTTCCAAAGATTCTGGCCAATTCTAGGAAGTAAAGTATAATTTATGCCAGAATTTTTTTTAACTCTAAGGTTATGCCCCAGGACATTAATAAAACCTACGTTTGTTTGATCCCAAAGTTCAATAATGCAAACAAAATTCAAAACTTTAGACCAATTAGTCTTTGTAACACTTTGTATAAAGTGATTACTAAGGTAATTGCTAACCGCATTAAGCCGTTACTAAAACATCTAATTAGTAATCAACAAAGTAGTTTTGTTAAAAATAGATGAGTCACTGATAATGCTATAATTATTCAAGAAGTATTAAAACGTTTTAACAGCCGGACAGGGAAAGGAACTTACATTTTAAAGCTTGACTTGGAAAAGGCTTTCGACAAGTTGGAGTGGTCATTCTTATATAGAACTTTAAAATTTTGCAACTTCCCCCCTAATATAACAACCCTAATTCTTAACTGTATATCAACAAGTACTATCTCTATCTTAGTTAATGGAAATAAAACGGAGGAATTTTATGCCACAGGGAATTAGACAAGGGGACCCAATGTCACCATATCTATTCATCTTATGCATGGATATGTTGTCCAAAAATACTGAGCACCAAGTGGATACCCTAAATTGGGTTCCAATCCTCTTGAATAAAAAATGTCCCCCCTTGTCCCACTTGTTCTTTGTGGACGACTTAACCTTAATGAGTCGTGCTAACAACAAAACTGTCACTACTATGTGGAATAGTATGGAGTTTTTTTGTCAATTATATGGTCTTAATATTAACAAGGATAAATCGAAATTGTTACTGTTAAAATCATGCACAAATAGAATTATTAATTGGGCCACTACTTTTTTGACATGAAGATTAGTAAGGATTTTGGCACCTACCTAGGTTTTCCAATTCTCAGCAACCAACCTAGGCACAAAGATTTCCTGCATATAATTGATAAAATGCGGGCTAGGCTGAATATTTCGAATGCAAAATGGCTAAGCATGGCAGGAATGTGTACCCTTATAAAATCTACTCTAAGCACAATACCAAATCACCAAATGCAACTCTCAATGCTTCCTAGTAGGACACTAAAGGAAATCGATAAGATCCAAAGAGTTTTCCTCTGGGAAACTACAACTGAAAAGAGGAAAATGCACTTAATAGGCTGGAACGTGGTTATACTGCCTAAGGACATGGGGGGACTAGGTATTAAAAAAGCCAAGTCTAAGAATTTTTCTCTTCTGACTAGCCTTGCTTGGAGAATTCTTAATGACCCATCATCTCTTTGGGCTCGATTCCTCACTAGCCTATACGATCATACTAAGTCTACTAAGTCATAATCCAATACATGGAAAAGCCTTCTAAAGGGTTAGAACTTTTGTCAATAAGGTATAAGATGGTCAGTGAGCAATCACCCTAACATGTCCATATGGGACACCAACTGGATCCCTAATTATGGCAACCTTTGGGATAATTTAATAGGGCCCCTCACAAATAATAAGATTGATTTGAGAATAAAAGACATCCAAAATGACAATACATGGGATCTAGCTCATATCTCTTTCGAACTACCACAAAATATCATTAATAGCATCCATTCCTTAACCACAACCTCCACACACACAAGAAACCTTATATGGAGTATGAATTCTAGTGGGATATTCACAACTTCTTCATGCTACAAATTAATTGACACTCAATCTCAAGCTAGTAAAGATTTTGCATGGATATGGGGCATGAAATGCCTTAAAAAAATCCATTTTTTCTTGTGGAAATGTTACCATTCACGCTACCTACTAGGGACTACCTAGGGAAAATTGGTATCAACATAGATACAACCTGTCCAATTTGCAAAAATAGGGATGAGTCCATACTTCATAATTTTTGGGAATGCAAGGTGGCACAATCTTTTTGGAGATCTATAGGGGTGTATTTTACTAACCCTATGTCAAATGAGCACTGGGTGGACTTCGTACGTAAAAAACACCTCAAATACCTACTAAGTTCATCACTTGGGATGATGTTTTCCCATTTGCAATTTGGGCTATTTGGAAAAATAGGAATGAAAACAATGTTAATAACACCAACCTTTCTATTAACACTACGAAAGTGTTTTAACAAACACTAGAATATCACTTGCTCACATCCAAGCCCACTATTAGTAATATTCCTATAAAGGTAAAGATAAAATGGCACCCACCTCCAAGCAACTGGTACAAGTTCAACTTTGATGGTGCCTTCAACAATGACTGCCTACATGGAGGAATCAGTGGAATCATACGCAACAACAAAGGAGAGTGGATATTGGGTTACTACGAGAAGTGTCCAATAGTATCACCTATACAGGCAAAACTCCTAGCTCTTCGGCAGGCACTTCTAATGATTATCAAGGAGAAGATCACCCCATGTGAACTAGAGACGGATGCCACAGAGGTGATTCATTTTCTAGAAGAAGATTATCCTACTTACAATGATTTAATTATTGAATGCAGCTGTTTAATGGGGAAGGCAATGCAACAGGGGGAGATCATAATGAAGCACAATTTTCGTGAAGGAAACATGGTGGCACACAAGATGGCCAAGGAAGCTCTAAAGTACCTTTGTTATAACATAACTCGTTATTTTGCAAAACCACCTACCTTTGCAATGGATGTGTATTATAAGGACCAGGAAGGTTGTAACTATGTTAGGTCGTGTAGTATGAATGTATGCAACACTCTAGCATCTCTAGGAAATGACAATGCCCTATATGGCATGGCACAACTATGTACTAATGGAATCTCTATGGGTCTTGTACCCTAGTACTTGCTTCTATCTTTTATTAATATTAATATAAGTATCTTTTCCCTTCAAAAAAAAAGATTTAATTATGCTCTATATGCATAAAATTGGACCCTGTATTTTTAGATTGTTAATTATGTATTTTAAATCATTTTTGCACCTTAATTTATTTTCCAAAAACTACCGATTATTTTTTATAAATTAAATGAGGGAAAATTGGATATTTAAATAACATCCAAATTTGGCTTTCAATTATAGCCAAAATTGAACCCTTTTCCAGCCCAATTTCACATCCGAATCACCCGACCCATACCCTATTAACCCTTACCCAATCTCGGAACCTACCTACCCTTTTTAATCTCGACCATTGATATCCCAGATCAACGGTCCAAACGCACATTTTCCTTTTTAATTTCTCCCGACCTCTAACCCTAGTCTCATAATTCAGAGACAGCCGCCCTCAAATTCTCTCATCTCCAAATTCTCTCTCAACTCACCCTAACCCTAATCGCCGTCACCGGCAAGAACCTCCTTCCTATGGTATTTTCGTGCCTTCTCTGACCACCTCTGGTCTCCTATACTCCATGGATCTTCGACTTCATGAGTCCTTGAGAAGATCTCAAGGAAAGCCAACCTTCTCCAGTTTGAAACTCGTTTACTGGCCTGTCTCCGGCCATTTTCATTTGTAAGAAAGGATTTCCTCTTGTTTTTTTATTTGAATCCATGAGTTTTTAACCAATTCTCTTCATCTCTACTATTTTTTGAAAACCCTAGTTTGCTACTGTTCAATTCTTCTCATATCCTTATAGATCTGAGGTGATTCGAGTATTATTAAGCGTTTTCCTTTAAAAATCTCTTGTTTTAACTAACTATTTTGATTTCAGTCATTCTTTTCTAAAACTAGGGTTTCTCGGAGTTCTTTTATGCATGTTCTAACTAATTTTGTTATGATTAAACCTTTTCCCTAGTTTGTTTTGACTGATTTTGTGCTCTTACTGGTTTTAAGTTGACTCTGTTAAAAGCTCTTTTTTTTTAAGATTTTCTTTACTATGTTTCTATGAATGTTAGCATGATTTTCCTTACTTTGCTTCTTTTAGGGTTAGCATGCCTTCGTTACTTCGTTTCTGTGTGTTAGCCTGCTTACTTGAAGTCCTGTGATTACCCTGCTTCAAATATGTTTTTCTGAATCCCTAGCCTACTTATGTCGCTTCTGTGTGACTATGTTCACTTTGTTTGTTCATCTCTTGCTTCTTTCGAATATGTTTTCTTGCTACGTCTGTGGACCTCCTCTATTTATATGTTGAAAGTGCAAAGTGATGACTCCCATTTGATCGATTATGGTTTCCTTAATTGATGGTGATTGAAAATTTTCTTTCAAAACCCTAAAAGCTTTGCCCTGTCTGTTAAGCTGGTTGATTTGCTTACCATGTTTGCTATGATACTTATTTCTACTGAGTTGTGTCCTTAATCAAGGCTTTATGAATTTGGTCCTAATCGACTACTCTATGCTACTGAATCTCGACTCCTACCTTTCCACTTAATTTGATTAGTTGCTTGCCTTAATTAATTTTCCCTTGCCTTGTCCGCATTGCTACTTAATTCTTACTGATTATTTCCTTAGTTTTAAAACTTTCTGGACCTAGCCTTAATTACATGCTCTATGCTGGTACAATTTTGAAATCTTTCCTTATTTGTTATACTCCAGCCATATATGATATCTTTCCTTACTTGCCACCTACTCTTTACCGTTTACACTGACTCCCTTAATTAAAGGGAGATTTGAACCAATTTTTTATACGAAGTTCTATAATCTGAAGAAGTGATTCTTGCCTTATTTTAAAGCCGTTTTCAAACTACTATATAAGTGACTCTCTTCTACAGTCTCAGCACACGAACAATTAGTTCAAAAAACACACACACACATAAAAATTTTCTCTTCTCTGCTACTTGTGCTAACTGCTTGTCTAGCCAACTGAAAGCCAAGGCTAGACTATGGAACTCTACTTGCTTTACTTTCTGCATTTTTCTTCTTTAACTGGTATGTCTCTAGTTTAAATTTGAAACTCAACTTTATGTGTTCCATGCCTATACATCCATGCTTGTTCATGTGCTAGTTATTTAATTTGTTTCTATGTTTGCTGTTATTAAGCATGTCTAAATTCTGCCTTATGTGTAATCATATCAAACTTTACTTAGTTCTTTGATACTTGTCTAGCATGTTCACGTAGTTCCCTTACCCCTCCCTTAACTGGTATGACCATGTAGTTACTTATTCTTCTAGTGCATTGTATTGGCCCTAATGGTATGTTAAATTTTGTTCAACAAAACTCTCGTCTTCAACATGATCCTGCTGCATTCTTCCTTATGTTTTAAATGTCTGTTACCATGACTGATTTATTCAATAGACTCATAGCTGCTATATATATTTGTTGTATCAAATGTTTCCCTATTTATGTGGTTTCAAACCTATATGTTCCCAATCCCTTCACCCCTGTTTGTAAGTCTGCTTGTCAAGTAAATCTGGGTATTCTATGGTTAATTGGGTTGTTTGCTGAGTATGCTTTTCTCAAAGAATGATTTCAAAACTGTTGCTCCTATTCCTAGCATTCTTCTCAAAACTGATAATTCCTAGTATCTTTAAAAACTATTTTTGAACCTTTTCACTCCTAAACTGCTTTACTAAGTCATTCATCAAGCACTCTCACCTTACTCTTAGACCACTAGGTTCTGCCACTTTTGTGTGAGCCTTGCCTTGGGACCCTTGAGCTCCCTCTGAACTTGGACACATGAAAGTTGGCCTTTTCACATTGCACTTATTCTGTCTTGGCTATGAAATCTGGGTGTGAGCACTGCCCGGGATCCCTTGAGGTCCTTAGGGAACTCTGACACTCCCAGATATGAGAAAGGCTATGAAACAATATTGGCACTTGAGGTGATTTATTACATAACTTAGAAAGGAAGTCTTAATAAGGTCCTGGAAATCTGGGCCTGTTTTCAGGCTCCCTATAGTGTAACTTTTATTTTTCTTATGTAATTCATTTCAGTATTGGTCTGTAATAATCTGCCGTAAACAAGTATTGGGGTTGACTAATGAGAAGGGGAGGGTAGTTATATATGCTATCAACATCAATGGGTAGAAACCATGCCTTAGGTTTACATTTCCTATATGTGTATTAGAATCCATATGTAAGATCAACATATTCAAAACATGTCATGCATTAGATACCATGTTCTTTGGTTTACTATTTTAGCATCTCATTTAACATCACTTTACCACTTAGAAATCATGCTTTACGCTAAATAACAACATCAACATGAAATGTTGCTCTTGCACTTAGAAACTATGCTCCAGGAACTTTGCATATTCTGCAATCATTCCGCATTTTTCATATATGCACGTTAGATACCCTATTTTAGCAACTCGCTCAGTCACACCTAGTTAAACAAATAATTAATGAAAAGGGAAATAAAACAACCTCACGTTTGATTCTCTTGTTTGAGTAAAACTGGTCACAATCCCTGCATGTTTTTTTTGCAACATTTAGAACAACATGCTTTAGGTAAAATAACTGTTTTATAATTCTAGTAACTGCTGCATATTATTTGACGCCTTGGCAAGCCTTTGATAATAAACTTAAATAAAATAGAACTACCTTTGTTTAACTGTCAGCATGTTAAAATCAGTAGGCAAGCCTGATTAGGACTTCCTATTTGAGTTATGTTATAAATATGACTCTGCTGTTATCACTTAGATACCATGCTTAGGACCTGAATTCAGACCTGAATTGTGTATGAGTCATGCTGTTTATGTGTACTGTGTGTGAAGGTATATCTAAGCCTTTCATTTGTCTTCCATGTTAGCCTTAATTGAAGTTCTACTTGTTTATTATATGTCGCCTTATTATTTTGCCTTTAAACTTGAGGGTCTGCTTAGAATCCCCTTCTTATAGGATATGAGTCCTAAATTCCTCTAGGACTGATAGGAAGGGACGAGTAACAACATGTAATAGGGGTCGAGACCAACCCTCGCTTTAATTACCTTTACGGGGCAGGAAAGGGTAGATATGGATATGATAACCGGTGCATTAATACCACGTGTAGCCCCTCTTTGAGGAGTATCACACCAGGTATTGTATTGATGTCATCCATATTATAAACAAACCTAGGACACCCCCTTTACATTCCCAAACATGCTTAGATTGTAATTCTTTTCAAAATCTTGCTCTCATTAACTGTTTTCCAAACATTTGTGTTCTTAAACTTAAATCCCCTACTATTTGAGCCATACTTGTTTATTTGCTAATTGTACAAATTTACAAAAAACTGTCTAGCCGGGAACCACACTAGTGAATCTTGAGGGGTGCCTAACACCTTCCCCTTAGGATAATTTGAAGCCCTTACCCTATCTATGGTTACCAAACGTAGTTATAAATGAACCCTATAGGTGCCCTAACGCACCTTAAATCATTAGGTGGCGACTCTTCAAAACGCAAACCCCCTTTCCCTAAAGGAGTGAGTTGTCCCAACCAAAATGTCATAAACCCAATTTCGTGAGAAAAAGGGGGCGTGGAAGGGGGATCGGATTATACACCGCTGCTCACCTTTATACCCTGGCTCGACATGGTGCTTTGCCCCAGGCTGGAAGCTTGCACGGCTCAATGCCCCAAGAAGTGGATTCAAAGTAGTCGTTCAAGCGAGGCCGATGTTCGCCAGGTATGTTGTCTCTACGCATATATATATATATATATATATATATATAGGGTTTCTCTTACTTCTTGCAAGATCCCATTATTTTAGATAACTATCCTTCCGTTTCAGCATTGAGTCCTCCGTTATATTAGTGCCAAAGCATTTGTGTAGGTTCCCACTTCAGTTTGCTAGGTCCACCATAGCCATGACTGCTACTTCAGGGTCTACCCAACAGAGAGGGGAGAGTTCCACTCCTAGTGCTCAAGATCTACGGGAGTTTACTCTGGAGACTATGTCTTCGATAAAAGAGGAACACCTAGAGCTAGTGAGGAGAGATTAGGATGGGGCAAGGGGTTAGCATTGCAGGCGCTTCCCCCGGATGAGGGTATCACGGACCTTGCCGATGGATTCTTGAACGTGTACTTGTACCCTTTTGCACTAGGCCCCCTTGATAGGGTCGTGCTCGATTTCTATTTAAAGTATTGGGTTACTTTAGCACAGATACATCCATTGTTTTGGCAAATAGTGTTGATGATGAGGTTCTTTGCGGAGAAGGCAAGGCTTGAATTCATGCTTAGTTATATCGTCAGACTGTACCGGCCCTTTCATCATCAAGGTCTACTAACCTTGTGGCACCCTCGTCCATGCCCTTTGTTGTCAACAATGAGGAAGATAGAGATCGAGAGTGGGTTAGTCGATTCGTCCGGGTCTGGACGACTGACGTTATCCCCGTGGAACTTACACCATTCCCCGAGGAATAGAATTACGTGCATAAGTG
Organism: Nicotiana sylvestris; assembly: GCF_000393655.2. Lineage (NCBI taxonomy): Eukaryota > Viridiplantae > Streptophyta > Magnoliopsida > Solanales > Solanaceae > Nicotiana > Nicotiana sylvestris. The sequence goes on along the minus strand of NC_091067.1, from coordinate 57,673,345 downwards.
GAGCGCCTGGTGCTTTCTCAAATTTTCTCATGGAGGAAGCTAGTTTAGTAATCGTGTTTCCTTTTTTGCAGCAATTTTATGGGCGCCGGGTGAAGTTCTTGATCTACCTGGCTGGGTCCGGAAGCTGCGACCCATTTGACTAGTGAAGAGCATAGGTGGTGAGCCGTGTCCCGGGGTAGATGGGAAGCAAAATATCATGGTACATGTGTATGCTACTTTCACTTGTCCTTTGTACATTTGGGAAGACATTTTCCCCTTTTCATGTTATAATATTGCCATCATAGGTATTAGAGAGTCTCCAAGGGCGAGGCTGTGCTCCTTCGGAGAGGGGGAGGAGTTGCCAGCTTTCGAGCTAAAGGATGATATTGATAAATGGGATATGCATTTGCAGTACGATAGAGCTCTCAGCAGGGCAAAACATGGCCGAGTCTTTGAGGAGGAAACATCGCCCGAGCTTCCTGTACCTAAAGTTTCCGACCTTAGGGAGGAAGTTCCCCTGAGCGATCATGCTTCAACCGGGATTAGTTCTCCCAGGGAAGAGAGGACTAGATTATCAGAGGTGTGTTCGGCCTTTGAGGAAGTCCGCCGACTTCATTTCGCGGTGAGCTCTAGCATAGGCCTTTCGAATCTTGCATCATCCCTTTCTCATCGAGTTTTTCTTTTGCAGGCTTTTGGCAGGCTTAGGTTTGAGCTACTCCGCCATATGGATAGGCTCCGGAAGGCTCTGGATGAGGGTAAGTCCCTTGGGCTCCTTTGCGAGGAGAAGGAAGTTGAGTTGACATACTAGCGATATGAGGCATACTAGAGCTCGAATTACGAGAGCTATTTAATGGAGCAGGTAACTTCTCATCCCGGGAGGGTGTGCATCTTGCCTTTTAACCCTTTGGGTTAACGTTTTGCCTATCCCAGTAGCAAAAAAACACGGAGGCTCTAGAGCGCCTTAGGGGTGAAGCCGACTGAGTCAGGAATGACTGTGGCGAGCTAATAGCTCAGGTGCAGGATCAAGCTTTAGAGGAGAAAGATGCCTTGGCTAAATCTCCTACCTTCGAGGTCCAACTCCGCTTAGCTCGTTACAATGCTTCAGTTCAAGCGGATATGATCATGAAGCTTGAGTCCAAACTATCGAAGGTTAGGGCTGAGATCGTTGATGCTCGGGTTAAAGCAGCACTGAGTCAGACTAAGGCTGATTAGGAGATGGCGATTCATATGAAGGATGCTACCGATGACCAAGCCAAGTTGAAGAGAGTCCTAGTTTGTAAAGAGATGATCGAAGAATATGCTTGTTGCAGATCCCGAAGAAGGGTACTTGCGGAGATCGGCGACAGGGGCTTTGTTCTCCCAGAAGAGCTGGCACAAGCGAGGGCAGACGAGAACGTTTTTAGATGGAGGATGCACTTTTGTATGTAAATATAAGAGAACTTGAAGCTTTATTTCTTATGTACCCCTTTTTACTTCGCTTCTGGCCAGACGGACTGGTTTTGGAGTTGATGAGAATCCTTAGATTTGTAATATGGCTCTGAGGCTCATCAGGCATGCCATGGGGCTCTTACGCGTTCGGTCGATGCGGCCTTTAGTGTAAGCTGACGTTAGAGCTCTTATGCTTTGCTCAACTATTTTGGGTTTAGTCTCTATGTCGGGCTTCTACTCGAACCCACTCGACTCTCAAGCTCTTGTGTCTGCATGGGCGGTCAACAATGGCCCTTACGCCTTGCCCTTGGGCATTTTTATTTTAACTATTTTGGGTTCAGTCTCCAAGTCGGGTTTTGACTCATGCACAATTGACCCTCAATTTCTATATTTGCGTGGGATGATGATAACAACTATTATACCTTGGGTCGAAGCGACCTTTTATGTGCGTGGCCCTAAGGCTCATAAAGCTTGCGACGATGGCTCTTATGCTTTGCCCTTAGGCATGTATTAGTTAACTATTTTGGATCCGGTCTCCGAATCGGGTTACGAATCGAGCTCATTTTGATCCTCAAGCTTTCAAATTTTAAGCTTGCCATAGTGGCTCTTACACTTCTGGTCGTTGCGACCTTTTAATGTGTGGCCCTGAGGCTCGTTTGGCTCGCGATAATGGCTCTTACGCTTTGCCCTTGGGCATATGTAGGCTTTGTTTTCCTCTCTTTAAGGACTTTTTGAAATGATTTTGCCTGACCCATCGCCTGTTCGGGAAGAACCTCGATTTCAAGTCATCTGCGGTGATGTTCGAGCACCTCGAAAGGTTTAACTCATAGGCTGAGTAGCTCGAAGCCTTATGATTTGGAGCTAACATGGTCGAAGCTATTTTACCTGTCGAGGGTAGCCTGTTTAACCGGTTCTTTTCGAAGTAAATTCGAAGTAATGGCCTGTGATTTTATAGCGACGGTCGGGGGTCCCCGAGTCGCGTTAATTTAGCTGGTGCAACCGTATTGACCGTAGTCATTTGTGTTTGGCCGGAACCCTTTTTGGTCCCAAGTATAGTAGTTTAGGCGTCTATATCGAGGGTATGCCTTTTTAGGGGTCATACAAATTCGATATATAGCCTAAACTTTGGGATCGAGTTTTACGCCTATAGTAAGGTCTTACAAAATTTTCATGCCTGTTGAGGTCTTAGAGTATTTTCCTGCCTGTTGAGGTGTTATAGTATTTTCATGCCTGTTGAGGTCTTATAGTATTTTCATGCCTGTTGAGGTCTTATAGTATTTTCATTCCTATTGAGGTCTTACGGCCCCGGTTTTTTTTAACGAATGGCGATTGGTGACAGTCTCCGAGTTGTCGAGTTTGCTTAGGCTCGGAGGCCATTACCCGTGAGCTCAGAGTTGCCTCATCGAGGGCCTATGAATATGGAGCTCTGACCCTGAGGCCATGTGGGTGACGAACTATTGACGCTAGTCTCCGAGTATCTCAGAGCGTTCTCGGCGGAGGGATCCTTGCTGTGAAAATGCTTAATTTTCTTTGGAGTACGAGATACTTTGGCAAAAGGTATTCTTTGATTGTTTTGGCATAAGTACATGTTGTTTTGTTGATGTGAGCCTGACTTGTGAGGACACGACTCTTTCGATCGTCTGCCCGGTACATTGTTTCTTATTGGAACTTAGTTAGTCGTTCCCTGGTTCCTCTGAGTGGATGACCTTTCAATGGCGTGCCCTCCAGTGTTTGTGGTTGATTGCAAAAGAAAGCCTTATAAGCTTGTTGGGTCCTTCTTAGGTAGCGCATGGATGTTCCCTCGTTAAAAACCTTGCCGATAAAAATCCTTTTCGGGACAAAAGCTCGGTCGAAGGAAAAGAGTGCAACATTTGCTTGAGGATTTTTGTGGAATTTTTCGATCGGGTTCCCTAGCAGTAATACCGTTTTAGCATCAATATATTCAAGTTGCTCAGAAGCTGTTCGCACTCCAGGGTGCCAAGTGTATAGGATCCCTTGCCGACTATTCCGAGGACATGGTACGGTCCTTCCCAGTTCTGGCCCAGCTTCCCTTCATTAGGGTTTCAGGTATTGAGAGTAACCTTTCTTAGGACTAAGTCCCCGATCTCGAAATACCGGAGATTTGTTCTCCTATTATAGTATCTTTCGATTCTGTGCTTCTGTGTGGCCATCCGGATCAGCGAGGCTTCTGGCTTTTCATCGAGTAGTTCGAGGGCCGTTGTCATGGCCTCCTTGTTCAAGCCCTCATTAGTGTGCTAAAATCTGGTGCTCGGCTCCCCAACTTTCACTGGTATCAAAGCCTCGGCGTTGTATACTAGAGATAAAGGTGTTTCCCTGGTGCTTGATTTTGAAGTTGTTCGGTATGCCCATAGCACCTCGGGTAGTGTTTCTCTCCATTTTCCCTTGGCGATCTCCAGTTTCTTCTTTAAGTTCTGAATGATGGTTTTATTCATGGATTCGGCCTGGCCGTTTGCACATGGATGGTAAGGCGTCGACAGGATTCTTTTGATTTTGTTGTCTTCAAAGAACTGTGTTACCTTGCCCCCGATGAACTGTCTTCCGTTGTCACACGTTATTTTGGATGGGATTCCAAATCAGCATATGATGTGATCCCATATGAAATTGATGACTTCCTTTTCTCTTATTTTTTTGAAGGCCTGTGCTTCCACCCATTTTGAAAAGTAGTCAGTCATAAATAAAATGAATCTAGCCTTATCTGGTGCCGTCAGCAAAGGGTCGACGATGTCCATCCCCCATTTCATAAATGGCCATGGCGATAAAATAAAATGTAGTTGCTCGCCGAGTTGGTGGATCATGGGAGCGAATCTCTGGCATTTGTCGCACTTTCGAACAAATTCTTTGGTATCTTTTTCCATGTTGTCCCAATAGTAGCCTGCTCTAATCATCTTCCGGATCAAGGAGTCGACGCCGGAATGATTTCCATAGGTACTCTCGTGGATCTCTCGGAGTACGTAATCTGTGTCAGCTGGCCCTAAGCATACTGCCAGGGGGCCATCGAAAGTTCTCCTGTACAGAGTCTTATTTTTGTCAAGCGAGAACCGGGCTACTTTGGTTCGCAGGGCCCTCAATTCTTTTGGATCTGGGGGCAGCTTCCCGTCTCTTAAATAATCAATATACTTATTTCTCCAATCCCATGTTAGATTGGTGGAATTAATCTCCGCGTGACCTTTCTAAACCACTGATTTAATCAATTGGACAACAACTCTGGGAAGTAGGTCCTCTTCTTCAGCAGAATATCCCTGATTTGCGAGGGCATCAGCCTCGCTATTCTGCTCTCGATGTACATGGACTAAGGTCCATTCTTTGAAGCGACGTAATACGATTTTGTTTTTGTCCCAGTACCTCTGCATCCTGTCCTCCCGAGCTTCGTAGCTCCCATTCACCTGGCTTACTACGAGTAGCGAATTGGATTTTGCCTCGACGGTCTCGGCTCCCAAGCTTTTGGCCAATTCTAGGCCTGCAATCATAGCCTCGTACTCGACTTCATTGTTAGTCAATTTTGTGGTTTTATGGATTATCTTATTACGCCGCCAACGGGTGGCTTTAGGACAATACCGAGCCCGGATCCTCTTATGTTTGTGAATAGTGTCCATACCCCGGTTGACCTGCCTGATTTTAATAAAAGTTCCCTCTCTACCTCAGGTACAAGGAATGGCAAGAAATCGGCTACGAAGACCGCAAGAATTTGGGACATGATGGCCGTTCGAGGTTAAAACTCGATACCATACCCTCCAAGTTCGATGGCCCATTTGGCTAATCGGCTCGATAGCTCGGGTTTATGCAGTATGCTCCGGAGGGGGTACGTCGATAGAGCACAGATACATTGACATTGAAAATAGGGCTTCAGCTTACGCGAGGCGCTTATCAGCGCTAGAGCCAATTTTTCTAGATAGGGATACCAGGTTTCGGCGTCCCCTAGGGTTCGGCTTACATAATAAATAGGAAATCATGTACCTTGATCCTCTCAAACCAGTATGCCGCTTACCTCTATTTCAGACATGGCCAGGTACATGTATAGTGTTTCGTCCTCCTTTGGCGTGTGTAACAAAGGTTTGCTAGTCAGGTATAATTTTAGTTCTTCCAGGGCGTGTTGGCATTCTGGAGTCCATTCAGAGTTGCTCTTTCTTTTGAGTAAAGAGAAGAAATGATGGCTCTTGTCTGATGACCTTGATATGAATCTACCCAGGGCCTCTATCCGCCTTATTAGCCATTGGACGACCTTTACATTGTTCACCACCGTGATTTCTTCGATGGCCTTTATTTTGTCGGGATTGATCTCGATCCCCCTGTTTGAAACCTTGAAGCCCAGGAATTTGCCCGAACCTACTCAGATGGCGCATTTATCGGGGTTGAGCTTCATGTTGTAACCTCTGAGGAAGTCGAAAGTTTCCTGCAAATGGGTCAAATGGTCCTCTACGCGCAGGGACTTAATTAGCATATCATCAATATATACCTCCATTGATTTACCTACTTGATGTTCGAACATTTTAGTAACTAGGTGCTGGTATGTTGCCACCGCGTTTTTAGCCCAAAGGGCATTACGTTGTAGCAGTAGCTACCATACTTTTTGAGGAACAAGGTTTTTTCCTTGTCCTCGGGGTTCATCTGGATTTGATTATACCCCGAGTAGGCATCGAGGAAAGTGAGGGTCTCGTGGCCGGCCGTAGCATCAATCATACGATCGATATTAGGCAACAGGAAGGAATCTTTGGGGCACGCCTTATTCAAGTCTTTATAATGTACACACATTCTTAGCTTGTTTCCCTTTTTAGGCACTACTACTACGCTTTCCAGCCATTCAGGGTACTTTATCTTTCTAATGGATCCGATATTAAGAAGTTGCGTTACCTCTTCTTTGATGAAGGCATGTTTTACCTCGGACTGTGGTCTTTTTCTGCTTTACAGGTTTAAATTTGGGATTAACACTCAGCCCGTGGGAGGTTATTTCTAGCAGAATTCCGTCATATCTAAGTGGGACCAAGCAAAATAGTCGATATTGTTACTAAGAAATTGAATGAACCTTGTCCTGAGTTCGGGGGTCAACCCCGTTCCTAGGTATACCTTATGATCCGGGAGGTGATCGATTAAAATGGTCTACTCTAGCTCTTCGACTTTCAATTTAGTCTCGTCCGATTCTTCGGGGGCGACGAATGTTCGAGGAGAGAAGAAATCTTCTTCGTCGTCCTCGGGGCCTGTGTGTTCCTAACCTCATCCGAGATCGGGTACGTGGGGATCGACGCCTTATGGTGGACTGCGAACATTTCTTTTTTTACTCGTTATTCTTCATGTATGGTCGTGATGCCATCCTTCGTGGGAAACTTTATCACCTGGTGTAAGGTTGACGGTACTGCCCTCATGTTCTGTATCCAAGGCCTACCGAGTAATACATTGTACCTCATGTCACCAGCGATGACTTGGAACTCGGTGTTCTAAATCACGCCAGACGTGTCGATCGGGAGGGCGATCTCACCTTTAGTTACTTCGTCGGTTATGTTGAAGCCGTGGAGGACTCGAGGGATGGGGTCGACTCGATTGAGCAGCCCCAATTGTTCTACTACCTCTAATCTAATTATGTTGGCCGAGCTGCCTGGGTCCACAAGCACGCTCTTTATCCTGGTATTGTTTAAAAGAAATGAGATCACCAGCGCATCGTTGTGCGGTTCTGTCATGGCCTCGAGGTCCTTCTCGCTGAACGCGAGGTTGTTTTCGAGCACATGGTTTTGGGTTGGTCCCTCTTCCGTGGTGGACGTTCTCATCCATTTGAACATAGGTCCTTGGGGAACGTCAGTTCCTCCAATAATCATGTGGATGTCATGTCTGAGAGCCTCCCCTTCTGCTTGGGTCGAGACCGGTGGTGTACCGACATCTAGAGTAGTCATGTCCTTCTCTTTGCTGTTTTGGAGGTTCTGATTCCCCATTATATTCACCAAGCCAAACATTTTGTCCTGAAATCGAAGATCTAGGACAAGAAAAAATGTGAAAGATAAATTGCGTTATGTAGTGAAACCAACAAGAAAATATTCACTATTATTTTTAGCACCACGGTGGGCGCCAAACTGTTTACTGTGAAAATGGTAATAGCAATTAAATTTGTTGATGGGACTCTAAAAATAGGTGATCTATTTTTATGCTAGTTGTTTAGAGCAGTGGATGCTAGATATGTTAAGATAAAGGTGAAATGCGAGTTAAAACAACGTTACGATCAAACCGATGAGTTAGCTGTCCGGGCCTCGGGCTAACCGATGAAAGGCCTCAAGGTCGATGCCTGGTCTCGAGATCGAGCTATCGGGAGTAACTGGGAAGGGGATAACGATTAGAGTATAATCAAGGGAGGCTCTATATGGCCAATAACAAGCAATGCATAAAGAACAAATATGAAAGTGGTAAGAAACAATATCGAGAAAATACGTTAGAGAGAAAAGAGAGAAAGAGAGAGAGAGAGAGAGAGAGAGAGAGAGAGATGTTATTGATCCTATGTAGAATGGTTGGAGCAACAACAACCCTTTTACAAAGTGATGAGTATCTCCTTTATATAGGATGGGGAAATACAACATGGTGCAGAATGCATTAATTGTAAAGGAATGGAGAGGGGATGGCTAGATGTGACACTTCAATACAGACTCTAGGTAGGACGGCTCTGTCAGACTTAGCCGTGTGCCTTGGAAATCCCCTATTTTACTCTAGACTTGATCAATACTCTTTTTAGGTCGAGACTTAACGAGCTTCGAGAGAGGGAACTCGGTCACAGCCTCGCGTCCTCGAGGCCCCGTGGTGTTCCTCCGAAACGGCTTAATAGCAAGAAATTAGACCCTATGAGTTTGCCGCATACAACCCTTCCTGTTTTTAATCGGTTAGTAGATGCTCATGACTGGTGACACCCTGATGTCGGGCTATGTCTATTCCGCAATTGTACTATTTCACCCTATTTTGAGATTATTATTATGTTAAAGACTTAATTTGTATTATTTTAATTGCTTAAAATGAATTGGGAGTGTGTCGGTTGGCCTTGTCTTCACGAGAGGCGCCATCACGACAGGGTTTGCGTTTAGGGTCGTGACAAGTTGGTATCAGAGCCTAGGTTACATAGGTATCACGAGTCATGAGCAGGTTTAGTAGAGTCTCATGGATCGGTACAGAGACATCTATATTTATCCTCGAGATGCTGCAGAACCTTTAGGAAAAACTTCATATTCTTGAAATTCTTGTCGTGCGAATCTGTTGACCCGAGTACTAAACTTCTATTATTTTATTCTCTCACAAATGGCGAGGACACGCGATACCAGTCAGGATGGATGGCCACCAGTACCACCAGCTATGGCCACTAGAGGTCGAGGATGCGGTCTAGGTCGTGGTAGGGATAGGGGTGTGGCCCGTACAGCAGCTAGGGCAGCACATGCAGATCAACCAGCCGCCCTAGTTCAGGATCAGGTCCCAGTTATGGACGCTCCAGCAACACCAGCTCAGACACTAGATGTGCCCATTGTGATTCCAGGTCTTCAGGAGGCCTTGGCTCAGATTCTATCAATATGCACTGGCCTAGCTCAGGCGATCTCAGTTACTACAACCGCAACTACTTCTCAGGCCAGGAGAGGCGCTCAGACTCTCGCCGCTCGCACCCTTGAGTAGGTTGTGCAGGGATTCCAGACATCGGGGGCACAACCAGCCCAGCTGGTTGTAGCTGCTTAGGATTATGTAGCTCCTGCCATGCTAGAGAATGAACAGCATAGGTTGGAGAGGTTTGGCAGACTTCAGCCTCCGACTTTCAGTGGTGCAGAGGGCGAGGGTGCCCAGGGTTTCTTGGACAAGTGTTAGTGGATTCTTCATACAGCGGGTATTCTGGAGACCAGCAAAGTTGCTTTCACTACTTTTCAGTTTTCTGGAGCTGCCTTCACTTGGTGGGAGGCTTATGAGAGGCGTAGGCCTATTGGTGCAGCATCCCTTACCTGACAGCAGTTCTCCGTTCTCTTTTTAGAGAAGTATGTGCCACAGTCTCACTGAGAGGAACTGCGTAGGCAGTTTGAGTGGTTGCGTCAGGGAGAGATGGCTATGACGCAGTATGAGATGAGGTTCTCCGAGTTAGCTCGTCATGCTATTTGGTTGGTTCTGACAGATAGAGAGAGGATTAAGAGGTTGGCCTCACTTATCAGCTTCAAATTCTCATGACCAGGGAGAGGGTGTCTGGTGCTACTTTTTAGGAGGTCATTGACATTGCTCTTGAGATTGAGTCAGTTCGTCGCCATTAGCGAGATGAGAGGGAAGCCAAAAGTCCTCGAGGATCTGGTAGTTATGGTGGTGCTCCTTCGAGAGGTGAGTTTCAGCACAACAGAGGTCATCCATTCAGGCATGCTCAGCCAGCTCGCCCAGGTTATCATGCGACGTCATCGGGTCATGGTTCTCACAGTTCTCATCAGGGCCAGTCATCAATCAGTGCCCTTCCATGTCAGAGTTCATCTCGTGCTCCATCAGTTCAGGGCTCTTCTATGCAAGGTGCATCTGCCAGTCATTCCGATGCTAGGGGTTCCCTTCAGTCCCCGTCTCCAGCACTCGGGAGTTGCTATGAGTGTGGAGAGATAGGTCATATGTGGAGGCATGTGTCCTCGTCGTCTTGCGGGTTCATCTCAACAGAGGAGTCAGCCATTGGCTTCAGCGCCGGTTACTACACCACCATCCACCCACCCAGCTAGGGGTGGAGGTCAGTCAGCTAGGGGTCGCCCTAGAGGGGAAGGTCGATCTGGTGGCAGTCAAGCCCGTTTCTATGCACTTCCAGCTAGACCCGATACTATTGCTTCCGATGCTGTTATTACAAGTTTAGTCTCAATCTGCCACAGAGATGCCTCTGTATTATTTGATCTCGGTTCCACTTATTCTTATGTGTCATCATACTTTGCTCGTTATTTGGATACGCCCCGTGAGTCTCTTATTTCACCTGTTCATGTATCTACTCCGGTGGGCGATACTGTTGTTGTATATCATGTGTACTGGTCGCGTGTGGTGACTATTGGGGGTCTGGAGACCCGAGTGGATCTTTTATTATTGTGTATGGTGGACTTCGATGTTATTTTGGGCATGGATTGGCTACCTCTGTGTCGTGCTATTTTGGACTGTCATACTAAGATAGTCACGTTGGCTATACCGGGTGTGCCATGTATTGAGTGGCGAGGTTCGACTGATTATGTTCCCAGTAGGGTAATTACATTCTTGAAGGCCCATCGTATGGTTGGGAAGGGTTGTCTTTCGTATCTAGCCTTTGTGAGGGATGTCGGTGCAGAGACTCCTAGTATTGATTCTATTCCAGTTGTGAGGGATTTTCCTGATGTGTTTCCTTCAAACCTGCCAGGCATTCCACCGGACAGGGATATTTATTTTGGTATTGATCTGGTGCCGGACACTCAGCCCATTTCTATTCTGCCGTATCGTATGGCACCAGAGGATTTGAAGAAGTTGAAGGAGCAACTTCAGGAACTCCTTGATGAGGGGTTCATTCAGCCTAGTGTGTCGCCTTGGGGTGCGCCGGTTCTATTTGTGAAGAAGAAGGATGGCACTATGAGGACGTGCATTGATTATAGGTAGTTGAACAAAGTAACAATTAAGAACAAGTATCCTTTGCCTCACATTGATGGTTTATTCGACTAGCTTCAGGGAGCTAGAGTATTCTCCAAGATTGATCTCCGTTCAAGTTATCACCAGTTGAAGACCAGGGACTCAGATATTCTTAAGATTGCTTTCAGGACCCGATATGGTCATTATGAGTTCTTGGTGATGTCTTTTGGGCTAACCAATGCCCCAGCAATATTCATGCATTTGATGAACATCGTGTTTTGGCCTTATCTCGACTCGTTTGTTATAGTTTTCATTGATGATATTCTGGTGTACTCGCGTAGTTAGGAGGAGTATTGAGGTAGGAGAAGCTTTATGCAAAGTTCTTCAAGTGTGTGTTTTGGCTCAGTTCAGTAGCTTTATTGGGGCATGTGGTGTGCAGTGAGGGTATTCAGGTTGATCTGAAGAAGATAGAGGCAGTTCAGAGTTGTCCCAGACCGTCCTAAGTCACAGAGATTCATAGATATTTTGGTTTGGTGGGTAATTACTGCCGGTTTGTTAAGATATTCTCATCTATCACATCGCCCTTGACCAAGTTGACTTAGAAGGGTGCTTCATTTGTATGGTCGGATGAGTGTGAGGAGAGCTTTCAGAAGCTCAAGACAACCTTGACCACAACTCCAATGTTAGTTTTGCTATCAGCTTCAGGTTCATATACCATGTATTTTGATGCTTCGAGAGTTGGTATTGGGTGCGTATTGATGCAGGAGGGTAGAGTTATTGCTTATGCTTCTCGCAAGTTGAAGCCCCATGAGAAGAACTACCCTGTTCATGATTTGGAGTTGGCTGCCATTGTTCACGTATTGATGATTTGGAGGCATTATTTGTATGGTGTGTCTTGTGAGGTGTTTACTAATCATCGTAGCCTCCAACACTTGTTCAAGCAGAAGGATCTCAATTTGAGGCAGCGGAGATGGTTAGAGTTGCTAAAGGATTATGATATTACCATTATGTACCATCTGGGGAAGGCCAATGTGGTGGTCGATACTTTGAGCCGAAAGGCATTGAGTATGGGCAGTCGGGGAGAGACCTCTTGCAGTTGATGTTTAGGCCTTGGACAATCAGTTTGTGAGGTTTGATATTTCGAAGCCTAGTCAGGTATTGGCTTATGTGATTTCTCGGTCTTTCTTATATGATCGCATCGGAGAGCGCCAGTATGATGATCTGCATTTTCTAGTCCTTAAGGATAGAGTTCATCACGATGATGCCAAAGATGTGACTATTGGTGATGATGGGGTGTTGAGGATGCAAGGCCAAATTTGTTTGCCCAATGTAGATGGGCTTCAGGAGTTGATTTTGGAGGCAGCCCATAGTTCTCAGTATTCCATTCATCCGGGCATCGCGGAGATGTATCAGGATCTGAGACAACATTATTGGTGGAGGAGAATGAAGAAGGACATTGTGGGATTTGTAGCTCAGTGTCTCAATTGTCAGCAGGTCAAATACGAGCATCAAAGACCGGGTGGCTTGCTTCAACAGATGGATATTCCAGAGTGGAAGTGGGAGAGGATCACTATAGATTTTGCAGTTGGACTCCCACGGACTTTGAAGAAGTTCAATGCTATTTGGGTGATTGTGGATCGGCTGACCAAGTCCGCGCACTTCATTCCTGTGTGTACTACCTATTCTTCAGAGCGGTTGGCAGAGATCTATATTCGGGTGATTGTTCGTTTGCATGGTGTCCTAGTTTCCATCATTTCAGATAGAGGCACTCAGTTTACTTCGCAGTTTTGGAGGTTTGGGTACTCAGGTTGAGTTGAGCACAACTTTCACCCTCAGACGGACAGACAGCCCGATCGCACTATTCGGATATTGAAGGACATGTTTCATGCTTGTGTCATTGATTTCGGAGGGTCATGGGATTAGTTTCTACCGCTCTTAGAGAATGCTTATAACAACAACTACCAGTCGATTATTCAGATGGCTCCATATGAGGCTTTGTATGGGAAGCGGTGTAGATCTCCAGTTGGTTGGTTTGAGTCGGGTGAGGCTAGGCTATTGGGGACAGACTTGGTGCAGGATGCTTTAGATAAGGTGAAGGTAATTCAAGAGAGGCTTCGTACAGCGCAATCGAGACAAAAGAGTTATGCTGATAGGAAGGTTCGGGATGTGTCCTACATGATTGGTGAGAAGGTTCTGTTGAAGGTTTCACCCATGAAGGGTGTTATGAGATTTGGGAAGAAGGGTAAATTGAGTCCTCACTTTCATTGGGCCCATGAAGGGTGTTTTTGATCAGAAATGAAAGTTGAGTCTGCGGTTCATTGGGCCTTTTGAGGTGCTTCGGAGGATTGGGGAGGTAGTTTATGAGCTTGCTTTGCCACCCAGCTTGTCGAGTGTGCATCTGGTATTTCATGTTTCTATGCTCCGAAAGTATATTGGGGATCCATCTCATGTTCTGGATTTCAGCATAGTTCAGTTAGATGGTGATTTGACTTATAATGTGGAGCCAACAGCTATTTTGGAGTTTCAGGTTCGAAAGTGGAGGTCAAAGGATATAACTTCAGTGAAAGTGCAGTGGAGAGGTCGGCCCGTGGAGGAGGCTACCTGGGAGACCGAGCGGGAGATGCGGAGCAGATATCCTTACCTATTTGAGACTTCAAGTATGTTTCTTGACTTGTTCGAGGACAAACGTTTGTTTAAGAGGGGGAGGATGTGACGACTCGGCCAGTTGTCTCATGAGTTACCGCTCCGTTTCCCCCATTTATGCTTCTTATTGCCTTGTTTAGCTATATTTTGTGTTACCAGGTTGGTTGGTTTGGGGTCGAAAAGGTTTTGGTAAGGTTTGAGACACTTAGTCTCTTTTTAGGAAGCTTAAGTTGGAAAAGTCAACCGGATGTTGACTAATGTGTTAGAGGGCTCGGATGTGAGTTTCGATGGTTCGGATAGCTTCGGGAGGTGATTTGAGACTTAGAAGCGTGATCAGAATGTGTTTTGGAGGTCCGGAGTAGATTTAGGCTTGAATTGGTGAAATTTGAATTTTGGCATTTTTCGGTTGATAGGCGAGATTTTGATATAGGGTTTGGAATGGAATTTCTGAAGTTTTAGTAGGTTGGTGTGTCATTTGGGATGTGTGTGCAAAATTTTAGGTCATTCGGACGTGGTTTAGTAGATTTTTGATCAAAAACATAATTCGGAAGATTTTGGGAACCTTAGGCTTGAATCTGACGTGTTTTGGTTGATTTGATGTTGTTTGAGGTGTTTTGAAGATTGGTATAAGTTTGAGTAGTGGTATATTGGTTGAGGTCCCGGGGACCTCGGGGAGTTTTCGGATGGTTGTCGGAGTGTTTGGAATTTTGGAGAAGCTGTAGAATTTTTCTGCTTCTGTTTTTTCCGCACCTGCGGATTAGGGACCACAGGTGCGATGCCGCAGATGCGAAGAGGAGGCCGCAGAAGCGATGGCTGGCCGTTTAGAGCTTAGTCGCAGATGCGATGAAGAGGGCGCATCTGCGGGACCGTAGGTGCCGTTCCTGGGCGCAGATGCGGCCCTGAGGTACTTAAGTGAAAACCACATAAGCGGTTTATGGGCCGCAAAAGCGGTACCGCATGAGCGGGATTTTGGCCGCAGGTGCGAAATGCCTGGGCCAGAAGGTATAAAAGGATTCCTTCGCGATTTTTGAGTTGTTCTTCACCATTTCAAGTCGGTTTTGGAGCATTTTTGGGAGATTTTGAAGAGGGATTCAAGAGATATCGTCTGGAGGTAAGATTTTTGAGTCTAATAATCGATCCTATGATATTATTTCACTGATTTGGCATAAGATTAATAGAAATTAAGGGTTAAAAATTGGGAAACTAGGGCTTGGTATTGGAGATCTTGACTTGAGCATTTAAGGGGCCATTTGTGGTCGGATTTTGGAACTTTTGATATGTATGAACTCTTGGGGAGATAAGGAATCTATTGATGTAAATTTTATCGAATTCCGAGACATAGGCCCGGAGGTCGGGTTTTGGTTAATTTCGGGATTTATGTTGTAAATTGATTATTTTTGCTTGGGCTTCGTTCCCTTAGCATATTTTGATGTCATGATTCTAAATTTGGATAGATTCGACGTGAGTTGAGGCCGATTCGAGGGGAAAGGTGTCACGGGCTAGAGTTTGGACCGGATTGAGGTGAGTAATGATTTTAAATGTTGTCCTGAGGGTATGAAACTCATGATTACATATCGTTGTGCTATATTGAGGTGACACATATGCTAGATGACGAGCGCAGGGTCGTGCACTGTTGGGGATTGTGACTTAGTCCATCCCGAATGACTATTTTACCACGTATTTGATTGAAAATTGTTTGCTATGATCATGTTTTGGGCGAAATGCCATATTTGGGCCTCGTGCCAACTGTTTGGATCCTTAGGGGATTTTTACTGATATTTTTTCACTGTTTTGACTTTATACTTGTACTCAGTCATGCTATATTCTACTATTTTCATAACTTAGCCACGTTTACTCTGTTTTAACACATTAAATGATATTTTAAATGATTATTTGGGCTGAGCATCATGTTTTACTATTGCCCGAGTGGTTATGAGATTCTGACTGAGTAAGGCCAATGGCCTGTGTTGTGAGGATACACTGATTTATGATTATGAGGCTGAGGGCCTGAGTTGTACGCCACGAGGTGGCTTGATATGAGGCCGAGAGCCTATTGTTTATGCCATGAGATGACTTGATATTGCGCTTGGGCCGTAAGGGGCCCCTCCCGGAGTCTATACACCCCCAGTGAGCGTGGGTACCCATTGTGATATGAGATATAGCCCGAGGGGCTGGTGTTGTTCCATGATATTGCCCGAGGGGCGGATTCTGTTGACAGTGTGCCCGAGGGGTGGATTTTTATGTGCTTATCTGTTCTAGTTGATTTTCATTTAATTGTTTAACTGTTAAAAAAGTGTTTTAAAGAAGCTTAATTTAAACTAAGGTATCTTTATATGTTTTCACTGTTTCGTTGCTTATACTGGTTTTACACTGCTTCTTTATAGCATGTTGATGTTCTTTTAAGTGATTTCTTATCGCTAAGCCTTCATTTATTGTTATTACTCACTGAGTTGGAGTACTCACTTTGCTCACTGCACCATGTGTTCAAATTCAGGTGCTTCAAGTCCCGCTAGCGAGTATTGATTCTTCCAGCTCAGGCAGATTCGAAGATTCACTAGGTAGCTGCTCGGCGTTCGCAGCCCAATGCTTCTTCCTCTATCTTTTTTTCTCTTGTTTTAGTTCTGTAATAGACTATGTAGACCCTTCCTATTTTTAATCGGTTAGTATATGCTCATGACTGGTGACACCTCGATGTCGGGCTATGTCTGTTCCGCAATTGTATTGTTTCACCTTATTTTGGAATTATTATTATGTTAAAGACTTAATTTGTATTATTTTAATTGCTTAAAATAAATTGAGAGTGTGTTGACTGGCCTTGTCTTCATGAGAGGCGCCATCACGACCGGGTCTGGGTTTAGGGTCATGACAACAAGTTTGATAGGTACAACTCCCTATCAATATCATACTACGAATCCATTCCACAAGGGAGAAACAAAACATACGAACTAATCACATAGGATCACATCCTAACATAACTCTACCACGACGCATAGCCCAGTCCAAACATACCAATCCATACGAAAACACGATGATCCCATCCTCAACTTTAAATCATAAATAGAATAGACATCACACCAACCAAAAAATTTTTACTAACTAAATTCGGAGGAACAAAATCACAACATGTAACGGACATCACATACCTGTAGAGCACCTAAATCACAAGTCCTAGCCAACCCATCCAGGATCACATCAAAACCTACCATATTAAGAAACAAAAAGTTCATACTATTCTTATAACTCTCAATAGTAAACAAACCAGAATGATAGACATAGTCTACCGTAATAGAATCTCTGAAAGGGTGGAGACACAAAAATAGAATACAGGAATCACAAAATATATCCATATATGAAGCAAGATAGGATGACTTATACCAATAAATAGGACCCAGATCAAATAAATCTTATGCATCTCTATAACAAACCGGAACCATACCTGTAGCAACAACATCTGGATCAGCAGCCTCAGCCCTACCCGAGAAAGCATAACAACGAGCCTGGCCTCCCTCTATAGGATGCCCTCTACCTGCCTATCCTCCGCCTCTAGCTAGTTGTTTAGGTGGAGTAGCAAATGGAGTGGAACCCATAGCCTGAGTGTTGTGATGAAGTCCAGCTCTTCGGAGCCTAGGACAATCTCTCATGATGTGCCTAGTATCACCACACTCATAAGAACCCCTCTACGGGCATGGCTGCGGGTACTGAGTCTGTGTTGAATGACTGTAATAATCATTGTTAGAACCCCGTGCAGTAGGCACATTGGAAGGTTGTTGTCCGATACGAGTGCCCTAAGGTCCCTAGCTAGCTAGATCACTACGAGTAACCTGAAGTGCGGACTGAACTGGACGATTGCTGAAGCCTTTGCCATGATGGGTCAAATCCAAGAGTAGAATCCATTAAATCATCCGGAACCTCGAGGTCTCTTGGCTTCCCTATCCTTCCTCTCCTGACCACAAATACGCTCTAACCTTTTGCAATCTCCACAACTTGCTGAAACTAAGTATCAATCTTCAACTCTTGTGCTATCCTAAGTCTAAGACAATAGCTGGGCCCCTCGATAAATCTATGGACTCTCTCTCTAACAATAGAAACCAAAATAGGTGCATGACGAGATAGCTCACTCAATCTCATAGTAGACATAGACACAACCATAGTCTCTTGCCTCAATAGCTCAAAATCAATGCGCCACGCATCCATGAGGGTTTGTGGAACGAACTCCCTAAAAAATATATCAGAAAATTGAGTCCAAGTAGGTTGCACTGCATCAACTGGCCTACCCTCCTCATAAACTTGCCACCATCAATATGCCAACCTTATTAGTTGGAAAGTAGTAAGGAAAACCTCGCTCACCTCCACAATGCCCATAAGGTGCAAAATACGATAATATTAGTTTAGAAAACCCTGCGCATCCTCAGAAACTACACCACTAAAAGTAGGAGGAAAATACTTATTGAATTTGTTAAGTCTCTTCTACTCATCCTTTGATTCCATTGGCCTTTCATCAGGCTGAACCACAATAATGGGTTGTATCGGCATAACAAACATAACCTGATCAACATTAGCCCCATGCTCTAGAGTACGAGCGGCGGGATTCTGAGCTTTTCCCCGGCTTGAGATATAGCTAGTGCAATTGGGATCAATCGTGCCTGAGCCAATGTGCCGAACATACTCAGAAAATGTGTAAAGGACTCCTCAAGTCCTATGGTAGTAACAAGCTCCTTGGGTGCCTGCTCCTCAACTAGAGCAACTGGTGTCTTATCGGCTGCTACTATGGCAGGTGCTCTAGCTGTAGCACATGCCCCTCCTCGGCCTCTACCTCGGCTATAGCCTCTCATGGCTATAGCAGGGGGTGCATGTGTCTACTCAGCAAATTCGGTAGTGCGTGTCCTCACCATATGTGAGAGAATTTAAATACAAAGGCTCAAACACTAAAATCAATAAATTTGCATGATAGGAATGAAAAAAGTGTAAGTTTCCTAATAGTTTCGTAGCCTCTCGAAAATAAATATAGACGTCATCACACCCATCAATAAGACTCTACTAAACTTGCTTGTAACTCATAGAACCTATGAACCTAGAGCTCTAATACCAACTTGTCATGACCCAAAATCCCACCTTAAGGATTGTGATGGCACCTAGTCTCTAAAATTAGGTAAGCCAATTACTTACAACAGTTAATCTAATTAAACATGAGATTAAGAAACAAAAATTAATGTAAAATTGGTAAGGGAAGGTGGTACACGCTAACACAGCAATAATCACAGCAAATCCCCAAGACTGGGTAGTATAGAGTCACAAACTATAGTTGAATACATAGAAGTATCTCAAAAACAAAGATACAATATTGTTCTAATAGAGAATTGACAGTATGAACATAAAGAAAGGTCTTCAAAGGACTATGATGATCAAGCAGCTCTACCTTGGATCCTCGCGATCAAGAAGCTAATACTGCATGTGCAGAAGTGTAGTATGAAGTATTAAGACTAACCTCGGTGAAGTAGTAACAAGGTGAAAGTCATGATACTTACTAATCAAATAACCAGTGAAGAATATCAATATAAAGCTAACAACGGAAAGCAAAATAAATAAATGGGACAAGAAGATATCATGTGATAAAATAGCAAAATAATCAAAGCACAGATAAAATACAAGTGAAAGAAATTAAGTAATAAACAATGATAGTTCTAATCAACAAACTGTTGCGACACAGGATTTAAAACAAGAGTCATCCTGAAGCACCACACCTCATAACCACAAATATCAATATATAAATCATGAATCTTATACACATGGCACCTAGTGCCTATATTATCAATCACCCTGGCACAACCAAGACCTCGTGCACAACATAGGTCGCAACCGCACTGACTACTCATGTGCAAATATCACAATTTGCCTGGCATGGTCACAGGCTCGATATCACAATCCGTCCAGCATGGTGATACGCTTAATATCACAATTCACCCGCCATGGTCACAGACTCAATGTCACAATCCGCCTAGCATGGTCACATGCTCAAGATCACAATCAGTTCGCCATGGTCACATGCTACCAGTACAAATCATATCAGAAAGAAAATAGATATACAAGAATATATATACATGATCAATGAACATCAAGTTTCATCCTCCCAAACTGGTATAAATGACATGTTACGGTGTATGCATGTGCAAGTGTACAAGCACATCTCAAATAATCAAGAAATATCAGAGACATCGAGTAGCACATTGGTAACAACACAACAAATCACATAATATTCTTGATACCCACAAAGAAGTCATAAACACAAGCAAGACTACCCTTTTTAATTAACAACAGCCCTCAGACCATCACCTATCATCCCTATATAGCCACTCTTATCTCTTCGCGTTGATAATATCATAATAACCACATGTATCACTCTGCCCAAACAATAAATTAATAGCTACCTGTATTGCTTTGCCCAGAAAATATATCAATAGTCGCCTGTATCGCTCCTCCCTCACAATAACACAATAGCCACCCGTATTGCTCCCCTCAGATAGTATATCAGTAGCCACTTGTATCACTATGCCCAGACAATATATCAATAGCCACCCATATATCTACGCACAGTCAACAACAGTAAAATGCCACCCATATACCCCACACAACAACAATCAATCCCCACAACATGTTCACTTATTCCACAATATTTCCAAAACAACAATATCAATATCACAATAAAGAATAGCCCACGGTGCAACAACAACGTATACAAGAATTTCAACAATGACAAAATGAAACGGGAAATAACTCAACAATGAAAGATATTCCATATAACAACATCTTTAACTGAAAGCATATTAAACCTAAGAATCTAAATCGGTTAATTTTTATATATAATCTCGGGAACACGCTCATCACCTTGTGTACACACCTTTCACATAGTACAAATAATACAATTAGACCATATCCTACTGGGTATTTTCCCCCACACAAAGTTAGACAAGATACATACCTCAAAGAAGCTAAATCAACATTCTAAGAAGTTCTTCCAATGTGAAACAACCTTCGGACGACTCGAATCTAGTCAACATAATGTAATATCATAAATAGAAGCCATAGGAAACGATTCCGATTAATAAAGCTTCAATCTTTAATGAAAATCAAAAAGTCAACAAAAAAATTCAACCCCCGAGAATGCACCCCAAAACCCAACAAAACTCACATATTCTGATCACCAATTCTAATATGAGTTCAACCATACTACAATCATCTAATTCCAACCTCAAATCGACCTTTAAATCATCAATTTATGTTTTAGAAATTTTTACTAAAATCCCCAATTTCTCCATTTCGGATCACCAATCAAACTCTAAAATCGAGGCTAGAATCAAGAAATATAAACAAATTCGAGTCAAAAATACTTAACCCAATCCAAATCATTAAATTACTCTCCAAGATCGCCCAAAACCGAGCTCTCAAACTCAAAATGTGATAAAATAACCAAAACTCCTGAAATAGAGTACTTATAATACTACTCCAGGTATACACATCGCGATCGCAGAAATAACCACATGATGAGAACAAAAATACCCAACTGTTGAACCCCTCTTTGTGAACATGACACCTCAGTCGCTAACATGATGACCAATTCCTATCAAACTATGTGGAACGTGATTATTCTCTTGTGAATGCGGATAACAATTATCTGAAGCCTCTCTCCAGCTTCCCTTCTATGCAATCATAATATCTAGTTCGCAATCACGAAGGCCACAACTCCCAAGCATCGCAAACACATGCTGCACTTTGCGAACGCGATGTAAAAAATGTCTGCCACCATATTACCCTACGCGAACACGACTCCTTAGTTGCGATTGCGATAAAGAAAACTAGATATCAGGACTAGCAGTTTAAAAATAAGGAAACGAATCATAGCCCATTTGAAACACACCCAAGGCCCCCGGGGACTGCGCCCAATCACACAAACCATCCCAAAATATAATGCATATCTACTCGAGGCCTCAAATCATACCAGACTATATCAAAACTACGATCACACCTCAATTCAAGCCTAATGAACTTTCAACTCACCGAACCATATCAAATCAACTTGGAATGACACAACGGACATATACCAGCTCCCGGAACCATGATCCGAACCCGATATCAACAAAGTCAACTCTCAGTCGAACCTATCAACCTTCCAAACCTTCAAGCATCCAACTTTTACCAATTTAAACAAAAACACCTTGGAGCCTCTAAATATACATTAGGACAAATGACTAGGTTCAAAATCACCATACAAAGCTATTAGAACCAATGAACATGCCCAACTGTAGTCCTAAGAAGGATAAATGGTCACTGCAAATATAATCCGGTTTAAAGGTCTGCAGTCGAATCGGTCTGCAGTCGAATCCCACAAAGAACTAAAGTTTTGCTGTAACTGTTAAGTATCACTAAGAATACAAGCTCCAAGAATTCCTAATTTATAAAGATTAAGATTTTGTTTTCTTACTAATTAACTAGAAAATTAAAATAGTAAATTAACAACTAAAGATACTAAGGTTTTGGGGACAAGATTAAGGAGGCATGGAGTTATGATTTTCCCAATTGTCAGAATCCTTCCTACTACGTCTCTTATAATATTGCCTAAGTATACTCTACTAATCGTGAGCACTTCAGGTGTCGTAATTTTCTTTCGAGCAACTACCACAGTTTACTAGACATATTATCTCAATCTACGTTGGTAGGCACTAGTTCACTGCTCACTAAGATCACACAAAGGTTTTGTTATCTCTAATCCCACCTTTAAACCCTCTGCATTGATTTTTCACATATGTTAGGAGTGATGTTATTCAACAACTACCTAAATATGTAGCCTTTCTCAAGTAATACATACTAAATAGGCACAGTCAATCTATTGCCATTCAATCAACTGAAATAAGCAAGTAGTCAAACAAGTAGAGAAATCGAAAGGCTAGATCATATTAAAGGTAATTAAAATTCATCCTCAAAGAGGTTCCATCAAAACCTAGATAAGAAAATTTAGCAACTCATAACCATACTAACAATCATGATAAGATTTGAAAGCATTAAAATACAGATCAAGGAAGAATAGAAGAGAAAACTCTTGTAATTCGTTGCTTCCAAGTGTTCCGTAGACTTTGTTCTCTCCAATAATGTCCTCCCCTCTAAAAACTAAGTTTAGGAGGTATTTATAAGGTAGGGTTGAGGTGTACACGTCTAAACATATCGAGGAAATAAAAGTGGCTCGGATAAGCATTGTTGGCGCGGGGCATTGTCCGAGGAGCCAACATTACCCCGTGAGATGCCATCAGAGGCACCAACATTACCTCCTCGACGTGCCATCATAGGCACCAACGACAATACCATGGACAAAGCCTTTCAATGTCTAAGTCTATGACTTTTCATTGCCTTGCAACATCTTCTTTTATTGCTCTATTTTGTAGCTTCGAGGTACCATTTCGTGCAACTCTTCTCCGCTTCATATCCAAGTGTTCCTACATGTAAAATAAACTAAATTAAGCTCAATTGTTGCACGAATTAGCATCCAAACAACAAACAACTAAGGTGGATAACGTTAGAATATATGGAATTATAGCACGACATCAACACCACACACTTAAATATTGCTTGCCCTCGAGTCAACAAATTAAGCACTTCCTCTTCAAGTACTCAACAACCACACATTCAAAATACACTACACCCATGATAATGGTTGATAGCGACAATTAATATCAAGCATATGCAGTCAGAATACACTTCCCATACTTATGCCAAATTTCAAAATATCCAACACATGAACAACATGATTATAACAATCCTAGCCTCAAAAACTAACTCAATGTCACAATACATCCAAGGCTTGAATACTTAATCTAACAGAGAAGTCTAATAATGTCACCTATCCTTTGTGAAACCATGTGCCCTCACAATAAAACAAAAGAGTAAGCAATCCACACATCCAAATCACATGATCGAATATATTTTAAGGACTCACACATATGAAGAACATTACTCACTCTCTCAAAGAAGTCAGATGCACGAAAAAGGTACCAAAGGCTTGCCCATTATGTAAACCTCTACTAATGTAGCCCCGCTCGGTCCGAAATTAACTAGGACTTTATTATGGTTGTAATGTGGGCTAAGGGGCAGGTAGGATATATTTAGTATATAGTAGCTAACCCTCCTAACCACTTTAACATATCACGTATTCAACTTTAACCTAAAATTCCTTCAGTCCACTTCAATCATCACAAGATAGCCCACCCCAGAATATTTTTCCTTCTTCTTTATGCACTACTTCAGATCACATCCTGTTTACCGCAAAAATGGTAAAAACAATTAAATTTGTAAATGGAATTCTAAAAATACGTGATCAATTCCTGAGCTAGTTGTTAAAGCAGTTAATGCTAAGAACGTGAAGTATAATGATAAAATGCGAGCTAAAACGAGGCAGTAATCAAACCAAAGGGCCCGGTTGGCCAAATGCAGAGATGGTCGATGGGACCTCGAGGCTGGCATTGGTATCGATCTCGAACTATCAAGGATTGCCGGGAATGGGATAATAGTTAAATGTATAATAAGATAGGGCTCTTTCGGCCAATATTAAGCTATAAAATGAAGAACAAGTTAAGAGACAATGAATACGGGGGAGGCCTCGGGCCAATGCCAAGTGATAAGAAGAATGACCAAAGATAAATGACTTTGATCCAGGGGGAATAAGCAATTTAGAGAAAAGAGAGAGAGAGAAGATATTATTGCACTTGTAGAGAAATGGAGTAACATCAGTTGCTTACAAGGTGGGGCGAGTCCCCTTTATATAGAGGGGAGACTCGACTACAACTACGTGGGGATTGATTACAAAGTACGGTGATGGGATGGCTTGACATGATGCTTCATCATAGGCTCTCGATAGCTCGGGCCTGCCAGACGTAGCCATGTGCCTAGAGGGCTTCCCCCTCTGTCCTAGATTCGTTCTTCATTTTCTCCAAGTCGGGCTTCGATGAGTCTCGAGGTAGGTAATTCAGTCGCGACCTCCTACCCTTGGGACCCCGGGGCATGCTTCCAAAATGTCTCGATAGCGAGAAATCAAGTCTTTTGATTTCACCGCGTACAGATAGTCTCCGCGTTTTTCATATCAAAGTGATGGGAAATGATTCTGACACTTGACTCCTCGAGCTTCTTTCGGCGATGCCATATCGATGATGCAACCCCTGTTTCATGCTTTTTGACCTCATTCATTGCACTCCCTAATTTTTTCTTCCCAAGGTACAGGTACCGCTGTCGGTTCAGTTTTTCATAGATGCATTAACTGCGCCCATCGGTTAGTCTTCCAAAGCCTAGATGATTGTGTCGTAATCCCCTATAAATGACGGGTGCATTGTCTTTGTTTTTCCTATCTCAATGCTTCCATTGCCTTGCTTGCCTCTTCCTTCCTATTATCATCTTTCACCCTTGAACATCATGTTACAGGCTTATGACCTTAAGGCTGTTTGGAGGAATTCCCTTAGATTGAATCATGGCTTTCTGCCGGGGTCTCCCTTCGTCGAACATAAGCGTACTGTCCCACTATTTCCATGTTCATCGATATGTTGGCCTTTGTTGATGCTGTTGGCCCGAGGTGATGAAGGACGGGGAGCTGGTTTACTTTTTATGTAGATAGCTATTCGGATAATGCACCACTGCTGAAAAGGGGGCTCAGATTATAAACCGCTACTCACCTTCATACCCCAACTCGACGCGGTGCTCTGCTCCAAGTTGGGGGCTTGCACGCTGGACGTCCCAAGAAGTGGATTCAAAGAAGCCATGCAAGCGGGACCGAGGATTGTTCGGTCTGCTGTTTCTCCGAGGTTTCCTTGGCCAAAGAAGGTTCTCAAGCCTTGGACAGCTATGGCGTCTTTTCATCCCTTCCTGCCACTCGCCTTTTCCCTTGGGGATATTAGTGTGGAGAGTTGGGATGATACTTCCGAGGACGAGTGTCCGGAGGTGCCTGTTGTGGACTTTCGAAGGTAGGTTGGTCTTTGGGCTTTTATCTAGCGTGTGCATCCCTTTGCCTCTTCCTCTAGGCATGGACTCCTGTAGGCCTTTGTAATTGTATGTAACGACCCCTTGACGGTTGCTTGTACGCAAAAAAAAAATTATGAATAAGAATATACTTCGCTGATT
The DNA here is from genome assembly GCF_000393655.2 of Nicotiana sylvestris. Taxonomy (NCBI): domain Eukaryota; kingdom Viridiplantae; phylum Streptophyta; class Magnoliopsida; order Solanales; family Solanaceae; genus Nicotiana; species Nicotiana sylvestris. The sequence continues at coordinate 57,647,584 of NC_091067.1, read as the reverse complement.
TCTGCTTTCCTTACTTTGCTTTGTTTCTGTATGCTCGCATGCCCTTCGAGGCTCTTCCAATGCCTTCTTTTATTTGTTCACCGCTGATATCTACGAGCGCTCATTCTGATCTTATGCTGATCGACATGGCTTTCCTTTGACCCATCATCGTACTTCAGACTAATCTTGGATTGATTCTGATAGATCCGGGCTACTGAGGCCCTCCTAGTTGTTTGAAGGTCATGCGTCAGATTCCTGGGCCATCGGGAATGCTATCTTGGATGAAGGTCATCTTTGGGTACCTGGGGGTCCCTATTGATCTTGATGTAGATAACCTTTTTTAGAATGGATAGGATTGACTTCCACTGGGGAGTTTGCTCGTATTTGGGCGCTTCCTCGGACCTTCGTGGAGCTTTCACGATTGGAGCTTCCTGTGTTTATTCCTCTTTTTAGGGAGAGGGGATCACGAAACTAGGTGCTTGCCTTGCATCGAGTGTCGGCGTTTAAAGCTCACCAAGGCCCAACTTCTTTGGGCTCGGGTTTCTTGACGTAGAGTGCTGCTCCGAGCATGGAGATAATACGAATGACCCCTTGAGTCTTGACTCCTTGTTGGAGGATGCTTTCTGGATCGGGTATAGACTCGTCGATCAGTATCGAGGCTGTTGGATTTCCGAGGCTTGCCTCGGGCAAGCGAATTGTTGCTGCTTCTCGCATATATGTGGGGTGGCTTTAGCTCCTTGGCAAGACTTCACTACTTTTAGATAGCTTCCTTACTACTTTGGCGCGGGATACTTCATCTCTTTAGGCTCAAAAAGTGTTAGTGCGTGCCCTTGCCTTGACCTATTAGTTTTGCCAAAGTCATGGGAACCACTGTGGGGCCGATCCGAAAGGTGACAGGGGGCGTTGCTCATGTTGCTCAGGAACCGAGGGATTTCGTTCTCGAGACGGCGTCCTTGATAAGAGAGGAACACCTGGAGATGGCAAGGAGGTACTTCAACTGGAGCGAGGGGGCAACACTGTAGGTGCTTTCCCTAGATGAGGGCATCGCGGACTCCACTGATGGGTTCTTGAGCGTGCACCTATACCATTTTGCATTTGGCCTCCCTGATAGGGTTGTGCTTGATTTTTGCTTGAAGTATCGAGTTACCCTGGAATAGATTCATCTATCGTTTTGGTGAATGGCACTGATGATGAGATTCTTCATGGAGAAGGCTGGGCTTGAATTCACGCTTGACCACCTTGTCAGGCTGTATCAGCCCTTTCATCATCGAAGCCTATTAACTCTGAGGTGTCGTTCATCTACACCCTTCATTGTTGATGACGAGGATGGCGGGGATCGAGAGTGGACCTGTTGGTTTATCCGGGTCTGGATGACCGATATTATCCCTGTGAAGTTTTTGCCATTTCTCGAAGGGTGGAATTATGCACGCGAGTGAGGCGTTTGGCGCTTTTCCAGATTCCACGTATAGCAAAAATTAGCTGAGTAATAATGTTGTTTCCCTTGTTGCAGCAACTTCGTAGATGCCGGGTGAGGTCCATGACCTGCCCGGCTGGGTCTGGAGGCTGGTGACCCATTCATCCTGTGACGAGCACAGATGGCGAGCTGTACTTCGTATCGGATGGGGAGTGAAATACCAAGGTATGCGCGTTTGTTGCCTTTGCCTTGCCTTTGTACACCCGAGGTAACCCTTTACCCTTCCATTTGTGCCGTTTATAGATATCGGGCGGTTCCATGGGACGGGCTAATATTCCTCCGAAGAGGGGAAAGAGTCATTGGCTTTCAGGTCGATGGGCAATGGCGATAAGAGAGATCAGCACCTGTATGTGACAGAGCCTTAAGTGGCGTTAGTCGGGCTCACATTTCTGAGGAAAGGGCATCGCCCAAGTCTGCTGCTCTCGGAGTGCCTGATTCTCGATCGGCGGTTCCTTTGAGCGAATATGTTGGGCCCGGGGTCAGTTCATTTGGGGCCTCAGGGGAAGGATCAATAAGAGTGTGTTCCGACTTCGAGGAAGTCCGTTGGCTTCACTTTGTGGTGAGTTTTATGTATAGTTTGCCTGTATCCCGTGTCCTCCTCCCTCTATTGAATCTTCCTCGTGCAGGCCTATGATGGGCTTAGGTTTGAGGTGTTCCGTCAAAGGGCCAAGCTTCAGAAAATTCTGGGTGAGGGCGAATCTCTTAGGCTCCTTAGCAAGGAAATGGAAGCTGAGCTGCAACATTGGCGATATGAGGCGTACCAGAGCTCAAACTATGAGAGCTATTTGATGGAGCAGGTAACTTCCTTTTCACGTCCCAAACCGATGGGCCGCGATGGGCACCCAGTACCTTACTTAACCGAGTACCAACTTAACGTAACTTTCTTATTACATCATCATATACACATGACATACGGGCCTAATAGGCCAACATAATTCTTTATAAAATCAAAACATAGGCCGACAAGGCCGTACAATCATTTATGTACACGACATATATCTACAAGCCTCTAAGAATACATAAATGTCAGAAAGGTCGGGACAAAGTCCCGCCATACCAAACAATACATGTCTAAATCATACTAACCAAACAAACAACTCCGAAGCAAATGGAGTGCACCAACATTTTCTGCTGAGCTGATAGCCTACTTGGAGGGCTCTCGACCTGTCAATCGGGACCTACGGGCATGAAACGCAGCGTCCCCAGGAAAAAGGGACGTCAGTACGAATAATGTACCGAGTATGTAAGGCACATAAATAAGTACATAAGAGACATAGAAGAAATATAGAGTACATGACTCAACCTGTAAATCTGAATAACTTTGTAAATCATAAATTACTTTTAGCGTCATGCATATGCGTATGAATGTCATGTCGTGCATAGGTACATGTTTCATAACATCATCAGCCTCTGAGGGCATCCCATCATATCATATCGGCCACTATGAGCAAAATCATCATCGTATACCAGCTGATCAGGTGGTGGTGCGTATATAATGCCATAACCTTTACCATATCCCATATACATATATATACATACATATATATGCGTATATAATGCCGTTTGAATCATATTTCAGCCACTAAGGGCAACATCATCATCATCATATACCAACTGATCAGGTGGTGGTGCATATATAACGCCATAACCTTTTCCCATATCCCATATAAATATAATATACATATATACGCGTATATAACGCCATCTGGTCATGGGTCAATGCACATGTATAAATGGATGAAATGCATGAACAATACGTAATAATCTTAATATTCCTTTCGGATAACCTTTTTCAACTGTGTATTATTCTGAGATCCATGAACAGGAAATAATAATATTTTTCACGGGGAATCAAGAATATAGACACCCCTAATAACTCTATGAATAGAGTAATTTATGGAAATTGTGTATTTTCTCGTTTCTTCAATATAATTTGGACCATGCTAAAAGAAAGAAGGGATAGCCTTAACATACCTGAGTAGAAAAAACTCCGTATAATATTCTTGGCGAAGATTACACCGTACTCTTTTAGAACCACAAAACTTGGACGGAATTGCTTCAAAGTTCTTGGTTTTGAAATGGAACGTTTTCTGCTTCTGAAATTGAAACCTTGCTTTGTTTCGAAATGAAAATGCTTCTGCTTTAATCGTTTTTGGCAGATTTGTGTTGGGCTTTAAAGAAGTCCCAAGAAGCAATTTCAATTGGAATGAAATTCCTCCACTTACGTTCTTGGCTAGTCAAAGGCAGATTGGTTTTTGCCTTTTTACAAAGAATTCTCTATCTTTTCCAAAGTCTTGTAAGAATTAATTTATGGTATAAAAGCCATCTGCCAAGGTGACTTTAATAGTCATATTTTGCCTATTGTGGCTTTATTCCACGTTAAATGGTGGGTGAAGATTATTAATCTTTACCCACTTTTAGTTAATTGGGTAATGTCCCGTTACCCGGTAATTAATTAATTACCCGCATAATTGAGAATTATTCCCACTTACATAAAATATTACTCACTTTTCACATACCTTATACGCCTTACTATTATGTTTATGTGGTACATTGTATGGTACTAGTCCATAAATACCGAGTATTTTAGCTTGAGCCGTATTTTATCCCAAAATACCATATTTCAACGAAATTCATTTTCTTAGACTTGCTCCCCCTTTCACCTTCATGAATTTACTAATCACTTGTGAAATAGCATAATCCTTATAATCCCCAAATAATCGTTTCCTTGGACTGATGTCAATTACCTTACGATAAATTCAACGTAAAATATTGCAGGGTGCAACATCGTCGTAACTTATTACTGCAAAGCGTAACGTCACTGTAATGTAATACTACAGGGTACAACACTGTCGTAACTTAATAATGCAAGACGTAATATCAATCGTAACATATTACTGTAGAGTATAACATCGTCGTAATATAATACTGCGGAATGTAATATTGACGTAATACTGCAGGGCGTAACATCACTCCCCCCTTTGGAACATTCGTCCTCGAATGTTGACTGATGCTCTTATCATTTTCGTAACTTATAGTTCTTGTGAATACCTTAATAATCTTCTTGCCATTTAAGCAGTTGCTCTGTGAATAAATCCAAAGTCTAGGATATTCCCCCCCCTTTAGTCTTTTTGCTCATATCATGACCTGTGGTCGAAATCTTCCTAATCTTGCAACTTCTGTTACCTCCTATCATGCACCCTGTATGACCCTGGCTTTGTAGGTGCACTTATGCAATTCATCTTTCCTTTTTCCTTTTATATTTTAGTCAATCTCTAGGCCTTACTTTGTATATACAAGGGTTAATATGATGCCTCTCTGGGCCTCTATAGGTATACTGAAGTCCTTTGCTCGATACTTTGTAGAACTTGTGAATATGGCCATATCTTATTTCATAGACCTGGTTACCCATTCACATGACTTTACTACATTTACATGGGTTATACTATACCATAACTTTTTCTTCAATCTACATTTACCAATGTATGCTTACCACTTTCCCAATTACTTTTGTTGCCTACACTTTAGGTATAAATCTCAGCCCTTCAATGCCCCTTCATTACCGTTCGTCTTAAGAATCATGGCCTAATCTCATGTCATACTTTGTAACTTATATCTGACCATTGTTGATTCGCCTCAATGTTGATGTATAATCCTTTACTTGAAGACTTGAAACTTCTTACGTAATACATTACCGCTAGGGCTTACGTTGTATTGAGGAATATTTGAAGTGATTTCCATAATCATATTTCATAGTGTCTCAATATGATTCACCTTATGGGGTATCTTAATTTCTTGTCGTCAGCGAAATCGTTTTCTCCTTCTCTTCTTCTATTTTTTTTTTCAAATCATTCTTCAAATGAAGGCCCAAACTTATATTTTATCTGTGACAATTATACCCTCATTTTATTACTGGGTCAATATTTCATTCTTTCTAAATGCTATTCGTCTTTGACTCCTTTGAGTTTATTCAGGCTATACTAAGCTTTGTATAACATAGAGAAACCATATGCTCTTCTTGTTTCATGGGCTTAATTCTAAGGACTAATGCATTCTAGTCACCTTCTCACTCGCCTTTTCTCGTTCTTACATCCTGTCATAAAACTTTGTCGCTTTACTATACTTTAGCTTGCGACCTATACATATCTATTTATACTACTCGTAATCTTCCCTCAACTTACTTGAATTTACTTGTGTTATTTTAGAACATCAAGCGAGACATCACATCGTCTCCAACTTTTCTCTATTCTCTTAATTCGATCTCTCAATACTTAGAAACCGTAGGCTAGAAGACATGACGCCGATGATGTTGCTATCATTCTCGGTTATTAGATCCCCGTGCTTATAGCCTTCTATCCAAAGTATGGACTATTCACTATCTTCTACTTTGAGTATCTCGTACGTTGTTCACCTTTACCTTACTTACCTTAAGATCTCACATCGTATCTTCTCTCTCTTTCGTGACCTCCCTTCTACCTAGTTGTAATTCACGTCCATAACTTGAAGCTCTATTATAATACTTGCACCTCTGGTACATATACAATCTGGTGGGAGCTTCATACTGACTTCTTATGAGGCTGGGACACTTCAAACTGGCTTTATCGTAGAGCCGCTATAGAATATGGCTACTGCATTATTTCTCTTATACCTTTGATAGTAAGAGTGATTCTGCAAGGTTCTCAAACACGATTTCTATAATTTTCAGGGTTTAATAATCAGATTTCTGATTTACTTCATTGATGTATCTGTTTAGTTTCCTCTTTTTTCTGATCATCCTTTATGTAGGCTTAAGCTACTTTACGATATGCGATTCATGGTATTAGTTATTACTTTAGCCTTTCATGGATGCTACGGATTATCCATGATAAAATCTTCTGACAATTCAATCCTTTGTTTATGATCTTGGCTCAATTATTTATTTTAACTTATATCGGAATCTTCTACGACTGTATGATTTTCAAAATACATGTTGCTGCATGGATAATATTCCTAAATCTTAAGTGCGTTCATCACATAACTAACTCTGGATCATTGATCAATAATTCCTTTCGTTCTATCTCAGTTTTCTTTAAACGTAGGCAATTACTTTTCCTGGTCTTTTTGTCCCCTTGTTGCGTCCATACTTAGCTTATCATAGTGCCTACAGTTGCCATAGTTTTTATACAACTCATATGATCTCGAATATTACTTTTAATTCTTACTTCCTGTTCATTAGCCACGATAGGTGCCATTCCTTTGGAATGCTTACAATGTTGTTACGAGATTGTTGTTACACGACCATTTCCTTTTTAGGTCGTTGTGCTTAGGTTGAAGCCTTCTTTCTTATCTCCTCAGCTAGTCCTTCGTTGTAGCACTTAGGGAGAACCCTTGACCCTCGTAAAGTTGTGAGCTTATTACGGACCTTTTGATGTCCTTCCTTGCCTATAATTGTTCGTGGTTGCTTACTTCCATGCACTTATGCTTGTATGGTTGCTTCTGAACTGATATTTTGACTGCCTTCCCAATAGCACTTTCTTTTATCCCCGTAACACTCATACGGTACCTTTAACTACCCCGACTCTTGTTTGAATATATCTCAAGTATTATAATGATATTCTTCGAGGCTGAATTCTCCATGTTGGGTTTTACTATGTTTATCTTACACGATCTGACGACTCGTCTGTAACTGCCTGTTTAGCCATAACTGGGATCTTTCTGATAAATTACTAATTACTTGCTGTCTCATTCTCATATCAATATTCCTCGTAATCTTTCTTGGGTTATTTTCTTTTTCTTAACTTACGTTTTGCACTAGCTCCTTATTTATTAATAACAGCTCGGACAGGAACCTTTACTTCCTCTTGTTGATGTTGTACTTGCACAATATTCTTGAATCGTAGCGTATCTGTAAGATTTGGATAAGTGACATCTCATTCCTCTTTCATTTATCGCATTCTTCCTTTAAAATTCCATAGTCACTAGAACCACTTAATTCTGACTTAATGCCACATCATTCCATATTCCCCCTTTAGGGGTGTATTAAGAGTTGAAGCCACGAGGATTTACCTATAGATGTTTTACCTCTTCATCTTTGGCGTTGTTTCACAATATCAATGATCCTTACTCGCCTTGCAGTAATCCTTCTATACCAAGGATGACAAATTCCCTTACTTGCAAGGGCGATACTTAATGTAACTGGTACATACAGTCCCTTAAAGCTTAACTTTTCTAACATTGCTTGCTTTAGGGAAGTGTCTTCCTAGATGACCATTCTCTGAATTTCTCATGAATCTTCTTCTGTTGTCCGTCCTATTATTTTCGGAATGTGATATGAAATTCTCATGATGTTGACTGTTATCAAATCACTCAGTCCTAAATTTATATTTAGTTTATCTTGTTTACCAGCCCATACTGATTTCTATTATTATGGGGTTTAATTCTCCATTCTGGTAATCACATTAGAGTCACGAACTTATTCCTTGAGATGAGGATATGACTTTATGGCATATACTCTTTTGTTGTCCTACGGCCTGTCACCTCTCGTCTCTTCATTCACTTGACTGGACTCTATAATACTGTCATTTCTTCTTCTTCTTCTTCTTTTTCCTACCTTCGTTATCCATGTATACACCTTATCCATAATGCTTTGTTATCTCCCTTCTCATTACTCTGCTAATACTTCATTCCTTGGCTCTTTCAATTGCCTAACATTCTTTCTTTACTGGGAGCGGGAGCCATACTAAGGTAATATTTATTCTTTCAAGGCTTCCAGTGCTCATATCTAGCTTTAATATTTTAGGGTGCACCATCTAGGTGTCTCACGAGGAGATCGACTAGCACACTTGCAATATCCTTTGGAAATGTCAACTAACACAAACAATTCATTCACCATTTTGGTTTACTCTAACCCCAGTCAGGTCCTGATGTTCCGTCCTTTTCTTAAACTACACATGTTAGCCCCCATAGGGCATAACTGATATGGGTACGATCAATTGTACATATCTTTGTTACTATTAAGGGTAAATCTTAATGCTTATATTTTTCTACCGGAACTATAATACCGATAATCTTTATTAACTGGGCGCCTCGTACCCTTCTTTACCTTGCTTCTTTTACTTCTTAAAAGCATTGTCTTTTACCATAAAGGTGGATAAATATTCTTGCCTTAAGATCCCTTATCAAGAGGCTTACACCTTTCAGTACACCCATGATTTGCTAAAGACCTCACATTTACTTATCATAAGCAAAATGCAAAATCAAGTTCCTCTAAATCAATAATTCCACAGCTATATCTCTTATCGATCGTCTCTCTGAATCTAGGCATCGTCTCATTACGAATAGAAGTTCGGTAATTGAATTCTTATGAGTGAGCTCTACCACACGATCTAGAGTAAGAAGGAAGAGTGACAGTCCTAAATTCCTTGTAGCTTCCTGCCTATAAGTGTGGTCTACGACACACCCATAAACAAGACTCTACTAGACACGGCTTGTAGACTCCCTAGGACAGAACTGCTCTGATACCACTTTTGTCATGACCCAATCGATAGGCCGCGATGGGCACCCGGTACCTTAGTCAATCGAGTACCAACGTAACATATCTTTCTTATTACATCATCATATACACATGACATACGGGCATAATAGGCCAACATGATTCATTATAAAATCAAAACATAGGCCGACAAGGCCGTACAATCTTTTATGTACACGACATATATCTACAAGCCTCTAAGAATACATAAATGTCATAAAGGTCGGGACAAAGTCCTGCCATACCAAACAATACAGGTCTAAATAATACTAACCAAACGAACAACTCCGAAGCAAATGGAGCCCACCAACATTTTCCGCTGAGCTGATAGCCTACTTGGAGGGCTCTCGACCTATCTAACGGGACCTGCGGGCATGAAACACAGCGTCCCCAGGCAAAAGGGATGTCAGTACGAATAATTTACCGAGTATGTAAGGCACATAAATAAGTACATAAGAGACATAGAAGAAATATAGAGTACATGACTCAATCTGTAAATCTGAATAACTTTGTAAATCATAAATTACTTTTAGCATCATGCATATGAAAATGAATGTCATGTCGTGCATAGGTACATGTTTCATAACATCTTCAGCCTCTGAGGGCATCCCATCATATCATATCAACCACTGTGAGCAAAATCATCATCGTATTCCAGCTGATCAGGTGGTGGTGCGTATATAATGCCATAACCGTTACCATATCCCATATACATATATATACATACATATATATGCGTATATAACGCCGTTTGAATCATATTTCAGCCAGTGAGGGCAACATCATCATCATCATATACCAACTGATTAGGTGGTGGTGCGTATATAACGCCATAACCTTTTTCCCATATCCCATATAAATATAATATACATATATACGCGTATATAACGCCATCTGGTCATGGGTCAATGCACATGTATAAATGGACGAAATGCATGAAAAATACGTAATAATCTTAATATTCCTTTCGGATAACCTTTTTCAACTGTGTATTATTCTGAGATCCATGAACAGGAAATAATAATATTTTTCATGGGGAATCAAGAATATAGACACCCCTAATAACTCTATGAATAGAGTAATTTATGGAAACTGTATATTTTCTCGTTTCTTCAATATAATTTGGACCATGCTAAAAGAAAGAAGGGATAGCCTTAACATACCTGAGTAGAAAAAACTCCGTATAATATTCTTGGCGAAGATTACACCATACTCTTTTAGAACCACAAAACTTGGACGGAAACTTCAAAGTTCTTGGTTTTGAAATGGAACGTTTTCTGCTTCTGAAATTGAAACCTTGCTTTTTTTCGAAATGAAAATGCTTCTGCTTTAATCGTTTTTGGCAGATTTGTGTTGGGCTTTAAAGAAGTCCCAAGAAGCAATTTCAATTGGAATGAAATTCCTCCACATACGTTCTTGGCTAGTCAAAGGCAGATTGGTTTTTGCCTTTTTACAAAAATTTCTCTATCTTATCCAAAGTCTTGTAAGAATTAATTTATTGTATAAAAGCCATCTGTCAAGGTGACTTTAAGAGTCATATTTTGCCTATTGTGGCTTTATTCCACGTTAAATGGTGGGTGAAGATTATTAATCTTTACCCACTTTTAGTTAACTGGGTAATGTCCCGTTACCCGGTAATTAATTAATTACCCGCATAATTGAGAATTATTCCCACTTACTTGAAATATTACTCACTTTTCACATACTTTATACGCCTTACTATTATGTTCATGTGGTACATTGTATGGTACTAGTCCATAAATACCGAGTATTTTAGCTTGAGCCGTATTTTATCCCAAAATACCAAATTTCAACGAAATTCATTTTCTTAGACTTGCTCCCCCTTTCACCTTCATGAATTTACTAATCACTTGTGAAATAGCATAGTCCTTATAATCCCCAAATAATCGTTTCCTTGGACTGATGTCAATTACCTTACGATAAATTCAACGTAAAATATTGCAGGGTGCAACATCGTCATAACTTATTACTGCGAAGCGTAACGTCACTGTAATGTAATACTACAGGGTACAACACTGTCGTATCTTAATAATGCAAGACGTAATATCAATCGTAACATATTACTGTAGAGCATAACATCGTCGTAATATAATACTGCGGAACGTAATATTGACGTAATACTGCAGGGCGTAACATCACTCCCCCCTTTGGAACATTCGTCCTTGAATGTTGACTGATGCTCTTATCATTTTCGTAACTTATAGTTCTTGTAAATACCTTAATACTCTTCTTGCCATTTAAGCAGTTGCTCTGTGAATAAATCCAAAGTCTAGGATATTCCCCCTTTAGTCTTTTTGTTCATATCATGACCTGTGGTCGAAATCTTCCTAATCTTGCAACTTCTGTTACCTCCTATCATGCAGCTTGTATGACCCTGGCTTTGTAGGTGCACTTATGCGATTCATCTTTCCTTTTTCCTTTTATTTTTTAGTCAATCTCTAGGCCTTACTTTGTATATACAAGGGTTAATATGATGCCTCTCTGGGCCTCTATAGGTATATTGAAGTCCTTTGCTCGATACTTTGTAGAACTTGTGAATATGGAAATATCTTATTTCATAGACCTGGTTACCCATTCACATGACTTTACTGCATTTACATGGGTTATACTATACCATAACTTTTTCTTCAATCTACCTTTACCAATGTATGCTTACCAATTTCCCAATTACTTTTGTTGCATACCCTTTAGGTATAAATCTCAGCCCTTCAATGCCCCTTCATTACCGTTCGTCTTAAGATTCATGGCCTAATCTCATGTCATACTTTGTAACTTATATCTGACCATTGTTGATTCGCTTCGATGTTGATCTATAATCCTTTACTTGAAGACTTGAAACTTCTTACGTAATACATTACCGCTAGGGCTACGTTGTATTGAGGAATATTTGAAGTGATTTCCATAATCATATTTCATAGTGTCTCAATGTGATTCGCCTTATGGGGTATCTTAATTTCTTGTCGTCAGCGAAATCGTTTTCTCCTTCTTTTCTTCTATTTTTTTTTTTCAAATTATTCTTCAAATGAAGGCCCAAACTTATATTTTATCTGTGACAATTATACCCTCATTTTATTACTGGGTCAACATTTCATTCTTTCTAAATGCTATTCATCTTTGACTCCTTTGAGTTTATTCAGGCTATACTAAGCTTTGTATAACATAGAGAAACCATATGCTCTTCTTATTTTCATGGTCTTAATTCTAAGGACTAATGCATTCTAGTCACCTTCTCACTCGCCTTTTCTCATTCTTACATCCTGTCATAAAACTTTGTCTCTTTACTATACTTTAGCTTGCGACCTATACATATCTATTTATACTACTCGTAATCTTCCCTCAACTTACTTGAATTTCCTTGTGTTATTTTAGAACATCAAGCGAGATATCACATCGTCTCCAACTTTTCTCTATTCTCTTAACTCGATCTCTCAATACTTAGAAACCGTAGGCTAGAAGACATGTCGCTGATGATGTTGCTATCATTCTCGGTTATTAGATCCCCGTGCTTATAGCCTTCTATCCGAAGTATGGACTATTCATGATCTTCTACCTTTGAGTATCTCGTACGTTGTTCACCTTTACCTTACTTACCTTAAGATCTCACATCGTATCTTCTCTCTCTTTCGTGACCTCCCTTCTACCTAGGTGTAATTCACGTCCATAACTTGAAGCTCTATTATAATACTTGCACCTCTGGTACATACACAATCTGGTGGGAGCTTCATGCTGACTTCTTATGAGGCTGGGACACTTCTAACTGGCTTTATCGTAGAGCCGCTATAGAATATGGCTACTACATTATTTCTCTTGTACCTTTGATAGTAAGAGTGATTCTGCAAGTTTCTCAAACACGATTTCTATAATTTTCAGGGTCTAATAATCAGATTTCTGATTTACTTCATTGATGTATCTCTTTAGTTTCCTCCTTTTTCTGATCATCCTTTGTGTAGGCTTAAGCTACTTCACGATATGCGATTCATGGTATTAGTTATTACTTTAGCCTTTCATGGATGCTATGGAATATCCATGATAAAATCTTCTGACAATTCAATCCTTTGTCTATGATCTGGGCTCAATTCTTTATTTTAACTTATATCAGAATCTTCTACGACTGTATGATTGTCAACATACATGTTGCTGCATAGATAATATTCCGAAATCTTAAGTGCGTTCATCACATAACTAACTCTGGATCATTGATCAATAATTCCTTTCGTTCTATCTCAGTTTTCTTTAAACGTAGGCAATTACTTTTCCTGGTCTTTCTGTCCCCTTGTTGCGTCCATACTTGGCTTATCATAGTGCCTACAGTTGCCATAGTTTTTATACAACTCATATGATCTCGAATATTACTTTTAATTCTTACTTCCCGTTCATTAGCCACGATAGGTGCCATTCCTTTGGAATGCTTACAATGTTGTTACGAGATTGTTGTTACACGACCATTTCCTCTTTAGGTCATTGTGCTTAGGTTGAAGCCTTCTTTCTTATCTCCTCAGCTAGTCCTTCGTTGTAGCACTTAGGGAGAACCCTTGACCCTCGTAAAGTTGTGAGTTTATTACGGACCTTTTGATGTCCTTCCTTGCCTATAATTGTCCGTGGTTGCTTACTTCCATGCCCTTATGCTTGTATGGTTGCTTCTGAACTGATATTTTGACTGCCTTCCTAGTGACACTTTCTTTAATCCCCGTAACACTCATACGGTACCTTTAACTACCCCGACTCTTGTTTGAATATATCTCAAGTATTATAATGATATTTTTCGAGGCTGAATTCTCCATGTTGGGTTTTACTATGTTTATCTTACACGATCTGACGACTCGTCTGTAACCGCCTGTTTATCCATAACTGGGATCTTTCTGACCAATTACTAATTACTTGTTGTCCCATTCTCATATCAATATTCCTCGTAATCTTTCTTGGGTTATTTTCTTTTTCTTAACTTACGTCTTGCACTGGCTCCTTATTTATTAATAACAGCTCGGACAGGAACCTTTACTTCCTCTTCTTGATGTCGTGCTTGCACAATATTCTTGAATCGTAGCGTATCTGTAAGATTTGGATAAGTGACATCTCATTCCTCTTTCATTTATCGCATTCTTCCTTTAAAATTCCATAGTCACTAGAACCACTTAATTCTAACTTAATGCCACATCATTCCATATTACCCCTTTAGGGGTGTATTAAGAGTTGAAGCCACGGGGATTTACCTATAGATGTTTTACCTCTTCATCTTTGGCGTTGTTTCACAATATCAATGATCCTTACTCGCCTTGCAGTAATCCGTCTATACCAAGGATGACAAATTCCCTTACTTGCAAGGGCGACACTTAATGTAACTGGTACATACAGTCCCTTAAGCTTAACTTTTGTAACATAGCTTGCTTTAGGGAAGTGTCTTCCTAGATGACCATTCTTTGAATTTCTCATGAATCTTCTTCTATTGTCCGTCCTATTATTGTCGGAATGCGATATGAAATTCTCATGATGCTGACTGTTATCAAATCACTCAGTCCCAAATTTATATTTAGTTTATCTTGTTTACCAGCCCATACTGATTTCTATTATTCTGGGGTTTAATTCTACCTTCTGGTAATCACATTAGAGTTACGAACTTATTCCTTGAGATGAGGATATGACTTTATGGCATATACTCTGTTGTTGTCCTACGGTCTGTCACCTCTCGTCTCTTCATTCATTTGACTGGACTCTATAATACTGTCATTTCTTCTTCTTCTTCTTCTTTTTCCTACTGTCGTTATCCATGTATCACACCTTATCCATAATGATTCGTTATATCTCTTCTCATTACTCTGCTAATACTTCATTCCTCGGCTCTTTCAATTGCCTAACATTCTTTCTTTACTCGGAGCGGGAGCCATACTAAGGTAAATTTATTCCTTCAAGGCTTCTAGTGCTCATATCTAGCTTTAATATTTTAGGGTGCACCATCTAGGTGTATCACGAGGAGATCTACTAGCACACTTGCAATATCCTTTGGAAATGTCAACTAACACAAACAATCCATTCACCATTTTGGTTTACTCTAACCCCAGCCAGGTCCTGATGTTCCGTCCTTTTCTTAAACTATACATGTTAGCCCCCATAGGGCATAACTGATATGGGTACAACCAATTGTACATATCTTTGTTACTGTTGAGGGTAAATCTTAATGCTTATATTTTCTACCGGAACTATAATACCGATAATCTTTATTAACTGGGCGCCTCGTACCCTTCTTTACCTTGCTTCTTTTACTTCTTAAAAGCATTGTCTTTTACCATAAAGGTGGATAAATATTCTTGCCTTAAGGTCCCTTATCAAGAGGCTTACACCTTACAGTACACCCATGATTTGCTAAAGACCTCACATTTACTTATCATAAGCAAAATGCAAAATCGAGTTCCTCTAAATCAATAATTCCACAGCTATATCTCTTATCGATCGTCTTTCTGAATCTAGGCATCGTCTCATTACGAATAGAAGTTCGGGACTTGAATTCTAATAAGTGAGCTCTACCACACGATCTAGAGTAAGAAGGAAGAGTGACAGTCCTAAATGCCTTGTAGCCTCCTGCCTATAAGTGTGGTCCACGACACACCCATAAACAAGACTCTACTAGACACGACTTGTAGACTCCCTAGGACAGAACTGCTCTGATACCACTTTTGTCATGACCCAACCGATAGGCTGTGATAGGCACCCGGTACCTTAGTCAATCGAGTACCAACGTAACATATCTTTCTTATTACATCATCACATACACATGACATACGGGCATAATAGGCCAACATGATTCATTATAAAATCAAAACATAGGCCGACAAGGCCGTACAATCTTTTATGTACACGACATATATCTACAAGCCTCTAAGAATACATAAATGTCATAAAGGTCGGGACAAAGTTCTGTCATACCAAATAATACATGTCTAAATCATACTAACCAAACGAACATCTCCGAAGCAAATGGAGCGCACTAACATTTTCCGCTGAGCTGATAGCCTACTTAGAGGGCTCTCGACCTGTCTACTGGGACCTGCGGGTATGAAACGCAACGTCCCCAGGCAAAAGGGACGTCAGTACAAATAATCTACCGAGTATGTAAGGCACATAAATAAGTACATAAGAGACATAGAAGAAATATAGAGTACATGACTCGACCTGCAAATCTGAATAACTTTGTAAATCATAAATTACTTTTAGCATCATGCATATGCATATGAATGTCATGTCGTGCATAGGTACATGTTTCATAACATCTTCAGCCTCTGAGGGCATCCCATCATATCATATCGGCCACTGTGAGCAAAATCATCATTGTATACCAGCTGATCAGGTGGTGGTGCGTATATAATGCCATAACCTTTACCATATCCCATATACATATATATACATACATATATATGCGTATATAACGCCGTTTGAATCATATTTCTGCCACTGAGGGCAACATCATCATCATCATATACCAACTGATCAGGTGGTGGTGCGTATATAACGCCATAACCTTTTTCCCGTATCCCATATAAATATAATATACATATATACGCGTATATAACACCATCTGGTCATGGGTCAATGCACATGTATAAATGGATGAAATGCATGAAAAATACGTAATAATCTTAATATTCCTTTCGGATAACCTTTTTCAACTGTGTATTATTCTGAGACCCATGAATAGGAAATTATAATATTTTTCATGGGGAATCAAGAATATAGACACCCCTAATAACTCTATGAATAGAGTAATTTATGGAAACTGTATATTTGCTCGTTTCTTCAATATAATTTGGACCATGCTAAAAGTAAGAAGGGATAGCCTTAACATACCTGAGTAGAAAAAACTCTGTATAATATTCTGGGCGAAGATTACACCGTACTCTTTTAGAACCACAAAACTTGGACGGAATTGCTTCAAAGTTCTTGAGGTCATGCCTATTGAGTTCTTACAGTTTGCCATGCCTATTGAGGTCTTACAGTTTGTAGAATAGATTTGGTTCTGGGTCATATGGTGAGTGATTTCCTCTCATCGCGTGTAGTTTTTTGTCGAATGCCTTAGTCCCACCTTTTTCGGGAGTTTCATCCCTTTGGCGGAGTGGGGTCGAAATTGCCTCTGGGCGGTGTGCCCATTGTCATCCGAATAAAACATCCAGGCTTCGCGGGCTCGGCGTTCCAGTCCGAGCTCAAGCAAACATTAAAGAGGGAGCGACCTTCCTGATTGTTGTGGCGATCGGCGTCGGGAATCCACCGAATATTCGAGGTGTGGGAATGATTTGGTTCGTTAGTACAAACTCTCCTATTGGCTTTGGCCTGACACCGTTGATATAGTTGGTCGACCACCTGAACTTATGAACACATGCTTTATTTGGAATAGGTTAAATGAGGGATGGCGTTACCAACGCGTGAATACGAGGCCAAGGCGAAGTCTCGGCGTCCCTTTCCTTGGATGCAAGGGTGTCCTTTTGGTATATTTCCCGGACCCGTCTTTTCCCGGCGACGAGCACTTTCTCTCTGCACTTTATGGATCTTTAAAGGGTGTTGCCGCCCTTTTACCGTCGTGGCAATACGTTGTGGCTTGGAAACTTCGTTTTTTCCCGATATCCTTCCTCCCCTGGCCCTCTTGGAGTCTGCGCACCCCCAGTGAGCGTCGTCGACGAGATATACGGATCGGGTTGCACGCCGCAACGGTCACTATATAGTACTGTTCTATGTGTTGACTTTCTTTAACTGTCTGTCACTTAACTGCTTATCTGTTGTAGAATTATCATATTTCATTTTGTTTCATTGGTTTATTGCTTTCATAATACTTGTTTTACCTATCGCATTATAGATTACTCTGTGTTTTCCGTGATTTCTTATTCTCAGTCATTATTTATGCTTATTACTCACTGGGTCAGAGTACTCACATTAATCCCTACACCTTGCGTACAGATCCAGGTGTTACAGAAGCTGAGTGAGGATTTTCAGTCGATTAGTTCATATCCAGGAGCATCGAGGTAGTTGCACGACGTTTGTAGCCCGAATCTCTCCCTACTATCTTTTCGTTTTATCCGTATTTCCTAAACTGATTATGTATTAGACTGTTAAACTTGTACTAGAGGCTCGAGACTTGTGACACAAGATTTGTATGGGCTATGTAGTGGTATTATCATCTGAATTTCCGCATATTTAACTCGTTGTCTTAAACTCTTATTGGGGTAATTTAGCAATTTAACCGTGTTAGCTGATAATAATTTTTTATTAGAAAACGGATTGAGGTTGTTAGTTTGTCAGGCTTGCCTAGCAGTGTGTTGGGCGTCATCACGATCGGGGTTGGGGTCGTGACAAGTTGGTATCAGAACCTAGGTTACATAGGTCTCGTAAGTCATGAGCTGGTTTAGTAGAGTCTCGCAGATTGGTACAGAGACGTCTGTATTTATTCTCGAGAGGCTGCAGAACCTTTAGGAAAAACTTAACATTCTTGAAATTCTTGCCGTGCGACTTTGTTGATCCGGGAACTAAACTTCTGTTATTCTTGTAGGGCAACACCTGTTTGATCCACCAGCTACCCCAGCTCTGGATCAGGCTCCAGCAGCACCAGTTCAGGCACCAGTTGTGCCCATCGTGATTTCGGGTCTTTAGGAGTCCTTGGCACAAATTTTATCAGTTTGCACTTGCCTGGCTCAGGCAGTTTCAGCCACTACCGCAGCAGCTACTTCATAGGCGGGGGGAGGCAATCAGACCCCCACTGCTCGCACATCTGAGCAGGTAGTGCAGGGAGTATAGACGCTGGGGAAACCTCCAGCTCAGCTGGTTGTGCCAATTCAGGAGTTCATAGTACCAGCCATGTCGGATAATAGGCAGCGTCGTCTTGAGAGGTTTGGTAGGCTCCAGCCTCCATCGTTCAGTGGTGCTGAGGGCGAGAATGCCTAGGGTTTTCTTGACAAGTGTCAGCAGATGCTCCGTACAACAGGGATTCTTGAGTCTAGTGGTGTGTCATTTACCACCTTTCAGTTCTTGGGGGTTGTCTTTACTTGGTAGGAGGATTTTGAGAGGCGTAGGCCTGTCGGTGCAACACCCCTTTCTTGGCAGCAGTTCTCCGCTCTCTTCTTGGAGAAGTATGTACCGCAGTTCCATAGAGAGGAGCTACATAGGGAGTTTGAGTGGTTGACGCAGGGGGATATGACCATGACCCAGTATGAGATGAGGTTTTCTGAGTTGGCTCGTCATGCCATTTTGATGATTCTGTCAGATCGTGAGAGGATCAGGTGTGGATGGCCTTAACTACCATCTCTGTATTCTGATGACTAGAGAGAGAGTATTGGGTGCTACGTTCGAGAAGGTGGTTAATATCGCTCGTGAGATTGAGACGGTTTGCCGTCAGGAGCAATAGGCCAAGAGGCCTCGAGGATCGGGCAGTTACAGTGGTGCTCCTTCGAGGGTCCAGTTCCAGCATGGTAGAGGTCGTTCTTTCAGGCCTGCTTAGTCGGCCCGTCCAGAGTATCGTGGGGCATCTTTTGGTGGTTGTCATGATGGGTCTCAACAAGGTTAGCCTTCGTTCAGCGCCCTCCCAGCTCAGATTTCATCTCGTGCCCCATCAACTCAGGGTTCTTCTGTGCTGAGTGCATCTGCTAGTCACTTTGGTGAGAGGGGTTCCCTTCAGTCCCCATCTCCAACACCGGGTAGTTGTTATGAGTGCGGAGAGTTTGGACATATGAGGAGGCAGTGCCCTCGACTTCGTGATGGTTAGTTTCAGCAAAGGGATCAGCCCTCGACTTCTGCTCCAGTTACTTCACAACCCGCCCAGCCAGCTAGTGGTGGAGGTCAGGCAGCCAGGGGTCGCCCTAGAGGGGGAGGTCGATCAGGCAATAGCTAGGCTCGTTTCTATGCTATTCCAGGCAAGATAGATGTTATTGCTTCAGATGTTGTCATTACAGGTATTGTTTCAGTCTGCCACAGAGATGCCTCTGTATTATTTGATCCCGGTTCCACCTATTCTTATATGTCCTCATATTTTTCTCATTATTTAGGTACGCCCCGGGAGTTTCTTGCTTTACCTGTTCATGTGTCTACCCCGGTGGGCGATACTGTTGTTGTGGACCGTGTGTACCGGTCATGTGTTGTGATTATTGGGGGTCTGGAGACCCAAGTTGATCTATTGATATTGAGCATGGTGGAATTTGATGTTATTTTGGTCATGGATTGGTTATCTCCGTGTCATGCTATTCTCGACTATCATGTTAAGATAGTCACTTTGGCTATGCTGGGTGTACCACGGATCAAGTGGCATGGCGTGACTGATTATGTTCCTAGTGGATTAGTCTCTTTCTTGAAGGCCCAGCATATGGTTGGGAAGGGTTGTCTGTCATATCTAGTGTTGGTGAGGGATGTTGGAGCTGAGACTCCTAGCATTGATTCTATTCCAGTTGTGAGGGGTTTTCCCGATGCTTTTCCTGTAGACCTGTTGGGCATGCCGCCGGACATGTATATTGATTTTGGTATTGACCTGGTGCCAAGCACTCAACCCATTTCTATTTCACCGTATCGTATGGCACCAGCAGAGTTGAAAGAATTGAAGGAGCAACTTCAGGAGCTCCTAGATAAGGGGTTCATTCAGCCTAGTGTGTCACCGTGGGGTGCGCCAGTTCTGTTTGTGAAGAAGAAGGATGACACAATGAGAATGTGCATTGATTACAGGCTATTGAACAAGGTAACAATTAAGAACAAGTATCCTTTGCCTTGCATTGATGATTTATTTGACCAGCTTCAGGGAGCGAGGGTGTTCTCTAAGATTGATCTTCGTTCGGGCTATCACTAGTTAAAGATCAGGGATTCAGATATCTAAAGACTGCTTTTAGGACTAGATGGGTCACTATGAGTTTCTTGTCAGGTCTTTCGGGCTGACCAATGCCCCATCAGCGTTCATGCATTTGATGAATAGTGTATTTCGACCTTATCTGGATTCGTTCGTTATTGTATGCATTGATGATATTCTAGTGTACTCACATAGTCAGGAGGAGCACGCGGAGCATTTGCGAGTAGTATTGCAGAGATTGAGGGAGGAGAAACTTTTTGCAAAGTTCTCCAAGTGTGAGTTTTGGCTCAGTTCAGTGGCATTCTTGGGACACGTGATGTCCATTGAGGGTATTCAAGTTGATCCAAAGAAGATAAAGGCGGTTCAGAGTTGTCCTAGAGCATCCTCAACCACAGAGATTCGTAGCTTTCATGGGTTAGTAGGCTATTATCGCCGGTTTGTTCAGGGATTCTCATCCATTGCATCGCCCTTGACCAAGTTGACTCAGAAGGGTGCTCTATTTGTATGGTCGGACGAGTGGGAGGAGAGCTTTTGGAAGCTCAAGACAACTTTGACCATAACTCTAGTATTGGTTTTGCTATCAGCTTCAAGTCATATACCGTATATTGTGATGCTTCGAGAGTTGGGATTGGTTGTGTATTGATGTAGGAGGGTAGAGTTATTACTTATGCTTCTCATCAGTTGAAGACCCATGAGAAGAACTACTTTGTTCATGATTTGGAGTTGGCTGCCATAGTTCATGCATTGAAGATTTGGAGGCATTACTTGTATGGTGTATCTTGTGAGGTATTCACCGATCATCGCAGTCTTCAGCATTTGTTCAAGCAAAAGGATCTTTATTTGAGGCAGCGGAGATGGCTAGAGTTGCTTAAGGATTATGATATTACTAATCTATATCATCCGGGAAAGGCCAATGTAGTGGCCGATGCTTTGAGCCGAAAGGCAGTGAGTATGGGGAGTTCGGGGTACATTCAAGTTGGGGAGAGACCCCTTGCAGTTGATGTTCAGGCCTTGGCCAATCGGTTTGTGAGACTAGATATTTCGGAACCCAGTCGGGTGTTGGCTTGTGTGCTTTCTCGGTCTTCCTTATATGATCGCATCAGAGAGCACCCGTATGATGATCTGCATTTGCTTGTCCTTAAGGACAGGGTTCAGTATGATGATGCCAGAGATGTGACCATTGTTGATGATGGTGTGTTGAGGATGCAGGGACGGATCTGTGTGCCTAATGTGGATGGGCTTAGAGAGTTGATTCTGGAGGAGGCCCATAACTCGCGGTATTCCATTCATCCGGGTGACGCGAAGATGTATCAGGATTTGAGGCAGCACTATTGGTGGAGAAGAATGGAGAAAGATATTGTGGGATTTATAGCTCGGTGTCTCAACTGTCAGCGGTTAAAATACGAGCATCAGAGACCGGGTGGCTTGCTTTAGCAGATGGTTATTCCCGAGTGGAAGTGGGAGAGGATTACTATGAACTTTGTGGTTGGACTTCCTTGGACTTTGAAGAAGTTTGATGCTATTTGGGTGATTGTGGATCAGCTAACCAAGTTTGCGCGCATCATTCCTGTGTGTACTACCTATTCTTCAGAACGGTTGGTAGGGATTTATATCCGAAAGGTTGTTCGGTTGCATGGTGTTCCGGTTTCCATCATCTCATATAGAGGTACTCAGTTTACTTTGCAATTTCGGAGAGCCGTGCAGAGAGAGTTGGGTACTCAGGTGGAGTTGAGCACAACATTTCATCCTCAATCAGACGGACAGTCCGAACGTACTATTCAGATATTGGAGGACATGTTGC